>NC_065538.1:28262702-28574467 GCF_932294415.1 Quercus robur
CCAAATCCCCATACCTACTCTAGCAGCAATCGAGCAAGTATCGTGCTAGCAACAATCGAACAAGTATGGATGGTACCGGCGATGGGAAGTCCAAGCCCTCACATGCATAATATACGACATCGGATGGAAGTCCCAGTACTGTCGCACCAAAAATCTAATGCGACCTCCACTTGCTTCAGATTTTGGCTGAAGGAAGAAGAGGCTCCCTTCTTGCCTTATCAAGGGAAGAAATGTCTTAAGCCTTTGTCTCCCTTGTCCTGACCGGGCCATTCTAAATCTCGAAGATACCCAAGGCTTCTGAAGAGGGCGTGGTTTCTTCACCCTCACCCTAACCTTAACCATTTCACCTCCTAAAACTCAGTCACATTGGTAATGGGGACTTTAGGAACAATTGGAGAGTTAGGAATCTGAAAAGATCAAAGGGTCTGCAAATAAAGGGAATGACCTCTCACTGTGCTTCTTATATAGGAGACAAACCTGGTGGCAATCAATTCACCCAAATTTCGAAAAAGGAATTATGGGCGAAATAAATCTCGCTCAATTTCCAAAGTGATCTTCAACCATTGAATTTATGTCACCTCGTGAAGGGACCATCATTAAAGCACGCCCCGTATACCGAAGCGACAGGGATGCGGCTTGGATAGATTAAAAGAATGTTTCACAGCCGGAAACGCGCCTTAGGCAAACGAAGAGGCTCTGGCCTTTAGTGGAGAGCTTGACGTGGCAAGCCGAGACAGAGGCCCGACATCACCAAAACCCTCCTCTCTGCCCGAGGAGCCGGACAGCAGGATTTTGAGAGGCTATTGTGGGGGGTAAAAGACCAGTAGGCCCACGTCGATGTCTATATTGGGCCAAAGGCCTAGCCTAAGGGAAAAATCCCTCCTCGTTTAGGGAGGAAAAGCCCTTCCTCGGCCATGGGGAGAGCCCTCCTCGGCACAGTGTAGCCGAGGATGGAGGAGGTAACCTACCACTGGTAGTGACACTCCCTACCATCCCACGAAGCGAGAAAAGGACTAAAACAGAAAAGGACAACGAAAGTGTTTAAAGGAAATACTGTCATTATTGCATTCAGTGCCTTGTGCTTGACACGGTCATACTTCTCTGTCCTTACAACCACTCCCAACAACTGGAGGGAAGGGCTGATGGAACAAGTACCTACTCTAGGGACCCCATTCAGGAGGAAGAAAACTACTATAAAAGGGGAATAAAGAGAAACATGGAGGGTGGGGCGAAGACCTCCCAACACACAAGAGGGACCAGAAAGGGCTCCCGAAACTGTACCGAGGACCAATTCTCCCAGATGAACTCAGTCCATCTCATCCTATCGAGTAAAACACCATAATAACTGTTGTCCATACACCAAAGCCTAACTCTTTGGCCCACTCTCTACAAATTCATTGTACCGGGTTCACTGGTCTAAAGTCCCACGCATTTTGGGCCGAACCAAAAAAATCGGACCTTACAAATATAAATATATAATTTTTTTTAGTAGGGTTTGAATGTTGATTGCCAGGTTGGATCTAAAGAGAAATTAGATTTACAAAGTGTTGTTGGAAATTGGGTTATACAGGGTAGAAACTTTTAAAGTTTTCTCCTAGTATTCAGAGTCATAGTGAATCAATATGTGGCATAACCATAGTGGGTAATGAGTGAGGTCACATTCAAAACAAAATTTTTTTGTCACCAATATAAATTGCCCAACACGTGCTTTCCCTATGAGATTACAGCCATGGAAACGCTCTACTTTTTCTACAAGACATCTTTCATTCTAATTTTAGGTGAAACAATCCTCCTTTTTTTACTATTGTAAATTTGTCATTCTAGTCTACTAAACAAACTAAGTCTAAAAATAATTTAAGTGAGAATAGATAGTCTAACTTATATGGTAATATTATATTATATTATGTGTACCTAACAGAGATTGAGAAATTATTTTCTAAAGTAGATATTTGCAAGGAGGATATGACCAAATGGATTAAGAATTTCAGCTGGATAAGTTCTGAATCAATTGGGTGTTCTTAAATAAGAACTTTGTCCACTTGAGAACGAGCATGAATTTATTATTATTATTTTTTTTTTGGAAACTCAAATTATGCTAAAATGCAAAAATACGCTCTAGAACGATCACTCCACATTTTTTTGTCAAATGTAACTAACAAAAAGTAGTAATGTGCATTGCATGTGATCACTTTACTTTGAAAAGAAATTATTTTTATTTTAAATTATAGTTTAATAAAAAATTCAATTTAAAGAAAAATATGAGTTTGGCTCTCTCTCTCTCTCTCTCTCGTTATAGTCATCACTAATTTCTTCTTGTAATGGTGAAAGGAGTCATTGCGCTCCAACCTTCGATCTTCTCATGATTGTTGCAATGACCTCTAATCTTTGACCTTCCTCACTAGTGCCCCTAGGACCTACCTTTGTCATCTTCGCAGCTTTGGTAGAAGTAGAAGCATATGGGAGGCGTCTTGGGAGGATCATTGAGCTCAGATCAGAGTGGCCAATTGAACGTTGTGAGTTGATTATGATCTCTTCATGGTTGCTGGCTTTGCGTTTGGGTTTGAGTTTTTGAGTCTTGGAAGCGAGGCCAGCAAATATTGGAACAGCATGACCGCAAGTTCAAATTTTATTTTTTTTGGGGGGTTTGCATTTGGGTTTGTTTTTTATTGATTAGTGAGAAATTGCATATTTGGTTGGTGAAAAAGTGTAAGAAAGATAAATAAAATCTTGCTTTGTTTTAGTAAGTTGTATTTATTTGGTTGATGAGTTGTATATATCAAAATAACATAATTGGCAAATTACACCAATTAGGTTTCGCGAAATGACTTTTATAAAAATTAAAAAAAAAAAAATTCACAAAATGACACTTTCACCTATATGTTCGAGAAATTATTATTTACACAGGAAGGATTACTGATGTGATTTTTCTTGACTAATGAGATGATGTCATCTATGCAAATGTATGTATGAACTTCTTAATCAACACAATAAATAAAAAATAAAAATTACCAAATGATGTCATATTTGCATAAATAACTGCATTTTATTGGTTAAGAGATTATAAATGATCACGTCAACAGTCCTCTTAATAGACCTAATAATTTTTCTATATGTTCAAGTAAATAACACTCTTATCGCTATAAATGCTAAGAATAAGTTCTTTTTAATAAGTACGTATTTAAAAAAAAAAATCATGTCCTTTCAAACTATTACTTTAAATAATGAAATACTATTTCATTAGGGATGTACCAATTTGAAAGATATGGATTTTTTTTTTCTTTTTTCAAGTTTCATTTCTTAAAATGTCTAGTTGGAGAAAGTACCATTTGGTACAAACTCAAGAAAGTTGAGTATAATTTACCCATAAAATAATTTATAGAAGGAAAACAAAACAAAAAAAGAAGGGGAACAAGAGTTCAGACTGTTCAGTTTCCAAAATCAAGCAGCCATTGGGAAGTGCTAAAAACTAGCCCAAATGGTATAATTTGATTTGATCTCTTTTTAAATTAGCAACATGTAAATAAAATAGCAACAGAGATCTAGAACCAAGACAAAGAGTTCCCTATCAACAGACAAAGAGTTCCCTATCATTATAATACCACTAGTCTACTAGTACTTAAAAAAAAAAAAAAAAAAAAAAAAAAAAAAAAAAAAAAAAAAACTAGTATTAATCCTCTGTGATGGGTTCCACTTGTGCTCCCTCAGTAATAGTCTCATCACCATTGATCTGATCAAGTACAAGCACCAAACCCATAGCAAAAGCTCCATCAAAACCAGGTTTTAGGCATATAGAGAAAACGTCTTTCCCAAGCACCACATTGGTGGAAGCATCAACTTTGCGTTTAATCTCAGCCACTGATTCTTTCCCAGCGTTGAAGATTGTGCAACACCGTTGTGCAAAGCTTCCTTCGATCTGGTACTCCTCTCCTGGATTGTTGTACACCTCCACGCTCACGCTTGACCGTCCGATTATCGATGATCTCCTCACGCTGAAGAACGGTTTTTGGCCGTCTGATCTTTCACCCTTGAACCCTTCCCATCGTTGATGCAGACTCGGCCTCTGTGAAAACCATAAAAAAGTGGTTTGAGTTAACTCAGCTTGTTGACTCGGTTTATCATTCAACAAATTGTATTAGTGAAGAATATCCTCTCTGTTTTTTTTTTTTTTTTTAAACAAAATTAATTTATTTCATATCTGAAAAATAAGGTGCCAAAATTAATAATACCAATTAATGGGCATTGACAAATTTAATTATGAACCATTTTTAACAATAATGATGATCTTAATGGACGAGTTGACTCGGCATGAGTAATAAATCTTTGAGTCAACTCAGATCAAATCGGTACCCATTAAAAGATATGAAAAAATAGAGACAACCCATTTAGTTTCATTTCATGTTTGTACATCTTCTAAACAGAATTCAGCAAAATAGTGGATTGGATCCACGACTCGCCGAGTTGACTCAGAATTTTGAAGGTTAATGAACAAACCCTTTTCCTGGAAATTCAATTTCTCCCTCAAATTCCTAACATATTTGTTAAAAACGTAAGCCCAAACTAGACTCAGTGAGTCAACTCGTCCCCCCCCCCCCCCCCCCACCCCCCCACAAAAAAAAAAAAAAAAAAAAAAAAACTGTGAAAAGCTGGAGCGAGTCCATACCTTTCGGCGAACAGTGAGGAGGCACTTTCCATGAGCGTCCATGAGAACGATCTCACCTTTGTCACGAGTATCAGGACCGTACGAGTCGACTCGGAAGACCAACTGACCCTTGCAGTCATACACACTGTAACCATCGTTGGCAAAGAAAAGAGAGGTCTTTAGAACGGTGAGAAGGGTCTCTTGTTTATACACATACCCACCTTCACCAATTATGGTTTCCTTCATTGTTTTGTGTTGGGATTCGATTGTACAAGACTTTGATGCAAATTAATGCAACTGTCTCTTAGTTTTGAGGCTGAAAGGTTAGCGTTTGCTTTGTGTATATGGGAGAGCGTTGAAGAAATGCAAACGTTGGAGGAAGATATATATTGTTGGACAAAGCCAGAGAAAGAGAGAGAGGTAACAGTAACACGGCGAGAACTCGGAGCTCAGTCTTTTTGACATGTGGGAATATGGCATTGCTTTAAAAGTTAAAACTTTTTGTTTTTTGTTTTTTTTTATTTAGCTATAAATATGATAATTTTTTTTTTTTTTTTGAAACATGATAATATCTTATATATATAATAAAAAAAATGATAATATCTTCTCAGGAATGGACCGACTGGACAGTGGACACTCTTTCTCTCTCTTATTAAGGGTCATGAGTCATGACTTTTCACATCCCCTTGTTGTTTTGGACCACCCCCAAAGAATATGGAGGTAGACTGGTGGTGGTACTAGTGTACTAGGCTCTATGATGAACCTGATTACCTAAGGTTGAGGCCAGGTGTAACTCGAATACGAATGACTCGGTTGCTTTTGGCTTGTAAATTAATTTAATGGTATCTTGTACGAATTAGATTTAGAACTTCGAGGAAGGGGAACTTTTACTCTCCTTTTTTTAGTAAAGACTTGAAAGGATTGTAAGAGCATTAGCATTGGAAAATGTTAATGCTATTCTATTTTACAATTCTAAAAATCACTTTATCATTTATACTATCTTATTTTACAATACCTCCACATCTCAAAACTCTATTTCTATTAAAATATTATTTTTTAATATTTTTTTATTATTTCTTTATAACTGTCATTTTTTTTCGGACTCATTTCGTAGGCTTTCCAACAATCTTTTTTTTTACTCTCCTTCTCCCTCAATAGCAACACACAAGCCATCAACAACCACAGCCACCGCACCAAAAACCCAAGCCACCGATCAACTCAAGCCACCGATCAACCCATCAACAACCACAGCCACGACACCAAAAACCCGTCAGCACCTCAACCCATCAACAACCACTGCCGTGCAACCCATCAACAACCACAGCCACGGCACCTCAACCCATCAGTACCTCAACCCATCAACAACCACAACCACAACCACAACCACAGCCACCGCACCAAAAAACCAAGCCACCAATCAACTCAAGCCACCAATCAACCCATCAACAACTACTGCCACCGCACCTCAACCCATCGGCACCTCAACCCATCAACAACCACAGCCACGGCACCTCAACCCATCAACAACCACAGCCACGGCACCTCAACCCATCAACAACCACAACCACAGCCACGGCACCAAAAACCCAAGCCACCGATCAACTCAAGCCACCGATCCACGACACCAAAAACCCAAGCCACCGATCCAAGGCACCAAAAACCTAAGCCACTGATCAACCCATCAGCACCTCAACCCATCAACAACCACAGCCACGGCACCTCAACCCATCGGCACCTCAACCCATCAACAACCACAACCACAGCCACGGCACCAAAAACCCATTAGCCCATGCCGCCGATTTGAAACCCATCGGAGCATACCCATTAAAAAAAATCATCACCGGTCACAGCAAAAAAAAAAAAAAAAAAAAAAAAAACCACCACAGCACCTCAACCCATCAACAGCCACAGAACCGCCGGATTGCAACCCACCGGAAAAACTAAGCCACTGTGATGTGTTATGTGTGATGTATTTTGGGAGGAAAATGGAGTTTGGGTCTGAAGAGAGGAGAGAGCAAATGGAGAAAGAGAGATGTGATGTGTGATGTCTGTTGGGAAGAAAATGGAGTTTGGGTGTCTGAAGAAAGGAGAGTGCAGATGGAGAAAGAGAGAAGGAAGAGAGGATAACTGAATAATGAGAGAGAGGAGAGATATTTCGGGGGAAAAGAGGGAATAAAAAAGTATTTTATTTTTAGAATACTTGCTACAGTACAATTCTATAGATAGAATTGTACTGTAGCACTATTGCAAAAAAATTTGCAATAGTTGAGTTTAGCATTGTCTGATGCAAAGGATTTTTAAGCCTAAAATGTCAAATTGGTCTTAGATATAGCATTAGCATTTTCCAATGCTAATGCTCTAAGTTTTCATTTTCAAATTCAGAAAATTAGAGATGGAGACATTGCAATTGTGTAGAAAGATGTTTTTGAGAAAATGATTAAGTTCTACAACCCTCAATAATACTAGCTTAGGATTTGTTTGAAATCCGTTTATATTGTTGAAATTTAAAAATTTTTCACTGAATTTTAAAAATTTTTCACTGAAAATACTGTAAATAAAAGTAAAAATTAACTGAAATAGTATAGTGAAATTTATGAATAGTAACAAAAAATATAGTAAGACTTATAAATAATAGCAAAAACAAGTTAAATAGTAAAATAAGTTAGCAAAAATAATTTTTACCAAATGGACACTTAGTGATCATCCTTCCATTCATGTGTAATAATTAGATTCTAGTTACAAACCTAGTCATAGAGATTAAAAAGAAAAAGCATTTCTTTGTGGGTTCCAGTTAGCTCAACTGGTAAAGTCTCTGATGGTTGTATAAGAGATCTGGGGTTCAATCCCCGTCTACACCAAAAAACTGATTGGTGTCTTGGTCTGATAATAAAGAGTTATTATCAGGAGCGGACGCCATAAGTTAAAACTCTCTCAAAAAAAAAAAGATTAAAAAGAAAAAAATTCATCTCCTTCACATTTTTTATCATTGCCATTAATTCCACAACTACCATCATCCATTCCCCAACTCTGATGCCAACAATGATGGGTCGACTCCTTTAATTCTCAATTTCACATAACTCTTTGTGTCATTTCCTTTTTTATTTTTATTTTTTATTTTTTATTTATTTATTTTTTTTGTAATTAAGAACTTTGATGGTATTTGAGTCCAATCAAATATGAGTTATTCTTCCCATAACAAAAGAATAGAGTATGAGTTATTCTTTACCCTGTTTGGAAAGGAAATGCAGCCAAATAGGGCCTTAAGGCTTTGTTTGGATGGAGGAGTGGAAAAATGGGAGGATGGAAAATTGTGGAAGGATGAAAAAGTGGGAGGATGGAAAACTCTTTTGTTTGGTTGGAGAGAAAAATGAAAGGATGAAAAATGTAATTTATATAAATTGACTATTATACCCTTGTTACATAATATGTAAGAAATATATTTATTTATACTCATTAAATAATATAAAATTTACCATATCATATATATAAATTTATATTTATATTTTTATTATTATAATGTAAAAATTACATTATAATCTTTTTTTTTTCATGTTGAAAAAAAAAAAAAAAAAAAAACAACAACAACAACAACAGAGGAGAACCTGGACTTCTCTGGATGGTGTGCTAAATGAGAAGATGAGAAGGGTATGAATGAGGGTAGGTGGGCAAAAGTCTTCAGCTGGGTAGGTGGAGGGTATGAATGAGGTTACGTGGATGGGTATTACGGTAAAATAACAATGAGGGAGTTTTCCCTCATTGATTTTCCTCCCGATTTGGGAGGAAAGTTTTTGTGGGCTCGGGAGAGAAAAGTTTCTCCCGGATTTTCCACTCTGATTTTCTCCCCATTACCAAACAGTGGAAAACTAAGTTTTCCACCCTATTTTCCCTCTTATATTTTCCATCCTCCCTATATTTCACCCATCCAAACACAGCTTAAGAGATCCATTCAAGTAGATTTTTTCATTTTCCTTTTATGCTTATTATTGTTTTTCCATTTTTGAATAGAATAGTAATTCGAACCTCATATCTAATCCAATTGGTTGGAATTTATATAATAAATGTCTTAATTCTTTTTGTTAGATAAAAAAAATTGGAAAGTGAAGGATGACAAAGGACCACCATAACTATTAGTACTGGAGTTGGAGTTGGAGTTGGAGATGGTGGTGGAGCCAGTAGCACTGACGAAAAGGTGAAGGGAATTGTTATATATAATGGCTGAGTTGGAGACTAGATAGCTGGATCTATTTTAATAAATTATATTACATGAAACAATATTATTAAATGGGAGGTCCATTGAGAATCCAACTTAATTGTGAGTTTATTGAGATATTATCATGTGTGGTAGAATCTATTAAATTTTTAGTAAAAAGCTAATGTGACAATTTATTTTTGATTGATGTAAAATATGAGTTTTACACCTCATCATTACCGAATTCAGACTTATATGACAACACAAAATCGAATTCAGACTTATATGACAACACAAAATGCTTAAGGATTTTTGAAAACCCTTTTTAGTCACAAGGCGAACGAGTTAGAATTATAGGGAAAAATTATGCTTTGGTCTTCCAAGTGGTGCCCATGTCGGTGTGCTTTTGTACAACCCAAAATACATGATAACTAAATAAATGTAATCTTATTATTGACAGTAGACGATTGTCGTTGGCCGGGAATCCTTCTCACTTTTTGGTTAATGAAAAGAACAAAAAGGAGGGGAAAAAAAAGTTTTGGTCATGAATATTGAATTCTCCCTAAACAAAAACATGACACAAAAAAGAGTAAACAAATTGCGTCTCCAATTATTGTGAATCAAAATATTGAAGCATATATGTTAGTGACTTAGTATTCAAAAGAACATTCCATTGAAAAAAATAAATAAAAATATGAAAGAAAAGAAGAATGAATAGAGAATCAATGTTGTTAATTTTGTTCTATATATTAACGGTTTTGACCTGTCTATTAAAATGAAATATTTCAATATATAATTTTCATCACATAATTTTATACCATATCGAATTATCAATTTTAAAACTAGCTAATACAAGTTCTTAAAATCACAATTGCATAACACCTATAAAATAAATTAGAAAGGAGATTTATAATATCTTATTAAATAAAAGGGGCACATTAATATAGAATGAATCAATAGGACCGAATTCAAAAATTAAATAAAGAAAAAATTATAATGAATTAGCTCAAATTGCTCAAATTTCTCACGGTAATAACATTAAATTGAAAAAAAAAAAATTTAAATTTATTATTTTAAGAAGTACATAAAAAAAAAAAAAAATAGACCAAGAAAAAAATGTTAATTTTTTATTCACGTACTCAAATCACCCTATTGCCCGAATTTTAAAATGAGGCGAAATTTAGGTGATGTGGAACACGTGGATGAAATGAAATCGAGAACTTTAAAAGAAAATTTGGTTATTATGTGTAGAATATTTAATTATCTTTAAATAAAAACATGGTATAACAAGAGACAATTAATTTTGACATAAATTATTGTAGCATGTGTTAGTGACTTAGACATTTATTAGGGCTTGTTTAAATAAAACAGTTTAAAATCTCACTTTTTTACAATTTAGTTTCTTAAAACTCTACTTTCTTCTATGTACAATTTAAAATTAGTTATATCAAACAGGTAATTAGTGTTAGTATTTGTCTTCATTAAACATAATTCCACACTAAATTAATTATTCATATCCTCAGTTCCACACCTCTTTGTTTCAAATTACGGAATCAAATAACTCACCTTCCAAGTAACTTGAACAACCAAGGTTACATATGCCACTATAAATTATATTTCCCATATTATAAGTAAAGATTCATAGATTATGATGAGCTTTTGGGAAAATATGACTTCTTACAAAAGAAAATGAGAGAGAAGAAATGAAAGATCTTAATATAAAAAATTAAGTGGTTCCAATTAATCCACAACCATTAAAGTCTTCTGTCACGAATAAAAGATCTTATAAAAAATATACGCCTTTACCTGATTAACCTGATTATAACTACAAAAGAGAAATCAGCATAGAGCTGATAATATTGTAAATTTAGATCATATTGTAATTGTATTGACGTTAAATAAAAAGAAAAAAAAAGAGGAATAATAGAAAAAACAACATATATATCTACCCACAAGAAATTCTTATATTTTAAATCATGAGCTATCGTATAGATCAAACAACCTACAAACTTTGGTATTGTTCTATTCTCTTTGTCATCCTTAAACTAAGTATATATCTTCTTAATTTTCCCGTTGAGCTTATATAGCTCTTACAAATAGAACAATACCAAAGTACCACTTACAGGGTACAAAAAGAAAAAGAAAAAGAAAAAAGGATGAACTAACTTGTAGATGGTGACTGATACATAATTATAATGTAAAATACGTCGAAGATTAAGATTCCATTTATTTGCAAAAAGAGCAAGGAAATGTGACAAAGCAACGAGTTATACTATACCGAGTCAACTCGGTAGCGTATACTGTGCCCTAGCTACTAAGCTGAAAGAGGCAATAATTCTGAAAGTGCTTATGGAACATGGTCCCAGGCTTTCACCAACGCTAAACGTCACCATCTGTGAAATGCAACTAATATTCAAATGCGTAGAAAATAATGGAATGTGAATAAATGCAAATAGTATAAAGTCAAAACCACCGGCACACAATGTTTAGGTCTTCCTTTTAGCAACCCAAAAAGTGGGGCAGTAAGTTCGATGATCAGTTGAGCTGTTAATTGAGGACTTTTTGATCATCTTGAAATGTTTGCCTCTAATTTGTCTCTTTACGTGTAGAAGATTTTCCATGCTTGACTGTAACGTATGTGAGGGTTAAGATTCAAAACCACCCCCATTGACCTAATTTTATAGAGTTTGATTCTCTGTTATATTTCTTTATCTTTATATTAATTGCATATGTATGAAGCTTGTTGCACATGGTGAAGTTAATCCATATGTAAGGCCCAGATTATATGGAGAGTAGGTCCTATGAAAGTGTGGCCACTGGTTAATTAAATCGGATTGAAGTTTTAAATGGACTTCTGGAGAGTAGCTAAATCTAATCAATAACTTGTGGTTGAAAAATACTAGTATTGCTTTTAGTAGGGATTAGATATGATAAGCTCTATCTAGCTCTAGCCTATAAAATCATGGGCTCAAAGTGACCATTCCAACGAGATATAAACTAAACAAGAGAGACGTCTCCACTGCGGGCCTTGGAAAAGTTGACTTCATATAGATGATCACAACGTATTAATTAGGGTAGTAGAATACTTCACAAGCATGTCAATCTCACAAATTTGAGACCCACATTTTATGAGAGGTTCATAAAGTTCGAATAGAGTATACCTTCTCTCAGAGAAAGGAAGGAAGCGAAATTTTCATATGCACTGATCTTATACAATACATGTGAGATTGACATGTGAACTCACGTAGGAGCAGAGAGAAGGGAGGCTAGGGGGAGGCTCTCCTTGACTTTTTCAGAATCCTCCATCTCTCTTGTATTTTTTGTAAAATAATATAATTTTGGACATAAATTTAGGGACAATGTTTAATTACAACTTCTACTAAAAAAATTAGCATGGTTAAATATTTTAAAAATCTAATTATTAGATTGTATATTTTTTATCTTCTTAACACACATGTCAAAATTTTGAGTTAATCAGATATTATTTAATTTTTGATCCATAACCTTATTTTTGATGCACAATTTTAGACCTTGAAAACTTAATATTTTAAAAATTAATTGATGATATAGTTATTTATCTATGATTTTCTGGAAATTTTGCAAACATGGAGAATATAAGAAGAAAATGTAATTTAATGGTGGATTTTTTTAAAATTTACATTCAATAAAAAGATATTAAGTGGAGTTGTAGTCATTGGTTACAACCAAATTTATAGCCAAATGTTGTCATAAATTTAATTAATGGTCCCTTCTAGACTTTTACTAAAAACATGTAATGCATTTATATAGTTGGCTAATGCATTGTTGTTTCCTTTAATTAATCTTATATCATATCTAGCTCATTAAATCGAAATGTATTTAATGTATACCACATGTAATTTAATTAATTATTTTTATTTTTATTGAATTGATTTGTATATTTTTAGACATGTCAAAACTTACTTAATTTTTTTTTTTTTTTTTTGCAAAGATGTAAATAATTACTTTATTTTTTTTAGAAGAATTCAAAGAATTACTTGATGTAAATATTTTTATTTACTTAAAAAAATCATACGTTAAATCAAAATTACAAACATTATTCATGTATAAGCAATAAATAAATATAATATATAGTGTGTGTTATTTTTTGGATTATATATATATATATATATATATATTGTTGAGAATAATACACAAAGTAATAAAGGAAGAACAAGGATAACACATAAGACAAATAGAAATAGATAACTTAGAGGCACAAAATTTTTATCCTTAGACAATATTTGCCCCTACACTCTTGTTGCTAAAGGGTTATCACAACTTGTCCCCAGCATACAACCAAGTTGTTAGGTTCTACAGATAGCTATTCTGAAGAATAACCACAGGATTTCTTGTATTTCTTTCTAACCACAGAATAACCATAGCAATTTTGAGTTATATTTCATCAAAAGGCACATATGGAGAGTTAAAATGTTTCATAAAACTGTTCACAAGGCTTGAAACCTCTTTAAACTTTTTGAACAGTCACTAGAAAATTCTGCAAAAAAATTCAATTTTTTCGAGTTTCGATCGATTGAGAGTTCCTTTCGATCGATTAAATAGGAATTAATAGTGATCGAATCATCTAGAGACTTAAGGATTATTTTCTTCATCATTTCGATTAATTGAGCAAAAGTTTCGACCAATCGAAAATATTGAATTTTGAATTTTACTTAGAAAATTCCAAAACTAGAAATTTTATTTTATGAAACAATATTCTCCAAACTCAAACATTATTATTACAACCTATCTATGTATATACTCATATATACAACATATATAGCTTGGGCCCCTAAAAATTATTTCTCTAGCTCCACCACTGAACCTATGCTTCTAAGACTCACATGCTTGTCTCACATACGTCACATGAGATTGGTGCAATAAATACCTTCTCATAAGGAGGAGGAGCTTGATCGAAGGCATGCCCCTGATTTTTTAAAACTTCCTCTTCCACCTACATTCTTTTTATAAAATAATGTAAACTAAGAAATTTTCATTTTATAAAATAATAAATACTTATATATAAATTTAACTAATGAGCCTTCTAAAATTTTAAAAATGAATTCTACTTCATTTATAGATAAATGAATAACTAATTAATGGATCATATTTTTCACTTGTTACTCTTATACCATAGATAGCTCATTAAACTAAAATATATTCAAGCTACATATTCTTAAAAATATATAATAAAATCTCTTTAATAGAAGCATTCTTTATTTTTTAATTTGTTTTTTCTTTTATTTTGCATTTGGAGAATTAGCAATATAGACTCTACATTTTTATTTTTAGAAGAAAGAAAAAATGTGGATTTCATGGTTAAAAGTTAGAGATCCATGTTACATTAATTTGTCATCGATCTATGGAAAATAATATTTTTCTTCCATTGGTATTATTGTTATATTTTTCTTATACTAGTGACTTGTACGTAGGTATTTATACACGTAAAAAAGTGAGGTTTCTTATTTAAATTAATTAAATTTTTATATCTTTCATATATTTTTTTTTTACTATTAACACATAGGATGTTCGTTTATCCACAAAAAAAAAAAAAAAAAAAAAAAAAAAAAAAAAAAAAACCATTAACATAGGATGCTTTAATAATGTGGCATTTTACAATGTTTTTTGAATGTTGAATACCTTAACTTTTCTTTTTGTCCTTTTACGTCTTATTCAACAGAATTGCCTTGTCCATCATGAAAAGCTCTTCACACACACACACACTGTATAACGTGAGAAATTCAGACATTCGGTGCATTATCGCATAGATCCATCAAAAAAGATACCTCCTCTCCTATCAGGAGATTTCTCAATAAACTGGATTCTTCCTAAGTCACTTCAAAGACCTAGATGAGCTGTGATTGCGTGTCCATAACTTATTGAATTTTAAGCACACGAAAACTTCCGAGTGCAATGATTAACAACGTTTTACCATAACCACTCTTTTGGCAAATCACCACCAACTAATGCCATAGTCAGTGGATGGAAAATTGCCACATTTAAAGCTAATTACGAGGTGACATAACTAAGTTGAACAAAATCGTGTGTTTTGAGTAACTCGAACTTGTGTTAAAAGATTGGTCGGTAGGTGATGGGTCCAGTTGCGGTTCTTTCAAACTATACAATCACGAGGGTTTTGATTCTTACATATCCAATATTTCATATCTCTACCAGTTCTCTTAACTTATGATAAGTATCAAGTCTTGGGTTCAAGAATCTCTTATTTTACATATATTTTTATGCGTTAAAATGTGGATATTCTCACAATTATGGATGTATATACGTGAAATAATTTTGCTACTTGCACTTTGAAAAGAATTTCCTGGGCCAGTGCTTTAACCCTTCATGGGTCCACCCGACACGAACAGTGATTAGTCTTTGGTTGAAAGCCTTGAGGAAACACTGTGAGAAACCAAAAAAAATATATGTGAAATAATGGATGTAAACGAGTGTGATGGTCCACTTTTTGAGAAAGTTCCTCAATCATAAAAGTCCACATGTGGCAAGATTTAAAAAAAAAAAAAAATTGTTAATCAATCAAATGGCAAATCTTGTTAAAGTATAATTGGAACATGCCAATACAGGTTCCATCTTCCATGGGCCACTGTGTTAATAAATTTGGGTCAAACAATAGGACAAAGCCCATGGACTAGCAGACATTATTGTCGCGTTTGGTATGAAGGAATATAAATTACTCCTGACATCTAGATTTCTAAGAATGTGATTCTGTGTAATCTGAATGCGTAGGAATGTAACTATTCCTATGTTTGGTTTCATTGAGAATCTTTTAAGATTCCTAGTAATGTGAGATGAAAATATTTGGTTTATTCCTAAAAATCTTAAATGAATTATTTATTTTTCCCATTCTATCATTAGATTTGAATGTGAACTACCAAGTCCTTTAAAAAAAAAAAAATTCCTTTAAATAAATAATGAAAAACAAAATATAAACAATTAATTATGACAAATTCATTAATATTGTAGTCTAACATTTTAAAATGACAAGTACAATACAAAAATAACTATTTAAATTCTCAAATGCTTTATTCTTAATAATAGTTTTTAAAAGAGCTTAATCCATAACAAAACAACCTGACAACGTTTGGGTCTATAAGACAAGAAAAGATATTGATGATTTGTTTTATATTTTATTTTAATTGCTTAAATGATAAGGAAAAAGGGTTAAAATTGTCAATTTATAAAAAAACATGAGAATCTTTAAATATTTATGGGAATCCTAAAACATTATCTCGTATCAAACATCACGTATAAGTATTAAGCATAGATTAGTATACATAGTCTAAATGCAATTCATGTAATTAGTGATAAGAATGATAGTTATCAAAAAAAAAAAAAAAAGGTGATAAGAATGATTCATATTTTTAGGAGTCAATTTTTTGGCCTCAAACCCAATAGTAGTTTTACCACCAAATTTATTTAACAAAAAGTTGAGATACCACTTTTTTATATCAAATTTTATTTTGACAACTGAAAACCTACTTTTTACAAAATTTCATATTAGATTTGTTTAGCAAAAAAACAAAATGGTTATTTATATAATTTATATATACTATAAAACTAAAACTTTTAACTTTTTATTGACTTCCTCATGTTTTGACACGTAAGTTTTGAAATCTCCACAATTTTCCACATCATAATCATTATAAAAAGAAAAGAAAAGAAAATAATACGTTAGCACTACAAACCTAAGTTGGTAAAAGTAAAACTCAAAAACCCTAAACATGTGCCTCTTCCCTTGCATCTCTTTTCTTTTTAATCTTTGGCTTATAAATAAGCTTCTTTGAATATAAAGTTTATAATCTCTCTTAAAGATTCAAACAAATATGAAGCCAAATCTTTTCACCACTCCGGCCACTGTGTGAGTGTTCTATTATTTATTATTAGTTTTATTTGTATATTTAATTGTATTGTTAGCTTATGGTGTTTACATATATGACCGGTTAGTTTTGTTCATGAATTTGATTTTATTTATTTATTTATTAGGGTTTTATAAATATACAATCATAAACTAAACTCTGCATCTATGATTATTTATGAATATTTTTTGTAAGTTAGACCTGATGAAGCCAAAACTTGACCTCGTCAGTATGCTCCTCGTTAATACCGATGGACGATCTTCGGTACCTGTTGTTAAGAAAAGAAAGGCAAAGGAGGTTTTTCACTGGTTTGATACCAGCTGAGAATACTTAGATGCTAATGTCAGCTTATCAGTTCTCAAAAGAAGTTTCTCACAATTCTCTCTAATTTTTCATATGTCTTTACTTGAGTTTCATTTCCCTTTTTATAGTTTGCTTTGGGTTGGTGTAGTTATGTCTGTTATTGCTGCTCTGAGTGTTTTTCTCCTGAGAGGAACGCGGCATTAATTGACAATGATGATTCCATTTAAGGTGTAACAGATGACCGTTAAGCCATTATTGCTCTTATAACTGTTCCAGTGCGGTCATTGCTTATTAGCTATCCTGATTGCATTTATTTGCGCCTTCAATGAGTGCTGGCCTGGCTCGCCTCAAAGGACGACATATGATGACGGGATTTTATGTTTACTCTCGTCCCCAATTTGAGTGCTGCTAAGATCGTCTTTTGCCTAGATGATCTTATCTCGATACTTGTCAAGACCCATTAAAACTTATTGCTCCATGGTTTTTCGTGGTTTTTTGTTTCATTACAAGAAACGAGGATTATAGCCGTGTTTCAAAAATGCAGCTGTAGACCCTAAAAAAACGCAACTATAGGTTATAGCCGCATTTACAAACATGGCTTATACTGTGCGACAATAGCCCCTTGTGGGTCTATAGCCTCATTGTTTAAATGCGGCTTTAGGACATATTTAAAAAAAAAAAAAAAAAATTCAAATGGGTCTATAGCCGCATTTTTAACATGCAGCCTAAGCCCAACCTTGCAAAATGTAGCTGAAACATCACGAAATGTGGCTACAGAGCTAATCTATAGTTGCATTTGGTAAACACGGCTATATGTCTACTAGTGTAGCTACATTTGTGTCAAACGTGGCTCAAAGTCACTCTATAGCCACGTTTTTGTAAATGCAGCTTAAAAAAATGCAACTAAAAAACGCGTTTTTTGTAATGTTTCATTTTCCTTTTGTTTTTGCAGGGTAGCTAGAAACACAACCTAACGGGTGAAAAAAAAAGGTTGTTTTTATGGTTTTTCATATGGTTTTAAAAAATTGATCTTGGTACATCTTTTTATACAACCATAAACCACCAAACCCTACACCTATGACTGTTTATGATTTTTTTTTTCATTGTTTAAAGTTTAGTCTCATTAAAACTAATTGCTTTATGGGTTCATGTATTTTTTTTTCCTTACATTTCTCTTTTGAATAGTCATATATTTTTTGAATTGTTTCAATAACTTCTAGGCTTTGAATCTTCTAATTCTTTAATTTTTTTTTTGGCATTCTAAAAGTTTTAACATTTAAATTTTTGCATTAGTTTTTGCAATATTTGAACATGTTTGGCATATTTTAATAATTTATTCTTTTGAAGGTAATCAATTTTTCTCTTATATTTCTCTGTTGTGTAGCCATATATATTTTGTTTTGTTTCAATAATTTATAGGAAGTGAATCTTATGATTCTTTAATTTTTTTGGCTTTTCTAAAGTTTTAACATCTGAATTTTTTAGTTATATTTTTGCTATATCAAAAACTATTTGGTAGATTTCAATGACTATAGCCATGGATTATTCTTTTAAGGGTAACATATCTTTCTCTTATATTTTTCTATTGTGTAGTCACACACATGTGCACACACACACACATATTTTTCTATAATTTGTAGGCTCTAAATCTTTTGTTTATTTCAATTTTTTTTGCCTTTTGTACTTTTTAACATCGGTATTTTTTGGGTTTATTTTTTTTGCAATATCTGAAACTGTTTGGCAGATATCAATAGTTATAACTATGGATAATTTTTTTGAATTTGACCCATCTTTCTCTTAAATTTCTTTATTGTGTAGTCATATACATTTTGTTTTGTTTCGGTAATTTCTAAGCAATGAATCTTTTGATTCTTTAATGTTTTTTTGAATTATTCTTTAATTCAAATATTCTTTAATATCTGAATTTTTGAGTTATTTTTTTGTAATGTTGGTAAATTTTTTTGTAAGTCATTGCACATTTAAGCAATGGCTTCTCCATTAAATTGTAACACAAATTGAAATTAGACAAGAGCAATCCATGCAATAGTATAGTTTCATAATTATTTTAAGATTATTTTAGTTTACAACACAAATAGGTAGATTCTTGTGCGTAACATGAGTTAGTGACTAGTAATAATATAAAATGAAAGAATTTAAATTGTTGTTCACTTTTTCTAATTTTAACACATTAACTTTAAAAATAAACAGTATTTTAATTTGATTTTTAGATTTACAAATAGTACTAAACTAGCTATATTAGGTTTAACTAATTAAAACTCACCACCTTTTTGTATAAAGCAAAGAGTACCAAAAATTATGATTAGATTAGGTTTGATCTTATCTAAATAAGTTTTAACTAAATTAAATACGTTATCTTATACAAATTCTCTAATTTTATTTTTTATCTAATGCTAGTAATTATTAACTAAACATTTATTATCTATAAATATTTTTTGTTGAGCTTTTTAGGGAATTGCCATTAGTTTACAATAAATAGTACTTCAACCAACAACTGATATTTATAAGCCAAATATCCCACACCAAGTATATATAGAGATATCTAAGTCACAAAAAAAATGTTCGAAACATGTAAATATACTAGAAATAAATTGATACCTCTCTTTACACTTATCCAAATGACATGTTGTTTGTCGTTATAGAATCTTGGAACCAAGGGATATTGGTGGTCGTGATGCTGCCGGAAATTCGCCGAAGTACCGGCAGTGGCGAAGGAAATAAAGTCCATTAATGAAAAAAAGAAAAGAAAAGGGTTCATGCCCCAAAATCCATCAACTGGCTTGGAAACAAAACGAGTATATACCTCTAGGACATTTTATACGATTTTGATACATATGGCATAATCCATCTTGTCATAACCCAAATATATTGCTAATGGTGGTAATTGTTACTAGAGCAAGGTACACAAAATCCACGGCCTAAGAACTTTGCCACAGAGAGCCTAAAGAGCATGAAAACCATGGAGAGGAAGAGTTCCTTCATCTCTTGAACTTTACATTAGTAATACAAATTCATAAGTTACACACATATTGGGTTATGCCACTTCTGTAATTCATTGCCAATTAACATGTTTGTTACATGGGAGTAAAATTCCATTACTAAGAAAGGTCAACTTGGCGGGCCAAGTCATTTACACTAATGAGAAACCCAAGTGGCCAAACTTGAAGAAATTCTAACAACCATATTACTGGAAATTACTAAAACAAAATGACATCGTGTTTCCTGAAGTGAAATAATGTCTGTATATAAGATTCTAAAAAAAAAAAGATTGTGTATAACACATGTGCCATTGTTTTGTTTGAGAATTTCATTAACGATGTCACTGCAAATAGGCATATGGTTTGCATTGCATCATTTTTCAAAGTGTAAGGTTTAATTTTAAACTTCTAAAGGTGTAGGATTTAATTTGAATCTTCTGGAAGTGTAGGATCTAATTTGAAGTCCCCTCAAAACTATAATTCATAATGTAATTAGCCCGAATTTATTTATAGAAAAAGCATGATAACTTGCTAGATATTATCTAATACTCACATTAGTTTTTGCCTGAAACACCTCAATAAAAACAGTTTTAAAATTTTAATTATACAAAAAAATCTCGTAATAGAATCCTTGAATATTTTATTACAAAACTCAAAAAACATAATTTAAAATAAGTTATACTTGAAAATTTCCTTATAGCAAGTCTAGCTGTTCCATCATTGTCAAAAATTCCTCCAATTGAATCTGAAACTATAGCGTACTAGTAAATACGCAAATACAAAATAATGTGGGGAGAACATGTTTGCATTAAAAATTGAGAGGCCGTATACATGTTTTAGTGCATAAAAGGCAAGAAAGACCATATATATATAAAAGCCTACCACTAAGCTTAAGCAACACTACAGAATACCCTTATAAGTAATAATATGTGTCGAGAAGTTTTCCACTGCACCACTACTCCCTTTAATGGAGATATACTTATTTACGCAATCAAAAAGTATATCAAAACTATCATAAGGTCATATATTCCACTTGAGTTGGATCAAATTGTCATAATAATATCAGATTGAGGCCCTCACATCAATCCTCAGTTTTTCGTCAATCTTGTAGTTAAGGATGTGATACATTATATAATCTTTGCAGTGTTTGTCCTATGCTACCTAGCTTAAACCATGCATACACTGCATCTTCAAGCTGTTGGTGAAAGCTATGCAAGTGGGTAGCCTTAAGGGCAATAGGGAAACTGGCTTTTTAGCAGCTAAGATTGTTAGCATGGTTGTGAGTGCAAGTGTGCTACAAGATGTATAAGCTTGCACTTCATTACGTAGAATAATAACTGGAATTAATAAGCCATTTGTTTCTCCCTCCACACCTCTTTTCTCTCAATCCCCCTCTTTCTTAGGAGGCTTGGGTACCTCAAATCAGTCATTTCATTATCCCATTTCCACACACCAGGTTCTTAACAATAGTATTCGAGTCATTGAAGCCAGACATGGAAAGCTTGAGGCAGCAACCATTGAAGTGCGTTCATACTTGCAGCAAATTCCAAAAGCTACCATAAGCAGATTCTGCAAAACATTTTGGTGCAAGAACAATGGTTGTAGTTGCAAGATTCATACTTTTTGAACCTCTAAACATCGAGATTACCTTCTCTTCAGTTCTTGCCCATCATTTAGCCCTCTCAATTTCACAAATCCAAATTGCAATTACCATAAACCATACCTTATTCACCAAGAAAAAAATCTCATTGACAAATCCTGCATAGTCTATTATTTTATTCCTTTGTCAAAAATCCGAGTTTCATCGTTCTCATTTCAAAGCCCCAATTATAATCGCAAGAATCACTTTCCCCACACTTATAACACCCCATTTTGTATACCTTATGATTAAGCTCCATTCCCTAAAGACAACATTCAAGGGACCTATTACTGATATGCCCTAGTTAAGCAAGAATCATGTGAACTAAATTATTTTCCAAAAATCCCTAAAAAACCTTAGCTTTGCACATACAAGCTTTGTTACCTGTGCATGTATCCTTGATGTCGTGTGTGTAGTTTATTGATTTGAGGGGGAACCCAATCGAAATTCTCATTTTGTAATGATTACTCATCTGTTGTGGGTGGGGTGCCCTTCAACCCAAGGACAAAAGAGCATGATGAAGATCGACTCTACGGTGGACAAACCGTCGTGTGTGATGAAATCCTCAATTATTATTATTATTATTATTATTATTTTCTGCTTGGCCAAGGCCTTTAGTTAAAATTTACTAACACATTTGTTTATATGGTAGAATTGTTGCACAATCAACCGAGGGTAATGGTCAACAATTAAGCTTCGATCTGCTTCTCATTTTAAGGTTAGCTTATTTTTTAAGTAATTTTTAATTATTTATTGCTTTATTTATTTATTTATTTTGTATTTGTAGTTTTTAGTAGTGTATAGTTTAATTTAGTTTGTGAGTAAATTGCAAATCACACCCTTTAATTTGAGGTTATTTTTATTTTTTTTTTCCATAACATTTAAGAGTTTTAATTTATCCCCTTAATTAATGTTAAGGGTTCTTTTTGATTGGTAAATCCCTTGTTAATGTTATGTTTGTCACATGTGTTTAGTTGGTCCAATGAAATCGTCCCACTTCATTTTCATTATTTTATATCAATTAAATAGCTTAAAATTTTATCAAAAACTAAAATTAAATCTATAAAAATTTAAAACTTTAAAAATTAAAGAAAAAAATAAAAATAAAAACCTTGAAAAGAATTTTATTTTTATTTTTATTTTTATTTTAGATTCACCCTTAAACAGAACTAAACAAATAATAATCCACAAATCCTAACTTGGAACAAATCTAAAAATCCACTTTATTTTTATTTTAGCTTCAACACAAAGGTGTCGAGTTCTCCTTTTCTCACTCTCTCTAACCCTCTCAAAAGCCATCAAAGATGATGTCAATGATGAAGACCTGAACTTCCTTGAAGAAATAGTGGAAGAAAATGTTGTCGCTCTCTGCTCAAATCCAGACCATTTCAATGAAGATGGCTTTACAAATCTCGAAAAATCAATCTACCAACAAGGGCGTGGACATTGTAAGAAAACACGACCACTCTTCGCAGCTTGCCATTTGTAGAAGCCTTGGACTTTGGTTGGAAGTGGCAAGATTCAAGGTTTAGCTAGCCACTATAGCACACTAGTGGATTTCGAATATATCTTATTTGGGGCAAGGGTTTGGAGAATAAGATGAAAATCCGATGATTGATTTTGAGGAATCTATATGATTTGGGATATTTCATATTTGGAAAGGTAGTTGGTGTTTGTGTTGTGAGGGTTTTCAGCTTCGAGTTTTCATTTTGGTATGAAGATTATGAAGTTTGAAGTCTGAACCAACGTTATTAATTTTGTTCCATTATAGTTAGAATGGCCGAAATATTTTGTGTTGGTATGAAATTCGGAACGATAATGCCTCACATTCCACCTTGAGCCAAATTACAGTCTATTTCGGCTGTTCCGGTCAATTTCGGCCCATTTTGGGTAGAATGGGAATTTAAGCTGGTACTAATTTTTGCCCTTAAAAAATAAAGTCCTAAAACTATGTCATTTTATTCGCTCTTAAAACCCTAATATCCTCTTTCATTTGTGCAATGTGATTTGCGGTATTTGAATAGAGAATAATTGATTTGTGGTATTTGAGCAGTGAATCCTTGATTTGTGGTTTGTTACTTTATTTATTCATTGTTGGGTAATTTTTTTTAAAATGTTGTTTATATTTTATTCTTTATAATTTATATAATTACATTATTGCTAGTTGCTAGTTTGCTACTTGCTTCTGATTTAAAGTTTTATACAATTAAATGAAGTAATATTGATGTTAAGATTTATTTTTTTTATTTGATATTTACTTCTTTGAATTGATAATTTTATTATTATTATTATTAATATATATATATATATATATTAATATTAGGAACCAAAAAACCACCTTGAAACGGTATGCTAAAATAAGCCGATACCGAAATATTTTGTTCCACTGGACAAACCGAAACGGGGTCTAGAATAGTATTCATAATATTGGTCTAAACCAATTTTTAGGACAAGAAATTAAATGCATCCGTTGCAATTAATGAAGGGAAGGATTTAGTCAAGGATGAAATTAGAGTAGATTTACAAAATTTTGAATTCTTTTAAAAATAGAGAAAATGTGTTGAATGTTCTAAAGACATTAGTTTAGTAACTATTTTTAAAAACTTTTTATTAAAAAAAATAACTAATTTTTTTTAACAATTGTTTTATATTTTTCATGAAAGTTATATTGAATTTTTTTTAAATGATCCATTGATATATGCCTAAAGTCACCCATTAACATGACATGCTTTTCTAGTATAAAATCTGGATCCTTTTTTTTTTTTTTTTGTTCATTCATGTGTTCAATTAAGGAAAGAAAGATTTGGGTTTTTTATTTTGGATTTGTTGGGTTTGACGGTGATGGTTTGTGGGTCTTGGTTCAAAATTCAAACCCAAATATTAGCGAATATGGTCGGTTAGGTATCGTTTAACAACTAACCAGGCATTTTTTCTAGCATAGGGGCCGGGCCACCAATCAAAAGGAACCCCGAACATTAGGGAAGTGGATGGACCAAATTAAGGCTTTTTGTGGTGGTTGTCTATAGGGCATCATTCAAAACTTTTGTCCAACCCACTTCAAGGATTTTAGACCCCAAAAATACCAAAGGTGTAAGAGCCAATTGACCAACATTCGGAGGGTATCAATTAATGTCCTGATTAAAGAATCACCAATGGTTCAAAAATTCTAAGGGATGTAGGAGTTCCGAGAACAATCAATGGTTCAAGGATTTGGCTAGTTCAAAAATCGACGAGCAACCAGAGATTTTAACGACCCATAAGGACCATAAGACATCAATAGTCACAAAATCAAGTTTTCAGAAATCATCAAGCCCATGAGAACGAACAATGATTCAAGAACCAAGTTTCAGAAATTCTCAAACCCACAATCGAAGAACAAACCCACAATTCAAGAACCGATGAAACAAGTCTTGGAAACACTCAAGCCCACCATTGAAAAACTATCAAAGATCAACGAACTTAATTAATAGAGTGGCAGAAGATTTAAAAAACAATGGAAGTGTGGTCAATTCCCAAGGGACAACAATCAAGGTCCAAGCATGACAGTTCTACGAAAAAAAGTCATTTCTCATGAATCAAAGATAAGTATGCAAAAAATAGTTCATTGCCAAGGTAAACAAGCTGTCTTATTTATTGAAGTTGTTAGGAAGTATGAGATTGTTAAGCCAACTGTAGTCAGTTTAGCAGTTAAAAATTGTCAGCCTTGGCCTTTTGTTTGCTAACAAGGATTGTACAGAAAGGTTGCTAAACCTTTGACTTCACTAAGGTGCTTATCATTTCTATTTCTTTATAACAAATACATTCTTCTGTTTTCCAGAATCACATCAGAACTTTTTATCACAAAATTATTAAAACCATCATGGCAATAATATAAATATTCAAAGACAACATATTTTACACACAAATTATCTTAAAACATTATATTCGTAGTTAATTCATGAATAAAAGGCATAAAAATTCAATTAAGTAAATCTGGAATGTTGAATGAAGCGAGAAACAATATTCCTTTAAAATAATTAAGAATTAAAACATATATTTTTTTTTTCTTTTAATTTCTCCCATATCATAGATAGGAATATAGAAATGAGAATCGGATTTCTCATAGATATCAATTCATGAATGATTGAATTTATTTTTTACCAAGGAAAGAGAATCATGGAACGAAGGGCATATTGCAAACACATCCAAAGTAGCCAGACAACTCATTCATACTCTCATTACCAAAAAAAAAAAAAAAAAAAAAAAACCTTCGTACTTTGCGATTTGCATGAAATATATACAATAAACTACTATCAAATTTGCATGGTTAGCCTTGCTTTTATATATTATTTTGTGACTAATTATAAATTATATTTTTTTTATGGAAAATAAAGGCTATTCATGTTGAGAGGTTGAACAAGTTATAGGTTGTATGCTACATGGGCCAAGCCGATTATAAGGCTAACTTAAGAGAAAAGAGCTTGCCATGATCTAAAGATTCAGCCCAAAGAAGTAGAACACCCAGCCCAAGCGTGTATTCAAGAAGAAGCCAAAATGCAATCCAACATGGATGTAGTTTGCTCGTAAAGAAACTCTTACAATCAAGCCATGAGGTGACTGTATCACAAAAGAAATACAGGTCAGTGGGTAAAGCTAGGCCATAAAGTCCCTTGCATGTGCGTGGCTTGGAAATATGAATTCCTTATTTTGATTGTATTAGGAATATAGCATAGTGTAAAGCTGCTATTTTCATATATAAACCTCTAGGTTGGTTTGTTTAAGAGGATGGCTGGGGGCTTTGGTTTTCTTTTATGACGGTTAGTTTTATTTTATTTGTCTAGTTTCATGTTTGGGATAATTATACTATACTCACTTGTAGTTTGCCTCTAATTTGACTTGCCTACCCGTGGTTTCAATTTTGACACTTTACCTATCTGTGATTCTCACCATTACTAGTTCGTAATCCACCTCTCTTTCAGCCGTTACTTTGACACATAATATGTCAAAAACAAAAGCTCAAATAAATCAAAACACTCCTTACTCCCAAAACTCACTCCCATCCAACTTGCTCACCAAACTAAGATCCTAGATGCTACAATGCAATGCGCTTGAGACTCTAGACCGAGAACCATCTGGGCTTTGACCATGCAAGTAACCCGAGGAAGAAGGAGCTTTGATTCTAGGTTCCTCTGTTGCTTGGGTGAGCTCATTGTGCAATAATTATATTTTTGATTTTTTGTATTTGATCTGTTTGTTTTCTCTTGATTCTGGGTTCATCTGTTGCTTGGGTGAGCTTCAAGTTTTGGTTTTTTACTTGCATACACTCTATCCCTATGCTCTGTTCATCAGATTTTTTGAAACCTAGGGTTTAAAAAAAAAAAATTTGAAATTGCGTTGTTGCAAGGATGATTTAAATGCAAATATATATATATATATATATATATATTGTTTTGTATTCATCAATGTGGAGCTGCTAGACCTTCCTTCATCAATGTGGAGTTGCATGACCCTAGGTCTCTTTATCTTGTGCTTGTACTGTGAGAGAACTTGTTTTAGATGATACTTTTCTTCATAGGATTATCCTTCCTTCAAACACATGTTGAAAATTTGAACTATGCCACTTGTGTAACAGATTTGTTGGTCTATAAGCTTATAAAAAAATTTTGCTATGTCTTCATCAACTGGTAATGACTCTACAACTAGTGGTTTCTACCTACCAGAGATTGTCATTTATGTACCTATGAGAATTGTGCCCTACGAACAAGTCGAAAAGTTGGTAACTATGGAAGAAGATTCCTCAATTGTAGTCAATTTAATGTAAGAAACAATTACATTGTGATTAATTGCGAATTGTGAAATTAATTGTTATAATTGTAATGATCAAGTTGGTCCCAAATGTGGCTTCTTTTAGTGGGTGGATAACGAAACTTGTAAGAGTGAAACTGCCCTACTTGTCTGTGAAAGGATAAGTATGCTTGAGAATGAACTGCAGCTTGTAAATAAGAGAGAAATGACAACTAGGGAAATGGAAGAAAGATCTAATCGGAGGGAAAGAGAAGCTCATGAGCTTTATGTAGAAGCTAGGGAGAAACTTAAGAGGGTTAGAGAGAGTGAGAGATTGTACAAGGTGGCACTAGTTCTGTCATGGTTATTTTTCATTTTTGTAATGTTATTGTTGTGTTTTGCCTCAATGAACAACAATGTAAGAGTGAGGAACTTTAATCTGCCATGATGCTTGGGGGGGATGTTGAAATGTGATTGAGTAATTGAAATACAAAGTCCTTGATTATTGTATCTATCTCCTGAAATGGAAAGTGTTGTTTTTGTGCAAATGTTCTATAGTATAATTTTTTTTTTTTTTTTTTTTACTTCATTCTGGGATTGATATATATTGGCACAAAGTGTTATATGGAAATGTTAATAACATGAATGGAACATGTTGTTATATATTCATTTTGGTTCAATACATACACCTACATTAATGCAAGATTAATATATGGAACATGGAACATGTTATTTGCTGTGTCAATGAACACCTGCTCTACCCATAAATGGAATATATATGAAACATGGAACAAGATTTGCTGTGTCAATGCCCACCTGCCCATAAATGGAACATGTTGTTTTCCTACCCATAAATGGATCCATATATATTGCCACAAAGTAGATTAATATATATTCATTTTGGTTCTATGCTACACCTGTCCATAAATGGAACATGTTTTACATATACACATGATTTGCTGTATGAATACATACACCTATGTAAATCCACCAAAAACAAAGATAAGCACAACACAACAAAATACTTTATCCTACGTTAATGCACATTAACATTAATAAAAGTAAAGACTGTCATTGTGACTTTATGTCACATACAGACAGATTTCCAACCAAAACCCAATTACTAGTCCACCACATATCAAACATACATATCTTCCAACCAAAATTGCCAATATTGTTTTTGACACTTGAGACTTTAAGCATGAGAACCATAACAAAAAAAAAAAAGTGGTTGAAACTTTAACATCTTCCGTCTTCATTTACTGCTTTTGGTGCCCTTGCCAACGGCCTTCTTGCCCTTTCCACCAACTGGTTGAAACTTTATTTGCTTTGATACACCAACTTTCTGCCTTTAAATCCCATAGCAGCACCACTACCACTTCCTTGACTTGGTACACTGCTAGTGCTCACAGATGCACTTGGCTGCATAACCAAAATCCAGCAATTAGCAAGATGGTCCAACAATAGCAAGTAAGAGGAAAAAAATAAACAAAATAGAAGAAAGCAGAGGTGCTTGAGATGGTAAAGAATCTCATGTCTCTCTAGGGGTATGGAAGCTTGGAAGTGAGGATGAAGAGAACCAGTTGGCCCTAGATGTAGTTGGAGGTTGAGTTGCTGCCTTAGATCTATTGTTTGGTACAGGTTGAGATGCAATTTGACCAAAAACTCTGTATGCAGGCTGAGATCTAGTACTTGGTGGCTGAGATACAGTTTAAGGTGTTGTAGTCTACTTTGTTTTTGTAGATTTAATGCCTTGTGCCTACAAAGAGGGTTGTATAAGTTACATACACATGAAATATATGAGGAAATGAATATAGTTCAAAACATGGAAATACTTACAGCTTTTGATTTAGCAAGTCTATCTCTTCTCTGCCATGGAGTTTCACTAGTGATGCTTGCCTTGCACCCTCTTGCATTATGTCCTTCTTTTTGGCACTTCCCACACTTGATTGTCTTATTCATCCTAGAAACTCTATAAGGGTTCCTTGGCTCTTCAGGATCTCTTTTTCTTTGCTTTGGTGGTCTGCTAGGTGGTTTATACACATGAGGAGCAATAGGAGCAAGTTGGTTAGTCTCTACCTATTGAGTGTGGCCAGGCATTGGCTATATTATCTCTTTGTAAGTTTCAACAAATGTCTCTTTCAAGTAACAAGGATGCATATAGTCCTCCACTTTCTCCAAGTTCTTAACAATAGCAAAGATCCAATGTTTGCAAGGAAGACTTGTCAAATCCCCAATCCTACAGCTGCATGCTTTCCTAACTAAGTCAACCACATGTCTTTCATGACCATTATCAACCTCATACATGAAGCTACCTGCTGGAGTAGCACTGAAAGGTATAGATTCATGTTTTAACTTCTCTAATTTGTCTTGAATATTAGGACACACCTTTCCAGTGTATTTTGCTATACCTTTCATCTTTTTGTATTGTTTGGTCATGAGCCTAACTTTGATCCACTCCAACATTGCTAAAATTGGCTTATCCCTAGCTTCTAAGATCATGGTATTAAAAAACTCACTCAAATTATTAGCTAAACAGTCATACAAAACTCTACTACTAAAGTGAGACTTAGACTATTGTGCAGGGTTGATGTCAGCAAGATACTCTCATGCCTTGACATCCAAATCCTTTAGTTCCTGCATCCTTCTCTCAAACTCCCTGATTGTTGTGGCTCCAGCACATCTCCACAGTGCATTCTTCAACTCCAAGCTCTTATGATCCACTTTAAAATTATTATAGATATGCTTTACACAATACATATGCTCACAAGTTGGGAACAACATCTCAATTGCAGGTATAAGGCCTTAATTCATATACAAAACAGATCAAGTAAATATGTTAGTTAAACATTTTGAAATGAACCGAGGCATGTATTATTGAATTTTAAATATGTGGGTTAAATATGTTAGTACAATTGTAGGTTATACCTTTTGTCTATCAGTGATGAAGACCAGATTAAGTTGCTCTGGATTCCTAATGTTATCTAAAAACTGCTGCAGAAACCATACCCATGAATCTTTGTTCTCTTGCTCAACAACAGTAAATGCAATTGGGAAAAGTTATCATTTGCATCTCTAGTTGTGATAGAAAGTATTTGCCCCCCAAATCTTCCTTTCAGGTGGCACCCATTTAAACCAATGATTGGTCTACAACCTCCCAAAAACCAACTTTTTGTGCATTATACCTAATATACATTCTCTTAAATTTGGACTGTGCATTTTCATCTTCCATTTTAGTTTGCAAAATAACCCTACTTCCTTTTTCATGTAATCTTATCATCTTTACATAATCCCTAAGCTTCCTATATTGCAACTGTTCATCCCTAGTAATCAAGTCAGTAGCTTTTCTTTTTGCCCTATACACCTGACTATAACTTATGTCAACTTCAAGTACTTGCTTCACATGATGTTGAACACCAGCCACTTTCCAATTGGGATTTTTGTCAAACTCCTGCATAAACTTCTTTGTAACATAACTTGCAGTCACTTGGCTGTGTTTGAAGGATCTAGGGCAGGTGCACTCTGGATTGAATTTCTTTATTTGGAATGTCAACTCCCCTGATAGTTGAGATGCATAACACCTCCATCCACATTCATTTATGCAATAAACTGATATCTTCTTCTTTTTATTCAACTTGAACTTGATATCTACTAGCTTGTTTATAGCATATTCCCTCAATGCCCCCCTAAATACCTTAGAGTTTGGAAACTTCATTCATTTCTTTAACTCTGGTTTTCTCATGTCAATTTGGACATTAAACTCAGGTTCTTTTGTAGTAGTTGGTGCTGGCTGATCATCATCAAATCCTACTAGACTTTCCGTGTCATCTTTAAGAGGTGGGTCAATCCATTCACCCTATTCAAGAGGTGGGTCATTATCAGCTGCAGTAGTCCTATGTGGAGTTGCATACATAGGTAGATCCTCAGAGGGCCTATCTGGGGCTGCTGCACTAACACTAATTCCATCATGTGCAGATGGCCCATCATGTAGGGCCCATCAATATCTTGTATTTCAAAATAACTAAGTTTATCTGGGTCAACCTCATTAATAAAAGAAGTACTACCTCCTAAATATACCAAATCTAAGTTTCACACAAACTGGCCACCATGATGAATCTCAAAATTGAATGTCAAGTCAACCATCTGCATATAAAATACAACAGAATAAAGTATTAGATGGGCTTGCATGTGGAAAAGTATCATGTGGTCCTGTGGTCCACACAAAGCACAACACAGAAACAGACAATATTACAATATTATTAAAAAGTTTTTGTTCTGTTTTTGGGAGACAAACCCATGGAAAGGGAAAGTAGAAAAGCAATAATCAATGGAGCCCCACATTGATGAAGGAAGCCTAATCCTATGGTCTAGCAGCTCCACATTGAAGCATACAAGCAAAAACCCAATTTCATGAGAAAGCATAGCTTAGAATTGAACCTATCTGCATTGCCCCTTTTTTTTCTTTTTTTCTTTTTTATGACAAGCATATTCCTTTGCTGGTGACTCAAAATGGATGTAATTGGAACAAAAATTTCTGTCACATTTGGTTTGAAAATCAGAGTATACATGCAACTCCACATTGATGAATACAAAAAAAAGAAAAAAAAAAAAAAGAAAAAGAAAAGAAAAAAAAAAAAAAAAAACATAGATTTGCATTTAAATCGCCCTTGCAACAACCCAATTTTGAAAAAAATAAAAAATTAAAACCCTAGGTTTCAAAAAATCAGATGAACAGAGCATATGAAAGTAAAAAACCAAAACTTGAAGCTCACCCAAGCAACAGATGAACCCAGAATCAAGAGAAAACAAACAGATTAAATACAAAAAATCAAAAATATAATTATTGCACAATGAACTCATCCAAGCAACAGAGGAACCCAGAATCAAAGCTCCTTCTTCCTCGGGTTACTTGCACGGTCAAGGCCCAAATGGTTCTCGGTCTAGAGTCTCAAGCGCATTGCATTGTAGCATCTAGGATCTTAGTTTGGTGAGCAAGTTGGATGGGAGTGAGTTTTGAGAGTGAGGAGTGTTTTGATCTGTTTAAGCTTTTGTTTTTGACATATTATGTGTTAGAGTAATGACTGAAGGAGAGGTGGGTTACGGATTAGTACAATGTTTACATAGATGATGAAATGGATGATGATGATTAGGACCGTGGTTATAAGAACCCTAAAATGAGAATAATTAAATGTTCACTTCACCTTAATATTCATCTTACTTTTGGACTTCATATTTTAGTTAGCTAGTTTCTATTTGATAACTTATTTTGAATTTCAAACTTGGAACTTGGAACTTAGAACTTGCAAAATATTTCCATATGTGTTGATAAATATTTTGGTATTTGGTTACTAATTAAACATTTATTTAATTTTTTAGATACATTGGATCAAAACTTAAATATATTTGTTTCGTTAGTATAGATGTAGTGATGTATGACATGCAAATCACATCATATGATAGAAATCTTTGTTTTTTATGGATGAATTCACAATTTATATGATTATTTAACAAACAAAATCATTATCAATGTGTTTTTTTTACTTTAAATATGAAAATATATAGAATTTTACAATCCACGATCCGATCCTATGATCCACAATTCTACCTATCTACCAGATCCTACGTAGGATCCTAATTTTGATAACCTTGGGTTTAGACTTTAGCATCAACTAAAAAAAAAAAAAAAAAAAAAAACAAACAAACAAACAAACAAACAAAAAACTTAATTGTTCATTGCATACTAAGAAAACAAAATACAAAATTTTACCTATTCTACAGCTTCTAGCTTTGGCTTAAATGAGATTTGAGAAACCAAATCCTAAATTGACATGAACTGAGAGAGAAAGAGAGACCAAGAGAGACTATGAGAGAAAGAAAGATCGAGAGACTGAGAGAGTGATTTGGCCCTTAAAAAAAAATTAAAATTACAAAACACTAAAAGAAGAAGAAAAAAAAAAAAGCTTTTTTCTGTTTTGGTCAATATGCCCAGTACACGGGTAGTATACCCAATATTTAAACTGATAGGAAATGTTGTTGTTTCTGTATTGGTGCACGTATTGGTATGGTACATACTGACCGTATCGGCTGATACAACATAGCATCCTCTTCCTTGGTAGTGTCAATTTAGTACCTGCCATTATTCCTTGAATGAAAAAAGCTAATATGTCAAACAAAATAATGAAAAATTATTTTTCATATCACATCATTTGCCAACTATACCACCATTTCAATTAAAAAAAAAAAAAAAAAAAAAAAAAAAAAAAAAAAAAAAAAAAAAACTCAAATTAAAACTGAGACGTGTGACCACCAAAATCCCTAAAATCCTTAACTCATCTCCATCTCTTCTCCCTCTCTCGTTAGAAAGGCAAGATTGTGTCTTAGATGAAGGAAGGGAGGAGAAAACACAGCTCTTGAGAGAATTGATTGACCGAGTTTTTGCTATTCAATGTCATCAGGTTTTATGGCTTTATTGAGTTCGTATCAATGCAGAAATGGAGAGCTCAACAAGACCATATAGTTTGTGTTATGCCCAGTTGATTTGAATTTTTCTGTCATCTCATGTGTCAACCAATCAAATGATTTAGATATTAGTCAAGTTTCTTTTTCTACAAATTTTCAGCAATTAAACAAAGCTTAGAGAAGCATTAAATGTAAATTTTACATGATATTGATTTGCATCAAGTCCCTCCGTAATAACAGTGTCTATGAATGTCTCTTCGAGATTAACCAAGTTAATATTATATTGGTGTTGGATTGGATGGAATTTTGATCTTAAGTTTTGTGATTTAGGTATGTGACCCTCAAAAGAAGAATATTTATATTAGTATGGTGAGGAAGGCTTAAAAGATATGCCACCACCTGGCAGTGGCGGGTTCTCATATGGAAATGGTTGTGGGGGGAATAGGTTTAACCCTAGGAATACATTTTTGCGGAATTCTTTGGAAATAGCCTGTCTGGATGTAGTTCATCAGGACCTAGGAGGTCTATGAGGTTCTAGTCAGATGGTTTAGGGATTTTTAGGGGAGATGAGTTAGGGATCTTGTTCGTCATGTGTCTCAATTTAATTTAATTTTTTTTAATTAACGTGGCAGTATAATTGGTAGATGATGTGATATGGAAAATAATTTTTTTATTATTTCCTTTGAGATGTCAGTCTTTTTCATCTAAAAGATAACGACATGGACTGAATTATCATAACACTAAAAAGGTTGGAGATCAAATTGACACAATTAAGAGGTTAGGAACCAAATTGGGATATGGTGTAGAGAATAGGGATCAACTTTGTAATTTACCCAAATAAAAATATATAAATAAAAGCTACTCAACTTAATTTGTGAAGTAGATAAAAATGATAAGATAAGAAAAAAAAATGAAAGAAGGATGAAAGAAGGTGTGGTGCTAAAGAAGGAAATTAGGGAGAGTTAGAATAAAAAATCCGCGTATGTGTGCATTCTTGTATGTGGAGAGGCTATGATGTACTTGCCAAATCTAAAATTCGAGCAAGTCAAAGCAAGTCACTAATGTTTCATTTGTTTCAATGAAAAACCTTATGTCAAGATAGTTTTTCATATCTTCTAGTGTTTAGTAGTATTAAAAAAAAAAAAAAAAAAAAAAAAAAAAAAAAAAAAAAAAAAAAAAAAAAAAAAAAAAAAAAAAAAAAAAGAGTTAAAGAAAAACAATCTTTGATCAACTGGAAAAAAGTATGACTTATTTTTAGAAATTATTTTTCATTACTTTTTTTTTGAATATCGCTTAGATCTTTCTATTTTTAAGATATCCATAATAACAATGTAATAAATATCTTGCAAATTTTGTGCCTGGTTCATTTTCTTCTCTTTCGTAGTCAAGTAGGGACTTTCTAACTGCTTTATAACCTGGGAGATTTTGATACATTGGGTTGCTAAAGCAATGTTTAAAAGCCCGTGTAATACATAATTCATATTCATATGGAAGATCTACCTTTAAATTTCGCACGCAAGTTATAATTCTGGTTACCATGCAAATATCAAAAGCGTCTTGGACGGGATCAAATTTAGAGAGTTTAGAAAGCGGTGGAAATAAAGAGTTATAGGAAGATGCAGAGGCATACTCATTGGCTTGCACTTCAATAAGAATAATGATAACCAACTTTATCATCCAAACTATAAATTTTCTCATTAATTTCACACCTACTTATTTTCTTCACTACAAAAAACACATTTTTTTTAAAACGCAGCTATAGATTTATGTTTGTACCATAAAAATGTTATTATTTTGAAGTTATATCTAGGAGAACATCAAATTCTTAAAATTGTTTGTTCCTATTATAATCAAATAAATAGACTCCTTGGAAATAAAGATAATTTAATTTTTAATTCGTAAACATATTTTTGTTGTTACTTAAGAATTGTGACTTTTGGAAGCATGAGCAATTTTATGTTCTATGACTTGCAAATTTTTTTGTGTCTTCTTACTAGTGGCAAAAGTTTTCGTAGTAAAATTTTATGTAAACATGTAATTTTCATAAAAATCAAGTATACTTATAAGAGTGCAATTAGTTAAGTAAAATTGTGAGGATAGATAATCAAAATTTTATAATATATTTGATTAAAACACCCATTTTATGGACTTTGGAGAGAGATAATGGTTCAAAAAACATGAGAAATAAGTCATACTAGACTGCATGGAGTTATATATAAAGCCTACTATTAATGATAAATAACTAAATATATGTTCAAGTTTATTGAAAAAAAAAACTTACAATTTATGACAAGAAATTTAATTTGAAGCTAAGATTGAGGGTTGTGCATGCATTGATATATCGCCAAGAATATTGTAACTCAACTGGTTAATACCTTCTAATATGTTCATAACATCTAAGATTCAAAATCTTCCTCCCATTTTGTAACTATTGAATTATCAAAAAACTAAAAAAAATATTGCAAAATGCTATATGGTGCAAAATTTCCCAAAACAAAGTTTATTTAATTAGAGAGTATTTTAAAGGGTACATTTGATAAAAGGAAATAAGTTAAACGATTTATTTTAACCAATGTCCCTTGGTTATGGTTATGAACTTACAAAAGATTTATTATAAAGCAAATAAGTAATTTTTAACAAAAGTCATCTAAACTTGAAAGGGCTCCATCAAAACTTTAATGAATATATGAACAGTTGCTATCCACAAGTTACAATATATTAAATGAAGTTTTGATTTGAAAAGTATATATATATATATATATAGACTTGGCCAAGATTCCTATGTTATGAGCCCTCTTCTCATTTCTTTCATCTATTCTCGTTGTATTTGGAGAGACTATTAGGGCTTTATCATTCTTTCTGAGACAGGATCATGGGCAGTTGAGCTATAGCGTGCATTTATTGTGGCTATGGTTTTGAAGCTATTAGAGGCATTATTTGGATCGACAGTCGATCTTCTGTTTACTTCACTCGTGTAATTGTTTGGTAAGCGGGGGTGATTTTCTTGTTTGGTTTGCAAATTAATGATTGGGTTTAGAAGTTTATTAAGTGGGGACTGGTAAGGATTGCCACATTGTGGGGATTTACTTTGTATCTCCTTGGTCATGGTGGGAATAAAGGGTTTTACTGCTTAGTATCCACGCCTAGTCGGCTGAGTGATTTGGGTGACGTGACACTGGATTTTATGGTTGGTGTGAATCGTGATTCTTATCTATAAAGGGTTAATAAACTTTGGGTGAGGTGGATGTGTATGTCTGAGATTGAGGTTTCATTTACCTTTTTTAGCCAACGAATGGTTTGGTTTGGGATTGTGACCTTGGGGACCTACCCGGTGAATGGGTGTAGTCTATTTTAATTGTTTCTAAAAAAGAAAAAAGTAGGTTCCACTGATGATATTTCATCCCCCCTCAATTGAGGGTAGTAAATGAAGTCACCATGTACTTTATTAAAATGGGGTAAATATAATTAAAATTTTGAATATCAAATTGTAGAAATCTCATTTTGCAACCTCATAACCTCACACCAAAGGCATATCCATTATTTTAGGGCATAAAGGCAAAATCATAATTTTGAACATTTTATTTCTAAATACTCTATTGAAAACAAATCTAGGAGTCCTAATGATAAAAATGATATATCATGTGATTGAGGACTTTTTATTTAAGGGTGAAAAAAGTGGTTTTTACTAAGTTTAGTTTCTCTTTGTGTAAATTAGATAAAATCATGTCTAGAATTAGAGAATAGATTTAGGGATTTAATTACACTTGGGGAAGGAGTTAAGCAACCCACATCCCACAATGCCCAATTATAATTAGCACCTAATTTATATTATTCATTAGTAAAATGCGTAGTGCAATATATATATATATATATATATATAATAAATAAATAAAACTTAATTACCTAGTCTTAGGGGCATATATCTCATGATATCTTGCATGCATCAATAATAATGCATGAAGTTTGATATCAATAGTTTTTATTTTTAGAAGAAAAACAAAACATTATTAGTTTGAAAACCATTTGGGTAAACTCATGACTGGAAAAAGTTTGGTATCAAGATAGACATGAAATCTTAAAATTGCCCGTTATAATCTCGTTTTATAAGGGAGGTCCTAGCAATCATTATGATCACCTCATTCCATGGTTAATGATGTAGTTTGTCTACTGATAAGGTTTGAACTAAGGGATCTTACAAAGAGAGGGATCCTTAATTTATGTTCTCATTTGGCAAAGAGTTTTGAAAAAAAAAAAAAAGAAAAAAAAAAAAAACTTAAAACTATAGTTACCATATAAAGTAATTAAAAACGATAAGTTACTCTCAATATGATGTAGTTACTGCCATTACATCTCCTTATTACTAGTCAAGTAACTAAAACGGATTGTAGACAAAATAAGCTCCAAAAAAGAGAAGTAGCATATGTGTTTGGATTAGGTGTTTTTTTTTTGGTTCAACTTATTAGTTAATTTATTTGATTTTTTACAAGCTTTTTAAAACTTCACCTTTTATTTTTGGCTATGATTACCTTTTATTTTTGGTTATGATTTCACTTTTGCCAACTTTCAACAAATATATAAATAGGTTTTTCACCAAAATGTTAATCCAAATGCTGGAAATTAATTTTTTTTTTTATGGCAATATTTGATAAAAGGTTATACATCCTTTTGTGTTTATGGATGGACCAATTAAATGTGTAACTAGTTATAGCTAACATTTATGAACATTTAGGATTGTGATGGTATGGTACATAAAAAAGGATAAGCACATATCATAGAATGATCATCTTTTTTTTGTTAGGGAAAATTACATAAAAAGACTCATAGTTTATACTATGTTCTAGGATTTTAATTTTTTTTCAATTAAAGTCTCATCTTATGAAACTGCTTCAGGTTGAAGCCTATATCCATCTCTGTTAATCATTTTCATTATGTTGAGTAGTAATGGAATAGATAAAAATGATAATTGTTAATAAAATTAGCTTTGTTTTGAATTTTTTTTTATAATTACTTTCTCACTTTAGGTGAAGCTTTCTCTCTCTACCCTTTAATTATCAAATTGATTTATTAACAAATTCTGGGTGAAATATGTAATTTAATCAATGATTTCTTGCTTTTCACCATTTCATTACTTCCTAGAATAACATAAATAAAAAAATGGAGATGGACTAAGGGTTCAAATTGAAATATTTTATAAATTTGAGATTTTAATAACAAAATTACAAACCAATGAACTAATCTAAAGTAGAATATAAATTCTGAATTTTATATATAATTTCTTTAAAAAAATATATAACTATAGTTTCATATAATCTACTTTGTAAATGAAATAAATCAATAATAAAGATAAGGGGGTTTAAAGTTCAAACACTCAAACCACTAGCAAGCTGGAAATTGGAGATAAAACCGAAATTCATAGGGGGGTCCAGAGAGACTCCTCTTCAAACTCAAAGTCTAGCCAACTTAGGCATTCTGGCATGAACCTAACTGAAGAGAATTTCAAAAAGCCTGAAGAGATTCACTCTGAAGTTGGGGAAGATATTGAGATGAGCACAACGTCATTTGAATGTACCGAGAACTTAGACTTGACAAAACACTCTTTACACAGTTGGAAGCGTATTATTCGGGGTGATATGGTTTTGAATTCAAATCAGTCTCCCAGTCTGAAGGTGTTGAGCTCCAAGCGACATGTTGAAAATCATGATCCCAATCACTCTGCAAAACTGCATCCACATCAGAAAAAACAAGCCATTGATCCATCTGATACCCATTCTTTCTTTCCTCTAACTAGGGTTGGTACTCAATCTCCCCCTTCTCTTCCATGAAAATTCTCAGCCTTTCAAATCCAATTAAAAATATATATATATATTTCACAAAAAAAAAAAAAAAAGAGTAAATTCACTGGGTTTTGGTCTCCTTATACAAAACAACAGAGGTGAAGTGTTTGCTACATCATGTGTTCGTGTGGAGAAGACTTTGAGCTCCATTTGAACAATGACTTCTTTAGTGAGAACAGCTTTACAATTCGGTCTTAGCATCAGCTTCTTAAAAGTTGAAGAAGAGTGTAACCTTGCTGAACTTGTTGATCTTTTAAACTTTGATAGAATTTTCTTCACTAGAGGTTGCTTGGATCCTTGAAGACATTAATTTGATTAGAGAGAGTTTTGATTTGATTTTTACTTTTTCCTTTACTATGTAATCGTGCGGTTCTAGCTTTGGCTAGTGATGCAAAAGAGTAAGAGAAGGTTATTCTCTGGTTAGAAGAATGCCCCTCTTTTCTTTTCTCTATTGTACAAAGTGATTTTATATAAATAAAGTCTACTATCATTTCTTCTAAAAAAAAAAAAAAAAAAAAAAAAAGTTCAAACTCTCAACCCTTTGCAAAAGGTAAAAATTTGTCGCCACACAGTGTTCTCTAGCTTGAGGAGTTTTTCTAGAGATACCCCATTTGACATACATTTTATAACAATTTGATTGGTGTCAATTGGTAATTAAGTTACATCACTACAAATGAGTTTAACACTTAAAACATTATTGTCACTAATTCGTCTGGTTGGAGATTTTTAGTATCGTTATTTAAAATGATGTGAAAACTATAGTTTAAAAAGTATTGTAAAAACATGTATTTAAAGTATTCATAAAGCAAAAAATGTGTTTAGTAGCATATTTCAAATAACATGTTTTAATGTGTGAAAAAACATAATTGTGTGTTTAGTATGTGTGTATTTTTTTTTAAAGCTGACAAGTGGGCCCCTTAATTGGAATCTAATAAGAAAGTTTTATGCGTTGTCTAATCAAGTGGGCCGCATGTTTTTAAAAATGTTTACAAAAATACTATTGAGCAACGTTATTTAAAATTTGAAGACTAGTAAGAGGAATTTTTCAAATTCAATGTTTAAATACCCTAAAATGAATAATTCAAATACTTCTAAAAAAAATTCTTACCAAACATGTTTTCTTTAAGACTCATAATTTTCAGTGTTTAATTTAAATACTGAAAAATGTACCTAATTGTAATGAGTAAACTGTACAAATAATGAGTCTCTAAACTTTTTGGCACTTGAGACAGCCATGAGCAATCAACGGTTTTTTTTACAAAGGTCCTATGATTAGTAGCTTGGGAAGTAAGGAAAGGTACTTTATCTTAGGAATAACAACATTTAACATTTTATCTACAGTATATGGATAACTCAATCAATCAATCAGTCAGCCGCATTTATATCTGGCCTTGAAAGAAAACCTGAATTGGAAGAGTTTTAAATTGGAGTAGTCTAGTGACACAATTATTTGTACAATTTTATGTACAACTCACTCATGTGACGAGTTATGGTTGGTAGAAAGGTGATCCATTATAATTGTGTTACCAGAATTTTCCTTTAAATTGGACTCCTTTTTTACCACCAGCATCAAAATGTCCTGTGGCCAGATACTACTGAATGATAATTTTTTTTTTTTTTTTTTTTTTTTGAGAAACTTACTGAATGATATATATATATATATATATATATTTTTGATCGGATACTGAATGATATATTGATTGGTCATGTCAAAGAAATACTCCAGTTCTCATATGATTTTGATGCTGAATGGGCGATTGTAGCATTTAATGTCTGTGAATTGACAGCTCTATTAAAAATTTGCAGTAATTATTAATTGGGTCTAAAAGGCAAAGCAGATACTATCAAACTTCGACACAACTTTAAATTTGATTGAATTCATTTGCTTTCAAAGTTACAACCAGGCTTTATTCAAAACAAAGAACAACTCTACATCGTAGGCAGGTGAGCAGATGACAGTGTCATCAAAACCCCATCTCTAACTTCTATTCCTTCTCTCTGGGTTAGCGTGGTTTTTAGCACAGGAAGTTGAAACAATAAGGTGGCACTCAAATATAGTCAAATACACCCTAGTCATTATAGCTTGCTTTTTAGTGTTGCATTGGGTACCTAACTCCAGCTGCTAACACTCGTTGCTGTTCTATCTGTATCAATGTGAAAGAGCCATCATAACATTAGATTTTAGCATTTAATGAATGAGATATGATGGTGGAAATAAAATAGGTTGAGAAATTAAATAATTCACAAGAAAAACTAAAAGCTTGTGCTACATACATGGAACAGTTCGTGCAATTTGTTTTTGAGGTAGCAATACTCATGCTCTAGCAGCTCCAATGCTCTCAAACACCTGAAAGACCAAAATCCCAGATGGTAAAACATTCGCTAAGCAACATGTCTGCTCTCTCTCTCTCTCAAAGTAAAAAGGCAAAAAAAGTTGTCAATTCTTGCTACAGAGAAAGAGGAAGTGTAGAGAAGTTTGAAAAAGTGAAAGGAAAAGGTGTGGAAGCACGAGTATAGAGGAGGAAAGGCGCACCCACCCGGCACGGTTGTTCTGTTCAGAAGCGGCGCGAAAGGCAACGCATACATTTCTGACTCTCTTTGCACCTATGCTTGAGCTACTTCCCATAAACTGATTCAAATGGATTCCAATTTTCTTGTAGTCCGAGAACTCCTTATCCATCCTGTTCCATCACTTTTATTTTCAGGCAAATAAACAAATAAAATTCTAAAGATACAAAATTTTTACAATTTATTATTAAAATAATAAAATCTTTAACATTTTTAGATAGACCATTTCGTTATGCCCCAACAGTTGTTTGAAGAAAAAAGTGCTGTAAATAGTAACTTCCAAATGAGAGGGAGAAAATGTTTGTGACCAAAAAATTAAAACCCATCAAGCAAACCAGCAAGTGAGAACCAAAATTTGAGATGCAATGCACGTGTATGTGTGAGAGAGAGAGAGAACTCACAAAAGTCCTCTGAGGTTCCTCAAGAGCTTCTCGGACTCATGGAAATAGATATTAACAACCTCAGAGACAAAGTTTGGGGAGCTCTCATCTTGAAGCTGCTGAAGCTGCAAGAATTGCTCATCCAATACTCCCTAAAGAACAAGAACAGAAATGATATTAATCAGTGTAAACAAACAAATAGCTTCAACAACTAAAGTAATACATACTTGTACCACTACAAAAATTAACAAGCTTGTATCTTTTCATTTTTTTGTCATTTCTTACCAAGGAATTCAAGCATTAAAACAACACTAGTAGCTCGTTATGAAAACAAACAAGTCCTACAAAAGATTAATTAGCATTATTACCTGGTGGAAGAGCAAAGCGAGCAAACGATTCATGTCGGCTCGCAACCGATCCACACCCAACCCAAGCATCCACACAGGAAGACCCGTCTTGGCTAATCACTTCTTGAACCTAAAAACAGTATAAAAAAAACCTAAGTGGGTTTAACTTTTAAGCCCCAATTAAGCTAATAGATGTCTCTTATTTTTCTTTTCCTTTTTCTTCACTTGCTTCGGGGTTTAGGGTTTTGTGTACTACTAACTAATACTACAAGAGCGGGAATGGAAGCCGGTGGCAACAACTATTTAAAGCCAAGCGGTGGCTTTGGACCCCACTTCTGGCAACAGTGAAAAAAACTCATGTCCTTACAAAGTCTGTTTTACTTGCACGCACCAAAAGTTTTTGACATTTGTTTGGTGGTAGAGAGTATAGTACTACAGTGATGTCCTTTCTGTGGGGATTATACACAACAATTATTATTAAGTTAATTAATATTATAGTTATTCGTGTCATATGCATCCCACGTACGTAAGCCTCACTTGAAAATTTTGAATTTAGGAAGTACAGTGACAAAAATTATATTTGGAATTATGAGAGTTTCAAGTAAAAATGTATGGATGTAAACTTTTTTTACTGAATTATTGGACCCCTGAATTGGGTTCATCTAAAATAATGATAAAATAGAAGAAGAAGAAAGGTGAGGTCATTCTTGCATAAGAATTCCAATAAGTAGAGTAGGAGGACATTTATTTTAGATTTTTGCATCTTAAATTCTTGATAGATTTACATGTAAACATTATTGATAAGATCTACGGCCACCAAAACAACACATATTCCAAAAAAATTTATATCAAGAATTGTACTAACAAAAATGATAAGAGTTATGGTCCATTCCATTTATTCTAAAAATGTCAAAAAATAGAACCTTAACCGGCAACTGATTTGACAAGAGATTTATTAGAGATCTGTGTAGTCCCCACAATACATTACATCAAAGAGAAAAATCATCCAAGTGATACTTTGCATATGTAAATTATAATGATAAGATTTACGGTCACCACAAAAAAAATATTCCGAAATTTTTCATAATAAGAAATGTACCCACAAAAATTATAAGAGATGTCCATTTCCATTTGTTTTAAAAATGTCAAAGAATATAACCTTATATAACATGCGAATGATTTTACAAGAGATCTATTTGAGATCTGAGTAGTCCCCATTATCCATTACATCAAATAGAAAATTTATGCAAGTGATACTTTGCATGTGTAAACAATAATGATAAAATCTACTGTCACTTCCACAAAACACATTCTGGAATTTTGCACGTTAAAAGATATGGTCCATTTAATTAGTTCTAAAAATTTCCAAGAGAATATAACCTCAACATGCAAATGTACCATACAAGAGATTTATTTGAATTCTATATACCTCACAATAAATTACATTGAATAGAAAAATCATCCAACTTTGCACATGTTTGGAATTTTTTGTTATTGTTGATAATTTTGTAATTATAACAGAAGTGTGAGATTTGAATTATGAATATTTTCATTAAGAACACCAATTGAGTACTTGTGCTACAAGGCTTATAGTTGCTTGTGTTTGAAATTAAACCATAGGAAAATTTTTCTTTTACATTGTACGGTATAATGCAAATTTATATTGTAGAAACACAAAAAAATAATAAATGTTGTACACATTTATAAAATTGGTAAATATTTACAACTTTTTACAAATATATATATAACATTATTTTATAGAAATGGTATCTATTTACAACTTTTTATAAATATAAACATTTATAAACTTCATATTATCACATTTTGTATGAATACAATGTAAATTTATATTGCAAGTACAACAAAAATTATATGGATTTTGCTAATGTATTCCCTAAGGGCATACAATAACTAACCATTTTTGGAAAAAAAATTTCTTGGGAATTGAAAAAGTATTGACAATTTTTTCAATTTCCAAGAAAATATTTCCGAAAATGGATGGTTTAATGTATACCTTTAGGGCACACATTAACCAGAACCTAAATATATATAAACTTTATAAACCCTAATTCAAATACACCCAAAAGGATCATCATTTACTCCGTTCCAATTTGTTTGTCTTTTATTTTATTTTGGGATGTTTCAAAATGTTGTCATATTTTTAAACTTAAAAACCATTAATTTACTAAGGTTTTATTTATAATTTATGTACTTACTTTATTTTCAAAATTATTTTTAATAAATTTATTTAAACGAAAAGGAAAATTGTCCTAGCAATGGAGATTGGAGAGTGAGGTCACACGAGCAGTGAGACTGGGATTAGGGTTAAAGAGTGAGAAAGAGGGCGTGCAGTGTCAGTGTGGAAGTTATCGAGGTGAATGTGGGGTATCTACCGGACCAGCCTACAAAACCACAGACTCTGGAACTGTTGAGAGGTGAGGGAGGTGACCTGCTGTCCCCGTTTCCAGTCACCCGCGTGCTGTCTTTTTCTGCCAGAGTGGTGCGGCGTTGTACCACTCACCCCCCACCCGACAACTCTCTGCAACCGGTGATTGTCAGTCACCTCGCCAATCGTTACCTCACATTCAATTCGAAACAATTGTACTATACTGTCAAGAAATTTGAGAAAAAAAAAAAAAAAATTAAACATAACCTTTTTTAACTTTTACTGTTGTTATACATGCTTCCAAACCACATACTCTATTTCTACCTTTTCTCCCTTCACTTTTTATCTGACTTTCTCTCTCTTTCATTTTCGAAAGAATAGAAAAAAAAATTATGAGTAACACACTTCTTATCTTGAACATTATTTATACATTTGTTGAAATGTTATTAAATTACACTAATTAAATATGAGGATGTTAAAAAAAAAAGCCCAGAGATTGAAAATTTAAGGTTATGTTTGGTAACGGTTTTTATTTTTTATTTTCAAAAACTTGTTTTTGGGAATATAAAGAAAAACAAATTTCTTGTATTTTTGAAATAAAAAACATGTGTGGTTAGCTGAAACTAAAAAGATATTTTTTGAAAAAAAAATAGAAATTACTAAAATATGTTCTTATTAAGATTTGAACTCTAACGCTAACTTATTAAATGAGAAAAATTCATTGAATTAAATGCATGTTTTTATTGACTTTTGAAAATCAAAAACTGAAAATAGTCTTTTGCATGTTTTTGGTTTCTTTCACAAATTGAGTTTTGAGAACAGTTTTTGTTTTCTATCCATTTTGGGTTACTAAATAAGTTTTTTAGTCTCAAAAATTGAAAATTATTTTTTGAAAACAAAAAAATAAGGGGAGAAAATAGTTACCAAACTAACAAATTTTTTCATAATTGAGATAATGTGATATTTGTTAATAATAAATAATGATAAATTATAAATTATACCCCTAAAATTTAAAAATTTTAGAATTTAAATTTTATTCTAAAAGAAATGTTGTGTTTTTGTCTCACACCTTGGGTTTCAGTTTTTTTTTTTTTTTTTTTTTTTTTTTTTTTTGGAGAAACGCTTGGGTTTCAGTTTAGTGTGGCTGCATTGAAGGATGGGGAGGAACAGAGCGCCCGGTAAACAAGGTTCTGGGTGACAGAAGGTGGAGGTGGCAGTGACAAGTTCGTCAGAGTGGGCTGGACACGTGGCAAAATGGGTAGTGGTTTACTGCTTGAAGTTTTGTCACTTTGTCTGGGTCAGGAACTAAGAGAAGTTTGTAAAGAATGAATGAATATATGATGATGATGATGAGACTTTTCAAAAGGGAGTGAGTGATGGGGTATATACTATATACGACCCATGGACAGGACAGCAGGGGATGAGGCACAAAATCATAGGCGATTCTATATTATTGGACCACTCATTTTTTTTTTTTTCCACTTAATTATTATTGGACCACTCATTTGTTTACATAATTACAAATTTACAATTCCCTCTTAAATTCATGAATAAATGATTCTAAGAAAAAAAAATCATGAATAAATTCATTAGGTTGGAAACCCTCGAAGTAATTAACCTTATCAATTAGGCAGGCAATTATGTATATTTAAATCTTTTTTTTTTTTAAATCTCCATTGAGATTTTTTATTATTATATATTTTTAGCTAACCGAAGTTGGAAAGGGGAAGGTCGAAATTGAATGAACCCATATAGTTAGAGGCATCCGCCTAATGATCATTGGCATTAAGGAAGAAATATATTAGAAGCAATTTTTTTTTTTTTTTAAAGTATACATGTAGGTAGTTAAAATTTTAGAGTTGGACAAAATTGCACAAAGTACTGCGAAAGTAATCAAACATTGGTGAAAATACATGCACTTTGGCAAATACATTGCTAAAAAATTGAAACCTCAATTCAACCTTGACTAATTTGGAGAATGGCCAAGAAGGCTTCAATTGTTAAATCAACAAACTGGTGGAAGAAGAGGTAAAATGACATAGTAACAGCCAATAGTTGCATACCTTACTCTGCACAATGGATTCTCTATAGGTGTATGAGGGATCGGTTTTGGCAAGAAAATATTTCCCTCAATACATGCCAATTAGTTGTCCCCTCAATTTTATTGAGCGGATGTGTGTGAGGACAAGTGGACAACAATTTCTAATCTACAAGTGGATGAGACGTTGCTTTATGAAATTAAATGTGATAGCTCGTTGTGGGACACGATAAATATTGATGTGAAGGAAGTTAGGGAATACTACTTTTAAGGATGATTGCTATGCTTGATAAACTAGAGGAAATGATTTGTAGATTGGTGACCAAGTTGACTGAGATGATTTCATAGCTTGGTCATTGGTCTAAAGCTTAAACCGACCCCCACAATATGGCAGGTAGTTTCAATCCATGTAAAAAAAAAAAAAAAATTAAATGATTAAATTGATTACTTAAAAAAAATTACTAGAGGTGTTTTAACTGTTCATATTTTAATTTATGGAAATTCAGTAACCTTGAAGGTTAATTGGGATTTTAGATGAGTGATTCTCTTATCTTATTTAAAAAATATATAGATATTTGAATTACTTATTATTTTAAAAAAATATTTATTTACACAAATGTGGGGCCCGATAGTTTCTGGGCCAGGCCCACTTGCTCGCGGGGAGCCCACAAGTCCAAATTGAAAAAAGTTATGGCCCAAGCTTAAAAGTATAAGGCCGAGGATGGCCCAGATATGCAGCCGAGGACGGTTTAGTCCTCGGCAAGCCTAAAGCTCCCTGGACAAAAGGGGTAAAAGAGAGCTATAAGAACAAATCCATAAGAAGATCTAAAATATCTCAGGGAAGTTGTCCTTAATACCCTTCACTGATAAGACTTTACACCTAACGGAACCTGATTTTTAGGCTTTATTAACCATCCCCAACAATTCTGGGATTAGATTGACGGGACAAATATCAGTCCTGGAAAAGTTGACCCTACACGTGGACGAGGGACAGTAAACGTAGGGTAGTATAAAAGGAAAGGTAAACTAATTAGAAAAGGGGGATCCCATCTCACTTCCTGGGAAAAACTCCAGGGATGAGAATGCCCGGACAATATATGTACACCACCACGGAAAACCCACCGTCGGGTAACCGGAGAAAGACATTAGTGCTCCTCGGACATGATCCGAGGAGTCCAATCCCCCAAGTTACAAAGTTGTAGGGCTTGGATATCCAGGCTGAAGCCTTTTCTTATCCGAGTTTCCCTAAAGTCCGGTTTGGACCAACGCCCTGTGATCAAACGCTAGCCTTTCAAGCCCACTCTCTACAAATCTTATTATGAGGGATCCTTCACGAGCGAGCCCAACGTCATTGTTGGGCCGTTTGAGAATCGTGTCCCTACAATTGGCGCCGTCTGTGGGAAGGCTTGCGCGTTGGCACGGGTGGCGCATGAGTCAACTCTCTGGCAAGCAGAGATTCGCGAGTTTTTCCCATCTCCGGCGACGTGCAGTCGTTGATCTGACATAAGCTTCTGCTAGGGGCTACGCCTTGCACTGCTAACGGCGCGGGCAGCTCTAGGGGCTTCCGGCCTCAAGCCAACTCTACCCACCCTGGCCTAGGGGTTAACCTTCGAAAAATAAATAAGTATAGAGAAAAAATTACTTAAAAAGAAATCTTACAAGTTTTGGACAGAACCAAGGCCTTGTATGGTCCTCGGACCCAAGCCTATGGGGAAACCAAGTACAAAAAAGAAATCTTACAAGTTTTGGACAGAACCAAGACCTTGTATGATCCTCGAACCCAAGCCTATGGGGAAACCAAGTACAAAAAAGAAATCTTACAAGTTTTGGACAGAACCAAAGCCTTGTATGGTTCTCAGACCCAAGCCTATGGGGAAACCAAGTACAAAAAAGAAATCTTACAAGTTTTGGACAGAACCAAGGCCTTGTATGGTCCTCGGACCCAAGCCTATGGGGAAACCAAGTACAAAAAAGAAATCTTACAAGTTTTGGACAGAACCAAGGCCTTGTATGGTCCTTGGACCCAAGCCTATGGGGAAACCAAGTACAAAAAAGAAATCTTACAAGTTTTGGACAGAACCAAGGCCTTGTATGGTCCTCGGATCCAAGCCTATGGGGAAACCAAGTACAAAAAAGAAATCTTACAAGTTTTGGACAGAACCAAGGCCTTGTATGGTCCTCGGACCCAAGCCTATGGGGAAACCAAGTACAAAAAAGAAATCTTACAAGTTTTGGACAGAACCAAGGCCTTGTATGGTCCTCGGACCCAAGCCTATGGGGAAACCAAGTACAAAAAAGACATCTTACAAGTTTTGGACAGAACCAAGGCCTTGTATGGTCCTCGGACCCAAGCCTATGGGGAAACCAAGTACAAAAAAGAAATCTTACAAGTTTTGGACAGAACCAAGGCCTTGCATGGTCCTCGGACTCAAGCCTATGGGGAAACCAAGTACGTAAAAGAAAAACCATAAGTTTTGGACAGAACCAAGGCCTTGTATGGTCCTCGGACCCAAGCCTATGGGGAAACCAAGTACACAAAAGCACAATCGAAGTTCCCTACTTCCCAGTCGACTGCTCGCCTCGATTATCTAGAGATTATCAGTCGTGGACGGTATTCACACGCTTATCACAGAATATTCAACTGTTACCCCGATTAGTTTCCTAAGTTTGATTTACTATGAATTATCGATATAATGCCTGGTAGTATTGGTAAATTAGAGTTAGTTAGATTATGTTTCAAGGTATCTTGCTCTAAATATTCCTGAAGAAACACACCCATGGAGCACATCCATTCACAAAGTAGTCTTGCCAAAAGATCAATACTCAAAGCATGTAAATAAATTTCTATTTTTACTAAAACAAAGAAATAGTACAGCGTACAATGAAAAGCTGGAATCGGCTCATGTCAGAGCTCAATACATAATTGAGTAGGAAGATACAAGAAAAAATATATAAAATAATGCCGAGGAGCAGTACAGACGAGAGGTCGGCTACTAAAGCTAGCCACATAATCAAAAAGAAATATACAAGAGAATAAGAGAAAGCCGATGAAGTGGGTCAGAGGAGAGGTTGGCTACAGCTCCAAGACCTTGCTCTTCCTCAATGCTTTCACATGCCCGTGACTCAGGCAGCAAAAGAAATCCAACTTGAGCCTGACACCGCTGAAGGAAAGGTGCAGGGAATTGGAAGCTGAGGGGCTTTCTCTAAATATTTGCCCGCCACAAGGCAAAGGCGCTGACGGCGGAGAATCTTTCTTCTGACACGCCAAGATTCTGGCATGAACAGAACCTGCTTCGGATTTTGACTAAAAGGGGGAGAAACACCCTTTCCCCTCGGTCGAAATGGAGTATTCCCCTGAACTTATGCTTCCTGTGCCCATACTTTACTATTTTGAGTCTCATGAGGACACGGCGCTTCTGTGGCGGAGAGAGTTCTTCCTTCCCAACTTTCGCCTCAAACATGTTATGTTAAGGGAGGATAGCACTGAATATAGGAGTTGTGATTTGGGAGGAAACTGAAGGAGCTGTGTGTATATAAAGCAACTCTCTCTCCCTCCTATTTATTTGAAAAGATAAGATGGTGGCAGTCAACTCACGCAGCGTCCCAAGGAACGCTACAGACAAAATGGCTCAGGCCCAACTTCCAACATCAACTGCAACCACAAGATTAAAGGAGCCTTGTAAAGACGCACCTCGAACACTGGGACATCAGAAAGTACCGCGTGGCCAAAGATTGCATAAATACCTCTTAATTCGTGGGCCTAGTGAATTCGCGGCCCAGGCCCGTTCTGCATAAGGGCCCAGGGACTATGGCCCACGCCGAGGAATAGCCGCTGCCGAGGGCAACCTCCTGCTCGGCGACTCGTGATATACCTGAAGAAAGGGAGATATTGAACTCAAAAAGTTTTGGACAGAACCAAGGCAGTGCATGGTCCTCGGACTCAAGCCTGTGGGGAAACCAAGTACTCTAAAAAGTTTTGGACAGAACCAAGGCATTGCATGGTCCTCGGACTCAAGCCTATGGGGAAACCAAGTACTGGAAAAAGTTTTTGGACAGAACCTGGGCCTTGTATGGTTCTCGGACTCAAGCCTATGGGAACGCCAACTACTCGGACGGGAAAGTACTCGGCTCCAATACTGTAAAATGTTAAGGCCAGTATGTTAAGATGGCAAAATGACCCCTTATTCAATAGCCTAAGGAAGCTGTTCGTTTTGCGGATGACATGTCCTTGGATAGTTACTTCTTACACCGTATCGAATACTCAGTCCTCATCTTGGCTAATTTTGAGGTAAGTGTCGTCCTTCCCTGGTCGGCATTGCTATGTTAAGTAATTTTGTTAAAGTTATGGTGGCATCTTTTTATTAGCACGTATTTTGGCCTTAGTTGTCATTGGTTCAAATGCTATACTATTGTGCCGAGCAGTGCTTGCAAATTTATTAAAACATATAAACAGAACATGCGAAGTAGAATAACAATAACTTTTATTAATATGAAAAATTATTACAACGTACAAAGAAGGGCTTAAATAAGCCTATACAAAAAATTAATTGCTAAGGCAACAATAGCATCCGCAATACAGATCAATAAACAGTCAGGTGTCTTTTAAACTCGCCTTCAAAGTCTCTCCAATCCCTGCCTCAGTACTGCTCATATCGAGAGAAGAACCTTCTTTAGAAAAAGATGAAGGGGAAGGAAGAAGAATTGGAACACATGGAAACACTTCAGCAAGCTCTTATCACCAAGGAGCGCGAAGGAAGAAGAAGATGGAGGACATGAGCAGAAGATGGAGGAGATGAATGAAGAAGATGGAAGACATGAGTAGGAAGGAGGAGAAGAAGAGAGAGAGGCAAAGGGGGACGCTAGTGAACAAAGAGAAGAAGAAGCAGGGGCACTTAGTCCCTACCCCAGTCCTGACTCCTAACACGCTGGCGCCATGTTAGATATGCTCGTGAGAGAGCGGACGGTGGTGATAATGGATGTTTTTGACTCAGTCACACCGAAAGTGAGATATGACGAGTCCCTGCTTTGGATTTTGGCTAAAAGGAAGGGGAGACAAATCTTGAGTCTCTGCCATCCTTGCCCTGACCGAGCCATCTCAAGCTTTATTGGGACATGGCGTTTCTGGGAAAGGAATGGTTTATGCATGGCTGACTACTATGGTGAACGTATTATTGGATAGGGTGTAACCAGAGGGAAGAAGTGAACTCTGGGAAGAGCCTGGGGGATTCAGATATGAGAGAATCACCTTTTGTCTTCTCTCTTTATATAAGGGACGAAGAAAAGGGTATATAACACGTTCAGATTCCCAGGGAAACCTACATATAAGAATACGCCGTTTCGTTCTCCCACACCATCAATAACCGTCAGATCTGGGAGGCCTCGTAAAGGGAGGATATTAAAGACGCGCCTCGAATACCCAAACGGCATAAGGATAACGTGCGCAAATTAAGGGCAACAGCTCGTAGACCGGTACATTCCTTGGGCATGTGAAGAGTTACCCGCGTCCTTCAAGGGCTGAAATGAATGAGCCATAATAAAGGCTCAGCATTACCAAAACCCACCTTTCCAACCAAGATGTTGGACAGCAGGGTTTTGAGGGGCTATTGTGGGGCCCGATAGTTTCAGGGCCAGGCCCACTTGCTCGCGGGGAGCCCGCAAGCCCAAATTGAAAAAAGTTATGGCCCAAGCTTAAAAGTATAAGGCCGAGGATGGCCCAGATATGCAGCCGAGGACGGTTTAGTCCTCGGCAAGCCTAAAGCTCCCTGGACAAAAGGGGTAAAAGAAAGCTATAAGAACAAATCCATAAGAAGATCTAAAATATCTCAGGGAAGTTGTCCTTAATACCCTTCACTGATAAGACTTTACACCTAACGGAACCTGATTTTTAGGCTTTATTAACCATCCCCAACAATTCTGGGATTAGATTGACGGAACAAATATCAGTCCTGGAAAAGTTGAACCTACACGTGGACGAGGGACAGCAAACGTAGGGTAGTATAAAAGGAAAGGTAAACTAATTAGAAAAGGGGGATCCCATCTCACTTCCTGGGAAAAACTCCAGGGATGAGAATGCCCGGACAATATATGTACACCACCACGGAAAACCCACCGTCGGGTAACCGGAGAAAGACATTAGTGCTCCTCGGACATGATCCGAGGAGTCCAATCCCCCAAGTTACAAAGTTGTAGGGCTTGGATATCCAGGCTGAAGCCTTTTATTATCCGAGTTTCCCTAAAGTCCGGTTTGGACCAACGCCCTGTGATCAAACGCTAGCCTTTCAAGCCCACTCTCTACAAATCTTATTGTGAGGGATCCTTCACGCGCGAGCCCAACGTCATTGTTGGGCCGTTTGAAAATCGTGTCCCTACAACAAATATCTTAAAAGGCCGTATGAAAATTAATATTGTTTCTATGATGCCAAAAGCAATTTGAATTATGACATGTACTGCATCACTCTTTCAAAGAATACAAGTATCTTCTTATTTTTTTACTAGCATGCCAAGGGATTGTCATATAAAAAATGTTAAAAGTATTACAAATTTTACTACATAAAACATATAGGCTAAAGTGACAACAAATATGATTGATGGACTTCAACCACCTAATAAAGGAATGTTTTAATTATTTTTTGGTGATTGGTAATACATCAGTTTAAAAAATCTATGTAGTAAAATTTATAATATCTCTAATATCACTCTTGTCATATTATCTTATGGGTAGGGGTGGCAATTCGTGTTCACATTTTGGGTTCGTGTCTTATCAAGTTATGAGTATTTGGTTAGCTATATGAGTTGACTCGAACCCAACCTGTTTGGTAAACATATCAAGAATCCTCAACCCTAACACAATTTGTTTATTAAAGAAGTTGACCCAACACAATACGTTTAACCTGTTTAATTAAAAAGTCATGTAAAGGTCAATACAAATGACCAATTTATAACTTGTTTGATTAATAGGTCATACTTGACTTGAACAATATGTTATCAATTCTCATATATCTAAAATTAAAATACAATTACAATCATAAATTTAGTATATACATATAATTACAACCATAAATTAAACAATAATAACAAAAGCTAATACCTTTAGGGAAAAATGCTCTAACACCCTCCTAAACTTTGGGGTAGTTGCTATGACACCCCCATGAACTTTTAATTTAGCCAATTTAGTACCTAAACTTCATGCATGTGCCAAATCACTACATATGTTTATATACTGTTAAAACTAATGTTTGAACTCACGTGAAAGACACGTTTAACAAAAATTACCAAATCCCAACCGCAAGTGAACCGATTGAGGAGAGAGAAACTTAGGGCTTAGTTTTGAGAGAGAAAGACAGAGGAGATCAAACCAGATCCACCGTTTGTGGCCTCGTCAAAGCTAGAGTTTGTGTTTGGCCTCCGATTGCACTAGCAGTGTTTCCAAACGCGCCATTTGTATTTTACTGTTCAACAACATGAAATTGCTGTTCGTGAATTCAGGTTTTGTTTATGTCTAAGGTTCTTTTAAATTTGTTGTTGTGAGAAATGTCTGGGATGTAAAAAAAACACGTTTTCTTGTGCAATTTTATGTTGTCAGACAACATCGACACCATCTCTATTGTCTTTTGTGTTGAAGTGAAAATCCTAGACTTTAAACCATTGCAGTGTCTTGGAGCTTCTTGTATTGTTTATTATTATTATTATTATTTGATTGATTCAGCAAGCCATACAAATCTGGGACTTTAAATTCTCAAAAAAAAAAAAAAAAAAATCTAGGACTTTAAAAGATTTAGACTATAAAATTTTCCGTAGTATTATAAATATGTACACCTTGTTGTAAAAAATAAAATAAACTCCGGCTCTGACAAGCCATGAATGGCGGATCTGGTTCGATCTCCCCTGTCCTCTCTCAAAACTGAACTCTAATTTTCTCTTCTCTCAATCAGTTCACCTAGGGTTGGGATTTGGTAGTTTTTGTTGAACATGTCTCTCACGTGTTCACACGTTAGTTTTAATAGTATACTAACAGATGTAGTGATTTGGCACATGCGTGTAGTTCAAGTACTAAATTGGTTAAATTAAAAGTTCATGGGGGTCTCATGGCTACTACCTCAAAGTTTAGGGGATGTCAGGCTATTTTTCTCAAACATTTATAAGCTAAATGGGTCAAATAAGTCAAATGGGTTCGCATGTTTGAACCTAAACACGACCCATTTATTAAACAAGTCAGCTGTGTCGACTTGAATATGATTTAAACTAATTTAACCTGAACTCATAACTTGTTTATAAACGGGTTAATCATGTTGGGTTTACGGATAATGTCAAATTTTGCTACCTCTACTCATTGGTTACAACCTAGATTAGCTTCATGTGTCAAATAAATAGCCTTGTATAAATTAAATGGTCACAATTGAGATAATTTGATTATTGTACATATTTCATGCAAATATGGCATATCCTTGGTGTATTACGAATACAAATCCTTTGTAATACTTTTTGTGTTTCACTTTATGTTCTACCAATTATGCATATGCCGTGTGTTTGAGTTATTTCCATTTTAAACTTTTGTTATTTTATAAGGAAGTAAAAAGAATACATAGTAAACTGTGATTGGTGAAGTATATAAATATCGGTCTTGTATATGGGAACCTTATATCATGAAATCAACTTTTATATTGCTAAAAGTTTTATAGCTCAGTTAATTGACACTTTCTGATGTCTTTAAGATATCCAGAGTCCAAATTCCACTTTATGTGTTGTAACTATCGAATTATGTGATATATATATATATATATATGGGAATTAAAATGTATTGAATAATTTCACCATCTTTTGAATGGGAATAAGAGAATAAGAACACCACTAAATACATTAGAAAAGGGAGAAAGTGGGGACCAAAATGTAAAAAAGAAAAAAAAATTAAACGGTATGTTTCTATAAGGAAACTCATACATAGCTTGTGTAACATAATTAAAAGAGCTAGCTAGTCCGAATTAATATTTTTTACAATCATATCATTTTTTTTTTTAGCTAATTATAATATGTTACTCAAATCTTTTCCCACCTAAACCCCAAACATTTTTTGTATGAGCAGATACTAATTCAGCTACAAGGTTATTGGCCATCCATCCATTCATACTTACTTGATGGTTATTACTACGTTGTTTTTTTTTTTTTTTCCTTTTTCTATATATATTTTTTTAATAAAATCGATTCCTATTGGAAATCTCCAATAAAAATAAATTATTCAGTATTTTCAATATATTAAACATTTTGTTCTACTTCTACCTATGAATCTCGTATATGGGTTTCTCCTTTATATGAGAAGGAGATGTAGTCCCTTGGGTATTCAGAATCATTCCTTGGCAAGTCTTGAAATTCTAGCTATAACTAAGACCTTTTTCTTTTCTCCTTTTTTTTCCCCAACTCAGAATTTTTGGTTGTTTTATTTGTTTTGTGAATAGAATATAAATGCATTCATCAAAAGGAAACCTCGATGGAATTAAACAAAATAAGTTCTCAATCAAGCCATGAAATTTATAACAGGGTTGTGCTGGTAATGGAGAGCATATTATTTATTGCTGCATATGACTCTAGATATGGTATTCTTTTATACTGCTTTAACCATACAGAGTATGCAGGAGACCTACTCTAAATGATGGGTTTTGCCATAGTTTAGTTTCACAGTTCACTTGTGAAGCATTTTAATTTGATTATAATTACCTCGACTTACTCACTTGAAAAGCATGCTTAGAACTGACGTAAGCAAGCTCTATAATATACTTTCTAATATGAGACTGTGCATGTGTTTTGTCAGATTATATTGTATTGATTGAAGTATTTTTTAAGCCATGTTTTTATACTTTTAGCACACTGACCCCTATTGCTTGTTTAAATTCATCTCGATATCCAAAGTATTTATTTAGTGTGTACAAAGTATAACAATATGTTACTTTCTCCTCTCACATTATAACAGGTTTCTCCATTAATTTATTATGAGATTTAATATTCATGTTAAATGAGTAAGTACTATGTTACGTATTTAAAAAATAGTTAATAATACCACTGCACACTCTTGGTGCGATAGTCACTCCACAAGTTTCTAAGAATGAGATTTACACACATATACACAGATTAGGTTAGAATAGAATTTCTATCTTATAAATAAAAAGATTAAAAAAAAAAAAAAAAAAACTTAATAATTAAAATTCAAAATTGGAAGTGTTGTGACAAAAGATCCCCAACAAAGAAAAGTTATGATAGGGTATGAACCTAAATTGACACACTTCTAATCAATCTTCAATCGAATCTGGTTCCACTACAAAGCAGAATCAATATGAGCCTTATCAGCTCTTTACCATCCTCACCAACAACCCCAAAAGAGTCCAACTTCAAATCCACAACTACTTCATATATGGTACAATCTTCAGCAAATAATAATTGCAAATAGCAACGATACTAGGAATAATCCTAAACCTTAGACAGATTCCTCAATTAAATTATTAGAAATAAAGGGAGAGAAAAGTACGAAAGCATGCTTCGCATTGACGTAAGCAGAATAGAATGTTGGGGGAGGAACTGAGAAGAATTGCTTTGTTTTTGGAAAGAACTTTTGAAGGCGACCATATCTATGTGAAAAAAACAGCTTCTCTTTGAACATTCCTATGTAAAAATAGAAAAGCTTCTCTTTAACTTAGGCTTTCGTAATCATGCTCATGCTTTTTTGTGCTCCCGTGCTTACTTGCTATAGCCATTATTCATGCACAACAAACTGTTCTTTTTGTCCCATCATTCTTATTATAATTTTTACACTTTTGGCTTCGAAATTCCAAATGTTGGGGATAGAGTTTCCTTCTTCCTTTAGACCCCTAAAGTTGGTAAATGTCTCATGTTATTCTAGTGTTCAATTTTCAAACCAATGGTACTGCTATGAAGTTGATAGGGGATGGTTGTTATATATATAAAAAACTATAAAAGAGAAAGAGGACTCATTGCTCGAGATAGTCACATTATTTACACAGACTCTTAGACTGGTTCATATATATATATAGTATGGGTAAAATGCCTAATGTGGATATGGGTTTCAAGGTTTAGGTTCAACTCTAGAAATATCATATTCTGCGAATGGCATTGGGAAACTATAGTTATTGTTGTCCTCGCACCTTATAAAAATGACATTCTCATCTATCTGTTTGGATGTCCGTGCTCAAAGGATATACTTTTTAAGGGTGTATAGGGGTTGTTTTGGAAGCGTGAGGGCATCATTATAATTTATGTTTTGAGTCTTTAAGAAATTCATGCATTTATATATATATATATATATATAAACATACTATATGTTTATTCTTTAATACCTACGTCATCTTTTTTTTTTTTTTTTTTTTTTTTTTTTAATTTTACCTGTTAGTATGATAATTATATTAGTATATATTAGTTTCCTAGTATTCTTCCCTGATTGAGCTAAAATCAAGGACCTATTACTGTGTCCTTAATTCTAGCTCTAATCAAGGACGATCTTTTTGTTGAAATGATTTTTGTCTCTTGGATGAAGGTGAAATTATAAGATGACTTGGGGTTTGGAAGATGGCTTTGTGAAATTTGAGTCAAGGTAAAGATTTGTTGGAAATTGTCTCAAATTTCTAATTTAAATTGATTTGGAGTTTCTTGGTGTAGAAGTAAAGGGTATTCCTTGTCCATCGAGAAAAATATTTATTGTGTATCAAGAAATGTATTCAATTTCACAAAGTAAGAGATATTACATATTCTCGAGTGATTCTCTCATATCCTGGAAAGCCAAGAAACAAACCACAGTTTTAAGATCATCTGCGAAGCAAGATGTTGTTCTATGACAACCACCACATATGAAATCACTTGGTTACTTCAGTTACTTAAAGATTTGCACATCAAACATTCCAAGTAGAAATCCATATATTAGCCAACCCAGTTTCCATGAAAGAAAGAAACATATCGAAACGGTTTGGCGCCATTTGGTCAGAGCTAAAATACAAGAAGGTGTAATTAAGACCTTCCACATTGCTAGCAGTCATCAAGTTCAATAAATTGTTGTGCAAACTGTGGCTTATTGACATTTGTATTCCTAATTCTGCTTTAGACATGTTGAAGCAAGATTCAGTAGCTGCTGTAATTTTTAAGGGGGAGTGTTACGAAAGAGACGGATTCAGAAAAGCATCAAACGACAGTGCTTGATAATCAGGACAACCCATTAAATAAAATGTAACCATTGTGTATTGCAAGCAATTCTCGAGATAAAAAGAAAACGGTGTCGCTTCACTTAAGTAGTGCACGAGATGTCACGTGACTTTCAGTAGTTCGTTATTAATCATACACATGTTGTATATCTATTGGTCAAAGTAATTAGATTAGTGGAGTTTGTCAGGAATTTGGTTATTTCCTCTTCCTGCTCCGTTTTGTATATAAATTGCATAGCACCATTCTCTTGTAATTATTCAGTCATATTCATTAAATTCATCCAATTCTATCTAGAGACTAATTTTAACAAAAAGAGAAACAAGAAAGATAACCACACGGGATTGTAGTTTAATGGTAGGAGTACTTGTCCCAGTATGCAGAGAGGACCAATTCAAGTGATAGCTCTAGCAAGACTCGTGTGGTACACGTGGTATTATCTATTGTTGTCACATGGTGTGGGGTAGATGAGCCCACATCAAAGACCCTCTTATTTAGCCAAAAAAAGAAAAAAAAATAATAGATATGATTTGTATACATTATTTAATAACTTTAGCATCCACAATATATTTATCATACCATATGATATTTGACACTTACAGAATCACGAAATGGCCAAATTCAATTGCCTAACCAAGCACATGTATAAAGCCCACTTTTAAATGGCCATCCTTTTCTTCTGAACCTCAGTTGGTACCTTCACATCAGTTGCCAATCTAATAGCTTGTAGAAGTTTTACTACATACCAAGTCATGTCGAGCTCCCACCATTCTAGGCCATGTCTAGCTGAGTACTCAAAAGCATGGTGGTTATTATGCCACCCCTCTCCAAATGAAACTAATGCCACCCACCTAAATAATCACAAATTCCAAAACCATAAATAAGTTGCCAAATTTTAATTTGTTTGAAATATTATATACTGTATATCTTAGACTTCAAAAGTTGTAATACCCGTTGTTCCTAGACAAATCACCAGTTTTCCATGGTTGCTTTCCCCATACATGGCAAGCCGAATTTATAAGCCAAGTGATGTGGTAAACCCATACAACCCTCAGACCCTGCAATGACACAGCAGCAATAATTAAGCTTCTATTACAAATTGGAAAAGACTTGTATTTGATGCATTAGAGAATTAAACAGGACAGAAGATTGACACATGGTCATTATTGAACATGTGTCTGTCATATCCAATACTTCAAATTAGTTGAAAAAAACTAAATGACTTACAAATTTCGAGGCTAAATCTCCAACTTAACTTTAGAAAGGATAAATTTCACATTCTTGCTCCAAAATATATATATATATATATATATATATATATATAAACAAAAGAAGCATAAAAAGAATTTCAAAGAATACCTTATCAAATTATCAAAAAACTGAATATTAACGGTTTAGAGGATGAGAATGGATTGAACTGATTTAACGGGAACTCAACTAGTACGGTAGTACTAATAGAATTTGTCTTTATTGAAACCCAAAAGCCCATTTGCTCTTGTGGGACAAACACATCACAATCTAATATCAATTGTCCACTTCCATTGAGCGCACCAAAACGGTCTAAAGCTGAGAACTACTTGCAATGTTAGAGGTCAGCCCACTACTTGCATTGTCTAAACTCTGTTAATTTTAGAGTGGAGGTCCATCTTTTATTTTTGGCTGAATGGAGGCCCATCTTTTAGTACTTCCTGTTTCATTGATTTTTTTTTTTTTTTTTTGATGGGCTGTTTCATTGAATTTGTGGCTTACATCAATGAAACAGGAAATTTCACTGAATAAGTCGCCGCCATAACAAGTAGTCATGAGTCATCTTTTAGACTGAAAAAGCTTACAATCACAAAAAAAAATAAAATAAATAAATTTCACAACTTCTTATCACAACTGTAACATGACAATATAATTGGTGAAAAAAAAAATAATGGGTCTATGGGTAAGTGATAGTTAATCACTTACAGTTTACCACATTAATGTTGTACCAAAAAAAATTGTGGAATAATTTGTAATCATAAAATTACTCCTTTAAATTACAGCCTAATAGTATAGGACTGTGCTACACAGTGTGACAACATGCTTATTCTTACAATTGACCCAAAAGTTTCTCTTTACCGAATTGGTAAAAGACCCTGTGAACCTCATTGAGGGTTTTTCTTCTTTTTTTTTTTTTTTTTTTTTGTGTGCGTGTGTGTGTGTGTGTGTGGAGATTTTTAACATCCATCCAGTCCCAAGGAATTCAGTAGAATATAATTTTATGAGAATAAATAAACAAACAACTGCTTACCATTCCCCACACAAGGAAAGGGAATCCTCCCAAGCCATATAGCAGGACACCAAGTGCAATAGGATGAATAACGTAAGTCTTCTCAAGAAACATATAGAAGGGCTGCTTCTTTAAATCCCCAACATTGTTTGGTCCTCCACACTGCAAAACATACCAGAAACAATAGTAATCTACTACACCCAAATACACTATCATTTGTCCTTGTTTGTGTGGAGTTTTGAGTGAGAAATATAGTACTAATTCATACCCTCTCATTAATAGAAGTGGTATCAAAGAGCCAACCAATGTGACTAAACCAAAATCCAGCAGTGGGGCTATGTGGGTCTCTCTCAGAATCAACAAACTGGTGGTGGTACCTATGTGTGCTCACCCAGGTAATTGGGCTCCCCTGCAACTCCAATGGAAAATAACAAAGTTGTTTTTAAGTTGTTAAAAGTGTTAAAGCATGAACATTTTATAAGACCATCAATAATCAAAACAATGAAATTCTACAAACCTGAAGTGCCTGAGTACCACAATAGGCAAAGAAATACTCAAGCCATTTAGGAACCTTGAAACTCCGGTGTGAGAGATTCCTATGAAATGATAAAGTAATACCAAAAAGACCAGTCACGACGTACAGTGCCACAGCCACCAAAAGTGCCCTCCAATTGAATTGAAACGGTGCAAAAAGACAAAGGCAATGCATTGCCAAAATAACAGAAGCAGTGGCCAAATCATAAGCGTTCCATTTCCTCCCAAAAAAGACTCTCTTTTGACTCTTCACGACAACGTCCGATAACAAAATTCTCTTAAACTTTGCTGCCTCTGGCTCTGGTTTTGACTCTGCTGCATCTACCAGTGCTGCACTAGTTATATCTGGGACTAATTCAGCCTGTCCTGGCCGGCGGGTTGCGCAGTGGGGAGGAGAAAATTGGTGGGCTTTGGGATTGGATGGTGGAGATGTGATTAAAGCCATGGATGAGGCCTGTGTCTCTATGTATGTCAGTATGTGTATGTTTTTGTGAGAGAGACTAAAGGACTTTTGGAGTGTTAGGCGTGTTTTGATGGAATTTGGGTCTTTAGTAGAGAAAAATTATTATGCACTTTCGGAGCATGGAAAAATGACACTCTCTCATCTCACATTCATGTGGGTCCACCATAAATTAAATGAGTAGACCTTACCATGAATGTGGAATGAGAGAATATCATTCTTCATACTTTAGGAGTACCTTCTTTTTTTTCTTTTTTTCTTTTTTCTTTTTTTTTTTGTTGAGAGAGAGGAGTACCTAAGTATTACACCTTTAGTAGAGTAGAAAAATGTTGGATCAATATCTTTTATGCTATTAAGAATCTAAGATGTACTCGGGTTTGGGTTTTTTTTGGATGTACACCTTTAGTAGAGTAGAAAAATGTTGGATCAATATCTTTTATGTTATTAAGAATCTAAGATGTACTCGGGTTTGGGTTTTTTTGGCTGTACTTGCCATATGTGCTGGTAGGATACTTCTACAGAATTTTGTCTCTGGTTGTTTTCCTTTTCTTGTTTCAACAATTCCCGAAATGGTTAGGTATTATCTACGATAACATTGCCAATTTTTTTTTCTCTCTTTCTTGCCATTAGATTCAATGTAAGTGCAACTCTCTACCTTGGACGCCAAAGATAGGCCCTCAAAGTGTGATCCATCTCCCACAAATGTGTCAATCTTTGCATCTTTTGACGAAAACTAGTGTTGAGATTGGGTCGAGTTTACAGCCACCCGAACTTTGACCCAATAAAAATCAGAAATGAAACCGATCCAATCCGAATATTCGGGTATTGGGTCGGATTGGGCCATCGAGTATCAATCGGGTTTCTTCTCTCTCTCTCTCTCTCTCTCAAGTATATTTAGGTCTTTGTTTTGAAACTTGCCCTTTAAAATTTGTCACTCATTTATTATTATTTTCAAACTTTCATATCTTGGAGGGATCTCCACCCATTATTGTAATAAATATTAATACATTTTTCTATACTAAGTTAATGCATGATTAGACTTTTTTGTGTGGATATTTTTGTTTTAAAAACCTAATTTTTTTTAATTGAACTAGTATTATTCTTGTGCAATGCACAGCTTGATAAAGATTCATATCTAAGTTAATTTTTTTTAAATTATTAAATAAATAGTAATAATAAATTCTAAAATAAGTAAGTAATTTTAATAAAAGAAAATTTACTTTAAGTTTTGATTGTTTAGAGTTTGAACTTTATCGGTGCTTATCTATTTTTATATTTTAAAATTCTCTTTGTGCTTTGTGTTAATTTCTTAATATGAGATATGGAATGAATTTGATCATTCTTGTTTGGGTTATGATTAATTTATGTCATAGCCAACACAAATAGTAATAAACAATATAGTTTCTCAATACATATTTTTTTTTCCTAGTGATAGTCTAATTTATTAAAAAAAAAATACTCACAAATTAAATATAATAATCAAAGCCCAAAATCAAAACATACACAAAAGAGTTCAAAAATTGAGAATATAAAAAAAAAATTAAAAACTTACATAAGAGAACCAAGAACTTAAATGGGTGTCCATTGTTTTGCTTCTTTATAGTAAACTTCCTTTGGCATAATATCCTTTACCCAAATTCAGAAGTAAAGAAAATAAGATGAATTTATTAGATTAAAACATAAGTGTAAGTTGCACCTTTGGGGGAAAAAAAAGTGAAAAAATACAACAACATGGGGTGTAAAATGTGGGATTTAATTATATCAATGACTTTATTTGTTAACAGTGATTATATCGAAAAGTCATGGCTTAATATGTATAATTTTTGAAAAATTTGGTAATAGACTATTAGTTGGAGTAGAATTTAAATTTCTAAAACTTAGATGATAAAGTTTTATCTAAATTAAATTATTTTTAAATCTTATCCCTTAGTCAAGAGTCTTGTAGCTTAATATCCTAATAAAATACTAATTTAATAAGATGAAATTTGAGAAAAAACAAAGAAAAAAACAAAAAACAAAAATGTGAGTTGTATGGTATTTAAGTTTAGAAATTTTTTGATGATAGACTCTCATAACAAATAATATAAATTAATTTACTAATTAATTATTATTAAAATGTTGACAATAGACTTTTAGTTGGAGAAAGAAAATGTAGGTTGTTGTCTAGGATTCAAGTTTAGAATTTTTTATAATAGACTTTTAGTTTGAATAGAATTTAAATATGTTGAAGTTTAATGATAAGTTTTATCTAAATAAAACAATTACTAAATATTTTGAGGAATTATATTATAACAAATAATATAAAAATTAATTTATTAATTAGTTGTTCTTAAAATATTGATAATAGAGTTTTAGCTGAAGTAGAAGTCAAAAGATGGGTTTTTATTTTAGAAAGAAAACATGGGTTGTTGTTTGGGATTAAAGTTTATATTTTTTTATAATAGGCTTTTAGTTTGGATGGAATTTAAATTTGTTGAAATTCAAATGATAAAGTTTTACTTAAATTAAAAAGATGTTAAATATTATCCCTTTGTAGGGGCACGATTTTGGGGCTCTAGCCCAACAGGCGGGTGATTCTGGCCCAAAAGTCCCTCAACAATGAATTTGTAGAGAGTAGGTTACAGAACTAGTTCTTGACAGAGGAAACGCAGTTACGACCATGCCATGCAACCAGTTGAACGTAAGGATATCCCTGCGAACTTTTGGAGTAATGGTCCCTGGGGCTGTTTCTTATACTTCTATCTCTTTTCTCGTTCTCTATCTTTCTCTTCCTTCTCTATCTTTTTCTTCCTTCAGCTTCCGATCCCTTTTCCATGGGGATCTTCTTCTCCTATATAGCATCCTTCCTAAGATTATGACCCTACACTTGTCAACCATCTGACCTTCCACTTGAGTGCCTGTCCCATAGGCCATCATTTTTCTTTTCTGTGAGTTGCACTGGCCAAGATCATTCTGCCTTTCTGTCCCTTCCACATTAATGCGGTTGGAAAAGTAGTTCCTTGGCATTTAATGCGGCAGTTGTGGTTGCCCCCCTTCCTGGACGCCATGCACCATTCCTTCGTATTGAGTGACCTTTCGCCAGGTTGGAGGTGCGAATTTGACACTCACTTGGCGAGTCCGAGGAGGTACTCCTCCTCGGACGCCCCTAAACAGGCCCGGCCCATCATAGTTAGGATGGGATATCCTGCGCCCCCTGCCTTTTCTTCTTATCGTGGTTGGGCTTGGTACATGAACTACGGCCCAACATTCGCTGACAGATTTTATCCCCCACACCCTTAATTTAAAGAAATATATCCTAATAAATAATATAAAATTAATTTACTAATTAGTGAGAGTAGCCCTTGGCACAATCACGGATTCTACGCTCAACTTTTATTATATAATATATGATATGATATGATACGATTCATGAGTTATGTGGTATTTTAAGTTTAAAACAATTTGATGATATGCTTTTAGTTTTATTTAAACATTTGTTAAATATTATCCCTTAATTTAAGGAAATATATCATAACAAATAATAGAAATTAATTTACTAATTAGTTGTTCTTAAGATGTTGATAATAGATTTTTTACTTAGAGTAGAAGTCAAAAAATTGTGTATATATATATTAGAAAGAAACCATGGGTTTTTGTATGGGATTTAAGTTTAGAATATTTGATAATAGACTTTTAGTTTGAATAGAATTTAAATTTGTTGTAGTTTAAATGATATATTTTTTTTATCTAAATTAAAAAATTGCTAAATTTTATCCCTTAATTTGAGGAATTATATAATAACAAATAATATAAAATTAATTTATTAATTCATTGTTCATAAAATATTGAAAATAGACTTTTAGTTGAAGTAGAAATCAAAATGTGAATTTTTTTTTAGAAAAAAAAGGCAGCCCCCATGGGCATGCTACCAAGGTCAGGGCATGCTGCAACCAAGGCCAGGGCATGCTGCAACCAAGGCCAAGGCAGCCCCTATTGGCAGGCCGCTAAGGCCGAGGCATGCTCACGTGCATGTTGCCAAGGCCATGACAGCCCCCATGGCCAGGCAGGTAGGCAAGGCCATGACATGCTTGCGTGGGCACGCTGGCATGCCCTTAGGGGCACGCAGCCAAGGCCCTAGCTTGCATGCTGCTTGAGAGGCAGTGGCAGCACAACGTGGGCATGTGGGCGAGGCCTTGGCCTTGGGTACTGCATGCTCTAGCCTTGGCAGCATGCCTGTGGGGTACTGGTTTGGTCATCGCACAGCCTGATATCAACGAGGACACCGAAGAGGAAGAAGGGATGGACCTCCAGCCGAGGACTGGCCTCAGGGGTCTCCTATCCAACAGGTCCAAAGGGCAGACCTCTAAGGAACTCCCGAAAGGGCAGGTTGTCTCCAAATCCCCCGCTCCTCCTCCCCCTCCCTCGTCGGGCGCGGCACTGAAGCCTATGCCTAACCTAAGGCGAAAAAGGCCTGTAGAAGAGGCGGAGGAGGGAGAGGTTGCCCGTGAGAAAGCCGGGCCTAAAAAGAAGGGCAAGGAAACGAAAGAGCCCCGAGAAAAAAGAACCAGGTCCACTGAGAGCCGAGATGAGGCGGTCACTCAGAGGGGACCACGAACATGGTCTCCTCGGATCGAGCTAGATGGCGCTCCAATCCTCTGGGATGCGACCCTATGGGAGTCCCAGCGTGAGCAAGCTTCGTTCATGGCTGAAGCGTTGCAGCAGCCTCTACTCTTGCCCCGTGATATGGAAGGCCTCAGGAAGATTCGCCAGCTAGAGCTTTTCATGTCACTGAAGAGGGACATGGCTGTGGTAAGTGGAATCTTCTATCTTATCTTCGTGTTGAGAACCCTCTTATCGTCTTATCTTGGTATCGTCTTCATTTCCGTCTGAGTGCAGGTCACCCAACAAATTTATGTTGCTGAGGAGTGGGCCAAGCAGGCTCGTGAGGATGCGCATAAGGAGGCTCAGTCCCGTGCTACAGCTGAGAGGGCCGCGAGCGATCTCAAACGAGATCTTGATCGTAAGGATCATGAGCTGAAAGAAATAAAGAAGGCCAATGCGAGTGCAGAGGCTGGCCTGAAGACTGCTGAAAAGCAAACCGAAGAGCTGCGCAAGCAGCTCCAACACTCTGAGGAAAAACTGTCAGCGGAGCAACAAGCGGTTTCGGAGCTTAAGGCTGAGCTTGCAAGGGCAAAGGAGGAAGCCCGCTTGTCCAGGGAGGTTGCCGAGAAGGCTGTGGCGGCTTCGTATGAACGTGGGGTTCACGATACTGAGGAAAGATTGACCGAGGAAGTCGCCACTCTCTGCAGGGATTATGTCACCTCGACCTGGGGATTGGCCATGGATAGGGCAGCCGTCCCCGCAGATTCTGATCTCAGGAAAGCTGAGAACATCTTTTACCCTGCGGAGATACGTGAGACTCCTGGGGAGGTCGCCTCCACTGAGCTTCTTCCAGCAGATCCCCCCGTTCCCGAGACTGGAGGCATGGAGCAAGCTATGCAGGGCCAGTCACCCGAGGACAGTCTTCGCATCAGCGAGATCCTTGCCCAGGCCCAGGAGATCGCCCCGGAGAACCCAGCAGTGGATGATCAGCCTGCCCCAACTAAGGGCCCTTAGGGACGTAGAATAGGAATCCGTCTGTCCCGCTTTTGTACTTTGTTTTGTTTGATCCTTGCTAATATTTCTGAACTGAATTACTTTGAACATGATATGACAAAAGTTATTTAATTACATATACCGCTGCTTTACTTTATTTTGTTTTCATCATGAATGAATATCGGTCTTAAAGTCAAACAATAATGAATGAAGACGTTAGAATTGCGACACTTTGTAGTTGAGCAACAACGATTACAATGCTGATTTTTCCCAAGTCCATGGCTAAGAATCCGCGCAGGACTTGGGCTCCCTTTAACGCTTTTCGTGAATCATGAACGGTTAACCCTTGATGAAAGAATTGTGTGGTTAATTTCCCCCAAGTCTGTGGTCCGAGGAGCCATGCAGGACTTGGGTTCGGTTTAACACCTATTGAAAATTGCTGCGTGGTTAATTTCGCCCAAGTCTGTGGTCCGAGGAGCCATGCAGGACTTGGGTTCTGTTTAACACTTATTGAAAATTGCTGCGTGGTTAATTTCGCCCAAGTCTGTGGTCCGAGGAGCCATGCAGGACTTGGGTTCTGTTTAACACTTATTGAAAACTGCTGCGTGGTTAATTTCCCCCAAGTCTGTGGTCCGAGGAGCCATGCAGGACTTGGGTTCTGTTTAACACTTATTGAAAACTGCTGCGTGGTTAATTTCCCCCAAGTCTGTGGTCCGAGGAGCCATGCAGGACTTGGGTTCTGTTTAACGCGTATTGAAAATTGCTGCGTGGTTAATTTCCCCCAAGTCTGTGGTCCGAGAAGCCATGCAGGACTTGGGTTCTGTTTAACGCGTATTGAAAATTGCTGCGTGGTTAATTTCCCCCAAGTCTGTGGTCCGAGGAGCCATGCAGGACTTGGGTTCTGTTTAACGCGTATTGAAAATTGCTGCGTGGTTAATTTCCCCCAAGTCTGTGGTCCGAGGAGCCATGCAGGACTTGGGTTCTGTTTAACGCGTATTGAAAATTGCTGCGTGGTTAATTTCCCCCAAGTCTGTGGTCCGAGGAGCCATGCAGGACTTGGGTTCTGTTTAACGCGTATTGAAAATTGCTGCGTGGTTAATTTCCCCCAAGTCTGTGGTCCGAGGAGCCATGCAGGACTTGGGTTCTGTTTAACACGTATTGAAAATTGCTGCGTGGTTAATTTCCCCCAAGTCTGTGGTCCGAGGAGCCATGCAGGACTTGGGTTCTGTTTAACACGTATTGAAAATTGCTGCGTGGTTAATTTCCCCCAAGCCTGTGGTCCGAGGAGCCATGCAGGACTTGGGTTCTGTTTAACACGTATTGAAAATTGCTGCGTGGTTAATTTCCCCCAAGTTTGTGGTCCGAGGAGCCATGCAGGACTTGAGTTCTGTTTAACGCTTATTGAAAATTGCTGCGTGGTTAATTTCCCCCAAGTCTGTGGTCCGAGGAGCCATGCAGGACTTGGGTTCTGTTTAACGCGTATTGAAAATTGCTGCGTGGTTAATTTCCCCCAAGCCTGTGGTCCGAGGAGCCATGCAGGACTTGGGTTCTGTTTAACACGTATTGAAAATTGCTGCGTGGTTAATTTCCCCCAAGTCTGTGGTCCGAGGAGCCATGCAGGACTTGGGTTCTGTTTAACGCTTATTGAAAATTGCTGCGTGGTTAATTTCCCCCAAGTCTGTGGTCCGAGGAGCCATGCAGGACTTGGGTTCTGTTTAACACGTATTGAAAATTGCTGCGTGGTTAATTTCCCCCAAGTCTGTGGTCCGAGGAGCCATGCAGGACTTGGGTTCTGTTTAACACGTATTGAAAATTGCTGCGTGGTTAATTTCCCCCAAGCCTGTGGTCCGAGGAGCCATGCAGGACTTGGGTTCTGTTTAACACGTATTGAAAATTGCTGCGTGGTTAATTTCCCCCAAGTCTGTGGTCCGAGGAGCCATGCAGGACTTGGGTTCTGTTTAACACGTATTGAAAATTGCACAGTAGAGCGACATCAAGTAAAATATTCTTCATTAATAAAAGTACCTTTTCAGGTTATTTACATTCCATGGACGTGGCACTACACGTTCGTCCAAGTCTTCCAAATAGTACGCTCCAATGCCAGCCACAGAGGTGATACGGTATGGACCCTCCCAGTTTGGCCCGAGTTTTCCCCATGCAGGGTTCCTCGCATTGCCCAGGACTTTCCTCAGCACTAGGTCCCCAGGCGTCAAGGGTCTCGACTTCACCTTGGCGTCATAGCCCCGCTTGAGCTTTTGTTGATACTGAGCTAGGTGTACCATCGCGCAATCCCTTCTCTCTTCAAGGAGGTCCAAGCTTTTCCCTAGAAGCCCGTTGTTAACAATAGGGTCGAATGTAGCAGTCCTCTGGGAGGGAAAATTTATCTCTAATGGGATGACGGCCTCGGCCCCGTAGGTCAACGAAAAGGGGGTTTCTCCCGTGGATCGGCGGGGCGTGGTGCGATACGTCCACAAAACATGGGCGAGTTCTTCAACCCACCTCCCTTTCGCGTCGTCCAACCTCCTCTTCAGCCCATTCACTATGGTTTTGTTAACTGCCTCGGCTTGTCCGTTACTCTGCGGATAGGCTGGTGTAGAGTACCTGTTGACAATCCCCAATTCACTGCAATACTCCCTAAAGGCCTTGCTATCAAATTGCAGGCCATTGTCCGAGATTAGGGTGTGTGGGGTGCCGAATCGGGTGACAATGTTTTTCCAGATAAACTTCTTGACATCAACATCCCTAATGTTTGCCAGCGCCTCAGCCTCAACCCATTTCGTAAAGTAATCGGTGCCGACGAGAAGAAACTTCTTGTTCCCGGCAGCTTTGGGGAACGGACCTAATATGTCTAGGCCCCATTGTGCAAATGGCCAAGGGCTGGACAATGGGTTAAGTACCCCACCCGGCTGATGTATATTCGGAGCGAACCGTTGGCATTGGTCACACTTCTTCACATATTCCAAAGCCTCCTTATGCATGCTCGGCCACCAGTAACCCAGCGTCATAGCCCTGTGGGAGAGGGACCGGCCCCCCGTATGGCTTCCACAAATCCCCTCGTGCAACTCCTCCAGAATGAGTTCAGTAGCAGCTGGGTGCACGCACAGCAAGTATGTCCCCGAGAATGAACGCCTGTAGAGCTTGGAGTCCTCGGACAACCAGAATCGAGGAGCTCTCTTCCGGATTTTGTCGGCCTCGACTTTGTCGTCCGGTAAGGAATCGTTCTTCAAGAATTGGACAAGAGGGTCCATCCAGCTTGGCCCCTCACCGACGTTGTGTACCCGAATACCGTTAGCCTCCTCTTCCGTGGGGCGGCAGAGGTCCTCGACCAAAATAACCCGCGGAAGGGGCTGAGCCGAGGATGTGGCCAGTGTTGCCAGAGAATCGGCGTGGGTATTCCCGCTTCTGGGTATATGCGTTAAACTGAGGTCGTCAAAGTGGGCACATAGGCGTTTAGCTCGGGCAAGATACCGTCGCATTCTTTCATCTTTCGCCTCCAATTCCCCGATTACTTGCCCCACTATGAGTCTCGAATCCGAGAATATGCTCGCGCATTTCCCACCCAGCTTTCGGATCATGGACATCCCCTCCAGCAGTGCCTCATACTCAGCTTCGTTATTCGTTGCTGGGAATCCCAGTCTCAACGACTTCTCCAAGGTTATACCTTCGGGCGAGATTAGAACGAGCCCCACTCCGGAACCCTTTTGGTTTGCTGCACCATCAATATATACTTTCCACTTATCGTGTTCTTGCACAGAAATCGCGCTGACCAATCTCCTATCGTCGTTCGGTGATCCCTGCACTTCCACCCCTTCCAAGGTTGGCTCCGCAAATTCAGCTACCAGGTCGGCAAGGACTTGACCTTTTATGGCGGTGCGTGGCATATATCTGATGTCAAAGGCGCTCAAGATGGTTCCCCATTTAGCTATTCTCCCAGTGTAGTCGGCGCTACGGAGCACTGATTTCAATGGAAGTTGGGTTAGCACAACAACTGTATGCGCCTGAAAATAGTGGGGAAGCTTCTTTGTAGCTTGCACGACAGCCAATATTGCCTTTTCGAGGGGGAGGTACCGGGTCTCTGCCTCCTGTAGCGACTTGCTTACGTAATACACGGGCCGTTGCATGCCGTTGTCCTCTCGGATCAGTACTAGGCTAACCGCATGATCGGCGACTGCGATGTATGCATAGAGCACCTCGTCGGCCTCGGGACTGGACATGATCGGAGGTCGGGCGAGGTACTCCTTGAGCTGTTGGAATGCTACATCACACTCCTCAGTCCACTCGAAACCCTTCCACTTGTGCAACAGGAGGAAAAAAGGTCTGCATCTGTCCGCCGAGCGGGAGATGAAACGGTTCAAAGCTGCTATCATGCCGGTAAGCTTCTGGACTTCTTTGGGATTCCGAGGAGGCTGCATACTATGAATGGCCCTTATTTGGTCAGGGTTAACCTCAATCCCCCGATGGGTTACCATGTAGCCAAGGAATTTCCCCGATCCCACTCCAAATGAGCACTTGGAGGCGTTCAGTCGCAGCTTGTACCTTCTCAGAATGTGAAACACCTCGTCAAGGTCCCTGATGTGCTCGGTCACCAGTTTACTCTTTACTACCATATCGTCTATATACACCTCGACAGTTTTTCCCATCTGCTGTTCAAACATCCTAGTCATCATCCTTTGATAGGTCGAACCGGCATTCTTTAGGCCAAAAGGCATCACCTTGTAATGATAGTTACCAATTGGGGTGACAAAGGCAGTTTTTTCCTGGTCTTCCGCGGCCAAGGATATCTGATGGTAGCCCTGGAAAGCGTCCAAGAAACTCATTCGGGGATGCCCGACAGTTGCGTCGACCAGTCGGTCTATCCGCGGCATTGGGAAAGGATCCTTTGGGCAAGCCTTGTTTAAGTCCGTGAAGTCCACACAGACTCGCCATTTCCCGCTCTTCTTCTTCACCACGACTGTGTTCGCCAACCATTCGGGGTAGAACACTTCCTTGATAGCCCCAGCTCTTTTCAATTTTGCTACCTCCTCCCTCACAGCGTCTGCATGCTCCCTTGATGGGCGCCGAGGGGGCTGCTTCTTTGGGGTAATGGCCGGATTAACGTTAAGGTGATGGCGTATTAGGTCTGAGTCAACCCCAGGTGCTTCATAAGGATCCCAAGCGAATACGTCCTCATTTCGGCGCAGGAAATTAATCAGCGCCGACTTCTACTGTGCTGGTAGCTCCGAGCCGATCTGGAAAAATCTCTCGGGGTCTGATCCGACGAACACTTTCTCCAGCTCTTCGCAACTCACTTCCATGGCCGGTCCTTCATTACCTGTAGATAGGACCGGGGTTCTTGATTGCTATAAGGTATTCCCGGTTGAAGTGGAGGGCACGTTGCTTAATTGTCGAGCAATTGCCGACACCATGCATCGCCTGGCCATTCCTTGATCCCCCACTATCTCTTTGATTCGGCCCTCTGACGGATACTTCACTTTCTGGTGCAGGGTAGACGACACAGCCCCTAGCGTATGAAGCCATGGCCGTGCCACAATAGCTGTGTAGGGTGAGTATGCGTCCACCACGATGAAGTCCACTTCCACTACTTCTATGTCTGTTTGCACAGGCAATCTGATCATGCCCTTCGGGATGACAATTTTTCCCTCAAAACTAAGCAGGGGAGCATCGTATGGAGACAGGTCTTCCTGCTTTAAATTCAGCCCCTTATACAAGTCTGGGTACATCACCTCCACGGCGCTACCCTGATCAACTAACACCCTCTTCACGTCATAACCTCCTATTCTGAGCGTCACGACTAGGGCGTCGTCATGGGGCTGAATAGTTCCCTCCTTGTCCTCCTCCGTGAACCCAATTAATGGCGGGGCCCTCCCTCTAGCACTCCTGGATTCCCTTCCACCTGGCTCTGCCGGGGACTTGCCCACTAACATTACTCTGAACGGGCCGGAACCGGTTCTCCCAGGTGCGGCAAGAATGACATTTATCGTGCCTATTGGTGGCCTCAAAGCGCTTTGCCTGGTATCGACATTTGATTGCTCAGGGCGTTGCAACAGATGCCTTAGCTTTCCTTCTTGGACAAGCCGATCCAAATAGTTTTTCAGGTTCCTGCATTCGTCAGTAACGTGACCAGGCTCTTGGTGATACGCACAATATAGATTCTGATTGCGTCTTGAGGAGTCGCCCGCCATCTTATTCGGCCATTGGAAAAAGGGTTCATGCTTTATTTTCTCCATGATCTCGTGTAATGGCTCTTGGAACACGGCGTGGACTACTTGAGCCCCTGTGGATCTCGATTGTTCCGTATAATCTCTTCTCGGCTTATTGCTGCTACTGAAGTGGTCCGACCTGGAGTCCCTTCTCTCCTGAGGGACAAACTTCGCCTTTCCCTTCCCGGTTTCCTGGTCCTCTTCGACCTTTTTATACTTGTCTATCCTGTCCATGAGTTGCCGAACGCTGGTGGCTGGCTTCCCCGTAAGAGACTTTCTTAAGCCATGCTCTGTCGGCAAGCCCCTTTTAAAGGCACTGATGGCGACGTCATCGTGACTTCCTTCTACCTCGTTGTGCACCTCCCAATATCTGTCCGAGTAGGCCTTCAGCGTTTCTCCTTCTCGCATGGACAGAGATAAAAGGGAATCGAGGGGCCGAGGGACTCTAGTGCTGGTGATGAAGCGGGAGTCAAAGGCCTGCGTCAACTGTTTAAAGGAGTCTATGGAGTTTGGTGGGAGGGCATCAAACCATCTCATGGCCAGGGGCCCCAGGCTGGAGGGAAACACTTTACACATTAACGCCTCGTCCCTGGAGTGGACGGCCATCCTTTGGTTGAACTGGCTCACGTGCTCCACTGGGTCAGTTCGACCATTATACAGGGTAAACGTTGGCTGATTAAATCGCCGAGGGAGCACCGCCCGCTCTATTCTACGGGTAAATGGCGACTGGGAGATCCGATCCAGGGCCTTGCTCATGGCGTCATTGACTAAGCCTTGGTAAGGTGGGCTTTTGCGGTCGTGTTTGTGAGGCCTCTCTTCCTCATAGGAGAACGTCTCGCTCGGAGGGGTCCTCGTCCTTCGTCTGTATTCATCATCCTCACCACTGCTAGTATCCGAAATGGGCAAAGGACGTTTTTGCTGGGCTCGCCGCAGCCTTTTCTTCAAATCCTCTATCTCTTGCTGTAGAGCCTTCTGCTCGTTGTGCTGGTGGGACGCATGATCTTTCCCTTTCGAGCAACTTCTACTCGTGTGAGCGGTGTTCACACTGCCCTCTCGTTGATCATTTTGGTCCTTTGCTCGTTCAAGGTTTACAAAGTTGTCCTGTCGTTGAGATTCTGTACGTCCGGTTTGGCGCGGACCTGATCCTTCCATCCCTTGCTGTTTCGCTTATCGAGACACAAGTTCTTCCCACAGACGGCGCCAATTGTAGGGGCACGATTTTGGGGCTCTAGCCCAACAGGCGGGTGATTCTGGCCCAAAAGTCCCTCAACAATGAATTTGTAGAGAGTAGGTTACAGAACTAGTTCTTGACAGAGGAAACGCAGTTACGACCATGCCATGCAACCAGTTAAACGTAAGGATATCCCTACGAACTTTTGGAGTAATGGTCCCTGGGGCTGTTTCTTATACTTCTATCTCTTTTCTCGTTCTCTATCTTTCTCTTCCTTCTCTATCTTTTTCTTCCTTCAGCTTCCGATCCCTTTTCCATGGGGATCTTCTTCTCTTATATAGCATCCTTCCTAAGATTATGACCCTACACTTGTCAACCATCTGACCTTCCACTTGAGTGCCTGTCCCATAGGCCATCCTTTTTCTTTTCTGTGAGTTGCACTGGCCAAGATGATTCTGCCTTTCTGTCCCTTCCACATTAATGCGGCTGGAAAAGTAGTTCCTTGGCATTTAATGCGGCAGTTGTGGTTGCCCCCCTTCCTGGACGCCATGCACCATTCCTTCGTATTGAGTGACCTTTCGCCAGGTTGGAGGTGCGAATTTGACACTCACTTGGCGAGTCCGAGGAGGTACTCCTCCTCGGACGCCCCTAAACAGGCCCGGCCCATCATAGTTAGGATGGGATATCCTGCGCCCCCTGCCTTTTCTTCTTATCGTGGTTGGGCTTGGTACATGAACTACGGCCCAACATTCGCTGACAGATTTTATCCCCCACACCCTTAATTTAAAGAAATATATCCTAATAAATAATATAAAATTAATTTACTAATTAGTGAGAGTAGCCCTTGGCACAATCACGGATTCTACGCTCAACTTTTATTATATAATATATGATATGATATGATACGATTCATGAGTTATGTGGTATTTTAAGTTTAAAACAATTTGATGATATGCTTTTAGTTTTATTTAAACATTTGTTAAATATTATCCCTTAATTTAAGGAAATATATCATAACAAATAATAGAAATTAATTTACTAATTAGTTGTTCTTAAGATGTTGATAATAGATTTTTTACTTAGAGTAGAAGTCAAAAAATTGTGTATATATATATTAGAAAGAAACCATGGGTTTTTGTATGGGATTTAAGTTTAGAATATTTGATAATAGACTTTTAGTTTGAATAGAATTTAAATTTGTTGTAGTTTAAATGATATATTTTTTTTATCTAAATTAAAAAATTGCTAAATTTTATCCCTTAATTTGAGGAATTATATAATAACAAATAATATAAAATTAATTTATTAATTCATTGTTCATAAAATATTGAAAATAGACTTTTAGTTGAAGTAGAAATCAAAATGTGAATTTTTTTTTAGAAAAAAAAGGCAGCCCCCATGGGCATGCTACCAAGGTCAGGGCATGCTGCAACCAAGGCCAGGGCATGCTGCAACCAAGGCCAAGGCAGCCCCTATTGGCAGGCCGCTAAGGCCGAGGCATGCTCACGTGCATGTTGCCAAGGCCATGACAGCCCCCATGGCCAGGCAGGTAGGCAAGGCCATGACATGCTTGCGTGGGCACGCTGGCATGCCCTTAGGGGCACGCAGCCAAGGCCCTAGCTTGCATGCTGCTTGAGAGGCAGTGGCAGCACAACGTGGGCATGTGGGCGAGGCCTTGGCCTTGGGTACTGCATGCTCTAGCCTTGGCAGCATGCCTGTGGGGTACTGCCTTGGTCTTGGCTGCTATTTGCCCACATATTTAGAGTTATTTATTTATTTATTAAAGTTTAAAATTTTTTATAATAAATTTTTATTTTGAATAGAATTTAAATTTGTTGAAATTTAAATGATAAAGTTGTACCTAAATTAAACAATTTTTAAATATTATCCTATAATTGGAGGAAATATATCTTAACAAATAATATAAACTTAATTTACTAATTAGTGAAAGTAGTCACTTGGTACAATTACGGCTTCTAAGCTCAATTTTTATTATATAGTATATAATGTCATTTAATGTTTTGTCTCTCTAGTTAGTTAATATGCGTAACGTGCTTTCTTAAATATATATATATATATATATATATATATATGCATAATATGTGCGTATAGATCGTGTACGTCCATAAAAAAAAAAAATTAATAATAATAATAATAATAATAATAAAAACTCGCATCTCCCGTCATATTTGCAATGTTACGGAACTCTATGTGTTATTTTGAGACTGAAAGTACAGTAAGCCTTTATAACAGAAGATGTAAATATCGGCTTGATAAAAGATAGGGCTTGTTTCTCGGCCACCAAAAAAAAAGATAGAGCTTGTTAGAGCATCAGCACTGGGACTTTCATATGCCATATCTAATGAAATTTTGGCATTTCAAGCCTAAAAGAGCCAGCATCTGGAATTGTAAAACTGAAGAATTCTAAAAAATTTTAGAATTGTGCTACAGTGCCATTCTACATGTAGAATGGCACTGTAGCACTATTGTATAAATTTAAATAATATTTTATTCTCAACTATCTCTCACAACTCCGGAATGCTCTCTATCTTTCTCAACTCTTTCTTCCTTCTCTCTCATATGCTCTCTCCTCTCTTCAAACCTAAACACCGTCCTCCTCCCAAAATCAACATCACACATCACAGTAATTCATTTTTTCTGATGGGTTGCGATCCGGGTTGTGTTTTGTGTTCTGTTGTTGTTGTTGTTTTTTTTTTTTTTTTTTTTTTTGCTGTGACCGGTGCTTAAAGGAAGAGGTGGGTATGGCTGGGTTTCTGGGTTGCTCAGATTGGCGATGGGTTTGGTGGAGATCGGCGGGCGTGGGTCACTGGGTTTGGTGGAGCTCAGTGTGGGTCACTGGGTTTGGTGGAGATCAGCACGCTTCCATTGCCTTCTCCATCGCTCCATATTGCCAAAGGTTTACCCCACCCGAAATCGTCATCGTACATCGGAAATCTCGGCGAACTTCCCATCTTTATCATTGCACCGTCGAAATTCCCCAACGGAAAAAGCCTCGGCTCTCTCTCCCAGTCCTTGACTCCACGATGCACCGTTTCGTTATCGTGCGCCACTACGTTTTTGTGTAGGCTCACTGGGTTTGGTGGAGATCGGCGTGGGTCCGATGCTGCTGGGTTTCTGGTTTTCTGTTGTGATGCTAGTTTTTTTTTTTTTTTTTTTTTTACATGCGTTTTTGTTCCGGTGGGATTTTGGTGGGCAGTGGACAGTGGTGGCGTGGTGGGCATGGTGGAGGCGCGGTGGTGATGACTGGGCTGTAGAGGCATGGTAACAGAGGTTGAGGGAAGGGGAGGAGAAAATTGGAAAAAACAAAAAATGGAAAAATATATTTTATTGTGTAGATATATTATTTTAATAAGTAGAATAGGAAAATAAAAGTTGGAATGTTGGATGTATGGTAAAATGGTATTGTATAATTAATAAAGTAGCTTTTTAGAATGGTAAAATGGGATAGGATGGCATTTTGGGTTGTGGATGCTCTTAAAAGGTAAAACTAATAACTTTTGGCAATCAAAAGTCAAACAACTATATATAAAATATTAAAAAACTCTTCAAAGCCTTTTCTCCTTGATCGATTACAATCTTACCTTATGCAAATCAATAATAGGTTTTGCTACTTATCGAATGAAAGTTTTGTTGAATGAAAGTTCTGTGGTTATTATTATTATTATTATGATTATTATGTATTCAAACCAAATTTTTACTATATTAAAGTGATTCTAAAAAAAATGTTTAATAATCTTTTTTTTTTATAGAAATAATTACAACATGCTGCTAATCCTGCACCTTTTCCCCCTAGACCTCCAAGCACTTTGTGCATGGAGAGGTGTCAATTCAATTACAAGGCCTTTAGCAAAAAATGTTTAATAATCTATTTTATTAAAATGGCAAACTCAAAAATAAAAATAAAAGCTTGCCAAAATAATCATTGTTAGTCCTTAAGAAAAGAAAAAATTATTATAAATTTTATTATAAAAATGTATAAGTTAATGTGATATTGAATGTGATTAATGTCACTTTAACAAGACAATAGAAGAGTGTTGTTGTTGTTTTTTTTTTTTTTTTAAGGAAAAAAAAAAAAAAAAAAGATATACAGTGTTTGAAACTTTGAATTATCTTTCATGATAGGTGACACATAAATTTGTTAGATCTATATAGTAAAAATTTGTAATATACTCCCTAGCATCACTCTTAAAAAAATTAATTTTATGAGGATGTTTTAAGGCTTCAATCACACTTGGCAAGAGTTAAAGCTTAAAGGTCATGATACAAAAATTATTGTATATATCTTTAAAAACTATAGGTATATGTTTTCGTATTTTTGTTATGAATTTTTAAAAAATAAATGCAGTATACCTGTATTACACATGTAGTATTCTTTCTCCGTTTCCGTATTTTTATGCCGTTTTTTCAAAATGTACTTTTTTGAAAGATGTTGAATTAAACATGTTACTGTATCAAACACATACCGTGTTTAATTAACTATGCTTGTATCCCTTATAGAAATATATAAGTTTCCAAAATTACACTTAAATAAATTTATCAAAAAACCTGAATATTAAATCTTCAATGACACATTTTTATCAAAAAAGAAAAAAAAAATACACGTACAAAAAGTCAGCACTTTACCAAAACAAGCGCCTAGCATTTTTGGAATACTTTGAGAAGTCAAATACAAACTGTAACTTATCCTCTTAATCAAATTTGAAAAATCTACTACTACCACAATACAAAAACTATTAGCTCCAAGCATTTTGGATTACTTTTGATGGGGAAGTGGAAAATTAGTCCCAACTCCAGTTCGTCCAAAGGGATCGTCCAGAGCCAATAGAGCAAGCAAGATCAAGAATCACTCCAGAAGAAGAAAAGATGTTCATGGACGATAATATTGCTCTTGAACAATGAAGTCTCCCATAGACAATAAACTCGTCCATGGACGATTATCAGATGTCCAGGGACGACCAAATCGTCATACACTGGACGGACGAATGCGCGACACTTAGGAAACTTTCGACTCTTTGTAGCGATTACCAAACCCGTAGCTATCGCCATGAATCCCTCAAATGAGTTAACTTCCGTTAGCGGTTACAACTTTAGTAGCCGTTGAGGAAGTTATCTCCGGACTCATTGGCTTCCACAAATCTTGGGGAGGTTATTGGACAAATAACCGTCCCCAGGGTCTCTATATAAAGGACCGGTCTGAACCATATGAAGGTAAGAACATTCTGAGACTTGCCTCCCAAAAAGTTGGAATTCCATTCCTGTGAGAGACTAACTTTGCCATCGGAGGGGGTTTGGCCGATCTTCTCCGGTCCCCTTTTTGACAGCGTGTTTGCTTTTATAGGCCTTCCACCGTTCAGTAGCCCACTGAAGCCAAAGCATCCACCTTACTGATTCGAAGTGATATCATTTATATTTTTGGAAATATATTAATTTTAAAACCTATTATATATACTAAGGAATAATTATTACATCCATTTTAAAGAGGAATAACTATTCTTCAATTTAAAGAATAATCATTCCAATGTAATAACTAATCCATATAATAAAGATGCAACCAAACAACCGAATTACTATTACACATGAATAACTATTCCATTACAGAAGCTACTACAGCATACCAAACGTATCCTAAAAGACTTGTTTGGCAACCTAAAATGGACAAAAAACAAAAATTATTCTCAAAACTCAATTTGTGAAGGAAATAAAAAACATGCAAAAAGTTGTTTTCAGTTTCTAATTTTTAAAAGTCAATGAAAATATAAATATAATTTAATGAATCTGTCTCATTTAATGAGTTAGCATTAAAGTTCAAATCTAAGTAACAACATATTTTAGTATTTTTTTCTTCAAAAAACTATTTTTTTAATTTAAACTAACCAAACATGTTTTTTATTTCAAAAATACAAGAAAATTGTTTTTTTTCTTTATATTCCTAAAAACAAGTTTTTGAAAATAGAAAACAAAAATTATTACCAAACATAACCTAAGTGTTTGTTGAGTTTTTGTTTTTGTTTTTTTTTTTTTAAATGCTTTTGGAAATAAAATAGAGACATGTGGGGGCTACGGCCCAAAATAATGAGTTGGGCCTTGGGCCCGTCCGAGGAGGCAACGTGGCTTAGTGATCCACGTTTTAAGCCTTATCACGAGAGACAAAGAAAAAAGGTCCGAGGAGGAATTCCTCCTCAGACACTGAAAATCCGAAGTAGGAATACGTCCAAGCCACTGAACCCCATCCCCTAAATATGTGAAAAAGAAGGAAACACAAAATATCTCAGCAAAAACGGCCACCATTACATTGAATGCACTACAGCTACCTTCCTAGCCGCATTAATGTGGAGAAGACCCCTGAATAGTGTTGCCTTGGCTACCGCAACTCACAAATGACTGAAAGAGATGTCTAATGGGATGAGTGTTCAAGTGCAGTTAACAAGTGTAAAGCCCAGATGGTAAGGAATGGCTTATATAATGTATAGAAACCCCCATAAGAAAGGGGGGGGGGGGGCAGAAAAAGAGGTCAGAATACTGTGGCATGCAAAGAAACCCTAATGTACTGGTCTGTATACATAAATTAAAACTTTGAATCTCCTCGGACTGTGAGATTTTTCAACGTAATGGCTTTTGTTCTTGTCCATGTGTACCTTTATCCCATGCAAGCCTCTGTCTAACTTATCTAAACTTAGTTCTTAAACTCATACTCTACAAAATTCATTGTGTTGGGCTTTTTGGATCAAGACTTCACACGATTGGGGTTTGGGCTCCAAAAATTGTGACCCTACAAGACATAATTAGAAAAATTAAAAACAACATATCCCTTGAATTTAGGGAATTCAAAATGAGATTCAAATTTGAAATTATTAAGGTTTAATATAGTCACATGATTCTAAGTTGATATTTTTTCTTCACCTTGTCCCACACTCTTCTGTTTTCACGTGAACCCTTATCCCATGCCCCTTTGCTCTCTTTCTCTAGCTAGGTGCATCTCATTCTCTTGGTTTAATCATGTTTGTATTTTCATTTATATACCTATTTAAGGGTGTTCGTGGTGCAGTTTAGTGTGGATTTGAACCATTTTAAGCACTGCACTTTGTGGTGCGGTTTGGCCAAATCCATAACCGCACAAATAGTATGCATGTTAAAAACATGTAATCTAACGGTGAGAGTTCAATAACAAGTTATTAAGTGGTGTAACAAATCTTAGGCTTACCCCAGGTATAACATGAACCCAATCCATACATACACTACAAAAAAAAACCTGTTTATACTGCCGTTTTTTTACTAGCGTTTTCTAAAAACGCCGCTATTGGTACCTTGTTACGGCAATTTTGATAATTGCTGCTATAAAGCATACACTTATAGCGGCACTTTTGTAAACACTACAACAGGTATGGCCAACACTAGCGTTTTGCTAGTCTATAGGGGCGCTTCAAAGGAATAATACCTATTACAGCTTTTTGAAAGCTCTAAGATTGGTGAATTTTTTTTTTTTTTTTTTTTTTAACACAAGGTCTATTATGGCATTTTCAAACTTCCGCAATAGATAATTATTAAATACAAACCTGTTATGACATTTTGAAAATGCCAGAATAGGTCAATTTTTGGATGGGCATTTTAAAATTGCCACAATAGATAATTATAAAACAAAAACCTATTACGGCATTTTGAAAGCGCCAGAATAGATCCAAAAATTTTTTTTAGGTCAATCCCTATTATGGTAGTTTAAAAGTGCCACAATAGGTTCTACACTTAAACACTGAACTCTTTTGTACAAGGTCTATTACGACGCAATAGGTAATTACAAAAGAAATACTTATTATGGTTGTATCAAATCGCCGCAAACAAAAAATGCTGCTATATCTCTTACCCTAGTAAAATTTCAGCTAAGCATCTACACCCGCCTCTAAACACATATTCTCTATCTCTCTCTCTCTCTCTCTCTCTCCACAACTTTTCGCCTCCCACACCCCGACATCATTCCTAGCCGACATCAACGCTGACGTAGCCACTCCTAGCCCACGTCGTCCCTCCTTGCTAACACTGCTAATGACTTCTCCCTCCTCGCGGCTTTCACCCACATCTCCTCCATACCCATCTCTCCATATCTCTCTCTCTCTCTCTCTCTCTCGCGCACTCACCACCATACCACTTCCCCTTCCCCTCCATCTCTCCACCTCTCACTCTTCCTATACTCAAACAATAATCTAAAATCCCATCCCTTCTCCTCAATAGTCTCCAAACCCTAGTCATTTCCCCCACACTCTAGGTAACTCTCTCATTTTCTTTAACTCTATTTACTAGTCTGTCTAAAATTGTAGTTAATTTGGTGGTTTTTTTGTTTGTTTGTTTAGATTTTGCTTAAAGTTTGGTTTGTTTGTATTCTTCATGTGTATACATATGTTTCACTATGAGTTCATTTTGATGTTTTTAGTTTTGATTTTGGTTAAAGTTTTGTGTTTTTGTAGCCTTGTTCCAATGGTTGAAATAAAATGGTGTGAAGGTCTGTTTTATTTTATTTTTTTAATTGAGAGGTGTTTTGCAACATTTTAAAAATGCCAGCAAAAAATATAGAAGCGCCGCTAAAGACCAAATATCATTTGTAATGAATCAAGTCACTTATAAATGGTCATGTTCTACCAATAGTATATAATTATTTGTTTAGGAAAGAAATTGTCATTTTTTAACATCTTTACAAGGTTTTTATTCGGTGATACATAAGGTTTATGATTATACTAACTATTCTTCAAAGAACATTTGATAATATTGAAATTGATAACTTCATTATAATGCAATTTTTTTAATTACTAATTCTCCACACAAAAAATATTATATAAATATATATATATATGTGTGTGTGTGGTTAAAAAGATTTTTGATTGTGTGTTGTATATATTTGAATGGTTGTTCAATCATCAAATTAAACCTTATATCTAATTTGACATTTGTAATAGTTAAAATGTGTTTTAGCTAGTAACAATGTTATTGAATATAACAAGTCTACGAAAAGTTACATTTTAAAGAATCTCTCAACTTTAATAGAACTATTGTTTAGTGTAGTTAAATACAACTATTATCTCCTCCACTGCTACAGGGAGGCCAACAAAGTTGCTGACTCACTAGCAAAAATGGGCAGACTGCAAGAGGAACCTATTGTTTATTTTGTAAACACAACCCCCCCCCCCCCTATATTTTGGATGTTCCTGCTTTTGACAGCTCAATTAGCAGTCCCTCTGTAACTAATTCTAGTATTTATGCGGTGTAGTGTTTTAATGCATCTTTGTTAACCCAAAATATATATATATATATATATACTCTATTGTATTGATAAATTAATTGTAAAATATTATTAGCTTTTGCAGGGGAAGCATTCTTGATTGTGGTAATTTTGGCTTTCTTCTAAAGAGGTGTGTGGTCTATTGAGCATTGTAAGTATTTGCTGCTTAAATAATTTTTTAAATCTACAATGAGATGTTCAATTTCTACTATGTGGTGGGTTGTTGAATTGGTGCAAGTGGGTGGATTGCGTGATGTTATAAGGTGGTTTACATATTCATATGAGAGTGTTGATTGTGTACTGTGTATATTTGGATGATTATAGTCCTGATGTTGTCAATTTCATCTCCTCTTCAGGACTTCTATTACATGATTCTTGAGAATTTTTTACTGACATATTTTAGTGTTTTTGAAAATTTTAAAGGTTTTTTTTTTTTTTTTTTTAATTTTTAATTTGAGTCTATAGTCTATATGTGAGATGCTTGCATCAACACTCATACGTAGGTGTGACTTGCAAGTCATTTGTCCAAATTTAAATTTGGACAAATGACTTGCAAGTCTTAGGAATATGTTAATGGTGTAACTCTTAGTATATGCATTAATGAAATGGTGTTAAGTAAAATTCGTAAAACATTGTATAGCAATGGATAAGAGTTGTATGGACAAGCGAAGGAGTTCCTGGGAATATGTTCATGGTGTATTACAATTTTTGAATTTACGTCTCTTACTGCACGCAATGGGAAGATCTCATGTCCTTGTAAGTGATGTGTGCATGAATAACTGTTTGCGGTAGATGTTATACGTGATCACCAATACTCATATGAAATTCTTAACAATAACAGAACTTGAGTTTTCCATGGTGAATCAGCGTTTGCACGACATCAACTGAAAATGAGAGTAGTTATGTGCAAGAAAACTTGAATGAATACGATGTTTTTCGTGGACTGTTGCATAATTTATTCCCCACACATGATATGACACTAGAACCAATGGAACAAGGTCCTAGTGTGCAACAACCGGTAAAAGGTCCTAAAATGAGTAGAATTGAAGATTTAGGATTTGTACAGGTTGATTTGGGTTAGTGCTCAAATTTTTTCCAAATTTGAATTCAAGTTTTATTTTTTTAATTTTTTAAAAAAATTGATATATTAATTTTTTTTAATCAAATTCTGATGTCTCATTTTTTTAATCTCAAGTCAGCTCCTAGTGTGTCACATATGCATTTTCCATTTGTGAGTTTACGGTAAAGACCAAATTAAGTGCAAGTTCAAAATAATAGGGAGCAAATTAACTGTTACCAAAATGTAGGAATCAAATTGATTGTAAGCTTAAAATATAGGGACCAAAATAATATTTTTACCTTATTATTAATCATACACGACCATTCCATTTCTATTGGTCAAGGTAGTTAGATTAGAGTAGTTTGTCAGGAATATGGTTACACCTGTACAACGGCTATTTTTCTGTCTCTCTGTTCCTTTAGTGATCCGTTTTGTATATAATGAATTATTTGATTATATTCAATAAAATTGATCCACTTCTGTTTAGAGACTGATTTTAACAAGATGAGATACAAAAAAGATAACAAATATGATTTGTATATATTATGTAACAACTTTAGCATCTACAATATATTTATCGCACCGTATGAAATTTGACACTCACAAAAGCAAGAAATTGCCAAATTTTCAATTGACTAACCAAGCATCTCACAATCTCATACAAGCACATGTATAAAGCCCGCGTTTAAATGGCTAGCCTTTGTTTCTGAACCTCAGTTGGTACCTTCACATCAGTTGCCAATCCAATAGCTTGTAGAAGTTTTACTACATACCAAGTCATGTCGAGCTCCCACCATTCTAGGCCATGTCTAGCTGAGTACTCAAAAGCATGGTGGTTATTATGCCACCCCTCTCCAAATGAAAGTAATGCCACCCACCTAAATAATCACAAATTCCAAACCATAAATAAGTAGCCAAATTTGAATTTGTTTGAAATATTATATATTTTATATCTTAGACATCAAAAAGTTGTGATACCAGTTGTTCCTAGACAAATCACCAGTTTTCCATGGTTGCTTTCCCCAGACATGGCAAGCTGAATTTACCAGCCAAGTGATGTGGTAAACCCATACAACCCTCACACCCTGCAATGGCAAATTGGCAATAATTAGGCTTCTATTAAAAATTTGGAAAGACTTTTGTTCAATGCATTAAAGAATTAAATGGGACATAAGACTAACACGTGGTCATTTTTGGACACATGTCTTATATGTGTCATGTCCAGTGCTCAAGAGTAGTGGGCAAAAGCTAAATCTCTAACAAATTACAAGGCTAAACCCCTTATTTAACTCTAGTAAAGGTTATTCCCCCTTCCCCCTCAAAAAAGAAAAAAATCTTTGGTAATATATATTTTCCAACTTTTCTTACCAATGTTTCCTCACCAAACAAAAAATGCATCAAAAGATTTCAAAGAATACTTTATCAAATTATGAAAAAACTGAACATAATAACATGGCACACGGCTGTCCTTACGTTTAGAGGAGAACAATGGATTTTTTTTTTTTTTTTTTTTGATTGTAGGAAAAGAATGGATTGAACTGATATAACAGTTCAACAAACCAGTACTAGTAGAATTTGTCTTGATTCAATTCCAAAACCCCATTTGCTCGTGTGACAAACACTTGGCTTAGCATGCATATTGTACAATTCCATCGAGTGCACCAAAATGGTCAAAATCTGAGAACTACTTGCATTGTAAGAGGAAGCCGACAGATTGCATTGTCAGTCTGGCAATTTTAAGAGTGGAGGCCCGCCCACCTATTATTTTCGGCTGATTGGAGGCCCCATCAATTGAATTTGTGGCTTACATTGACGAAATAAAAAAGTACTTATTCGCCGCCATAACAAGTAGTCATGACTCATGATTCATCTTTAGATTACATCCTAGTGGCATAGGATTGTGCTACACGTGTGAGTGTGACACCTGATTTAAAAATTTTCTCTATACCAAATTGGTAAGACACTATGAACATTATGGTTAGAGATTTTAAACATCCATCTAGTCTCAAAGAATTCAATAGAATATAATTTTAAAAATGAGAATATAAGACAATCTTGCTTACCATTCCCCACACTAGGAAGGGCAATCCACCCAAGCCATATAGTAGAGCACCAAGTGCAATTGGATGAATAATGTAAGTCTTTTTAAGAAACCTGTAGAATGGCTGCTTCTGTAAATCCCCAACATTGTTTGGTCCTCCACACTGCATAACATACCAAAAACAATATTAATCTACAACATCCAAAATACACTATCATTAGTCCATGTTTGAGTTTGAGTAAGAATATATTATTGATTCATACCCTTTCATTCATAGAAGTGGTATCAAAGAGCCAACTCATGTGACTAAACCAAAATCCAGCAGTGGGACTATGTGGGTCTCTCTCAGAATCGACAAACTGGTGGTGGTACCTATGTGTGCTTACCCAGTCAATTGGGCTCCCCTGCAACCCCAAAGAAAAACAACAAAAGTTGTTAAAAGTGTTAAAACATGAACATTTTATAAAACTATCAATTAGACAATAACCAAACAATGAAATTCTACTAACCTGAAGTGCCTGAACACCACAATAGGCAAAGAAATACTCAAGCCATTTAGGAACCTTGAAACTCCTGTGTGAGAGATTCCTATGAAATGATAAGGTAATACCAAAAAGACCTGTTACAACGTACAGTGCCACAGCCACCAAAAGTGCACTCCAATTGAATTGAAATGGTGCGAAAAGACAAAGGCAATGCATTGCCAAAACAACGGTAGCATTGGCCAAGTCATGTGCATTCCATTTCCTCCCATAAAAGACTCTCCTTTGATGATTCACGACCACGTCCGATAACAAAATTCTCCTAAACTTTGCTGCCTCTGGCTCTGGTTTTGGCTCTGCTGCTTCTACCAATGCTGCACTAGTTATATGTGGGACTCTTCTATTGGCATTTTTATGCAAATGGTTGGAGAATTTTGTATTTAGTAAAAGCTTGTTAGACATTGAAATATTATGACCAGAATTTAGGACCATAGAAGTGTTGGACATGGCACGGGAAAGGCCGAATTCGGCTTGTCCTGGCCGCCAGGTTGCACGGTGGAGAGGAGAAAATTGGAGGGGTTTGGGATTGGATGGTGGAGATGTGATCAAGGCCATGAATAAGGCCTGCGTCTCTGTATGTGTGTGTGAGTGTGTGTTTGTGAGACAGTTAAGGACTTTTGGAGTGTTTTGATGGAAATTGGGTTTTTGGTGGTGTAGAAAAATGTTGGGTTTTTGAACCTTTTTTGGAGAGAGTTTGTGGGTAGTGGTATTTGTCAAAACAATTGATGATAGAGAGTAATAACTAACAAAGAAAAGGACAAGAGAGATGTGGCGGTGGGGCTTTTGATTAGTGTTGAGATTAGGGGTGGTGAAGTTGGATCCAGATATCTATTATCCTATTAAGAACCAAAGATGTACCCGGGGTGATTTTTTTTGGCTGTACTTGCCATTTGTGCTGGTAGGAATGTAGGATATTTCAGCAAAATTTTGTGTCTCTGGTTTTTTTCCTTTTCAAGAAGTTTCAACAATTCATTCCCGAATGGTAGTATTATCTACGATAATATTGCCTTCTTTTTTTTACCATTAGATTGAATATAAGTGCATCTCTCTCTCCCTTGGAAGCTAAGAAAGGCACTCAAAATGTGATTCATCACCCACAAATGTGTCAATCTTTGCGTCTTTGACGAGAAACCTTTTTAGGCCACACGTTTATAAAGGCCACCTGTTTCACAATGGATTTCTTGCGAGTCTCGTTCTTTTCATTTATCTTCCACTGCACGTTTTTGGCATTCACGATTTTAGTATTAAAAAACGATCATTGTTCACTGCTAAACTTTCTCAAAGATCATTGTAGAGTAATTAGGCCATAAAACACTTAGCAAGCATGTATGATTGGTAATGCTTCATAAACTTCGACTGCACCCCATAAAGAAAATGATAAATTCAATTGCCTAACCAAACGTGTCTTTTAAACGTTAAACAGTCACAAGTAGCACCAATCATATAAGCCATATAATTGACCTAGGGAGAAAGGAAGATCCTTGGTTAAGAGTTAAGACTAAAATCAAATACACAGAAATTGTCTTTGATTTTAGCTCGATCAAGAATATGTATATATACACACACATGTATTTGCTAACATTCTCCCTCAAAGGAATCAATCTTGAGTTTGGAGACAAAATCGCTAAGACGGCTTAGCGGATCAGAGTATGATACTAGTGAACAAATCCGCAAGTTGGTTTTTAGATTAAATATAGTGCAAGTAAAGACTACCTTGCTTACATAAATGCTTATATGTCTAAATATGCTGATGTGGCTGCTTACGTGGCATCGATCCTGATGTCACATAGTGATGCAAGCTGGAAGTCGCACATGACCCAACAAGGACAATCAAATGCGTGATTGGATCTTACCATTGCAAGAAGAAGTTAGGTGGTGTGTAGAAGCACACAGGGTCGGTAAGCAAATTTGGAGGCCTAGGACGATATATTCAACTAGTTTTATTAGGCAAGTAATATTTAACTAGTGTTTAATATCATCTTTTTATATAAACAAATATTTAAATGAATAATGTTAGGGATATTATAAATGTTGTGCAGTTACTCCATTTTACGAGCGAATTTAGTCGGTTTTGGTGTGGTCATGCATTTAAGCAGTTTGGTGAACACCTCTGGCCGCAAGGATGTGACTTTGATACCATGTCGAAAAAAAAAAAAAAAAAAAAAAACTCACGAAATAACTGTGCATAATATATATACTCTGAATTTTTTCTATCATGTAAGATACATGAGAGGTACTCAGTGTATAGGTCATGTATCCTTGATTGAGACGAAAATCAAGGACGCATAATTGCTCTTGATTTTAGCTCAATCAACGATATGGGTTTATACATGGAATATATACTTGCATGGATTTTTTTTTTTTTTTTTTAAAGAATCCAGGTCCAAAAGCTCTTGCTAATTTTTGGTTTGGTGGTAGCTATGGACAACGATGGGACTAAAATTTTAGAGTATGTTTGGTAATTGTTTTTTCCCCTTATTTTCTGTTTCTAAAAGCAATTTTCTATTTTTGAGACTAAAAAACTTAAGTTGGCATCCAAAATGGACAGAAAACAAAAACTGTTCTCAAAACTCAATTTGTGAAGGAAACTGAAAACATGCAAAATACCGTTTTCAGTTTCTAATTTTCAAAAGTCAATGAAAACACGTATTTAATTTAATGAATCAGTCTCATTTTCTGAGTTAGCAATAGAGTTCAAATCCTAGGAATAACATAGTTTAGTATTTTCTATTTTTTTTCTTCTAAAATCTATATTTTTAATTTCAACTAATCAAAAATGTTTTTTATTTCAAAATACAAGAAATTTTTTTTTTCTTTATATTTCCAAAAACAAGTTTTTGAATGTAGAAAACAAATATTGTTACCAAACATAACCTTAGTTTTTGGGCCAAAAGTATGAACAAAAAAAAAGTTTGGAATTCAAGAATAAAAAAATACTAAGATTTAAGTTCAAATTAATATATGAAAAAAAATAAAATTAGTATCTATTCAATATGAACAAAATATAAAATAATTGAAAACTAATATATTTCAAATGAGCATTTATCAATTATAACTTGACATTTTTTAAAACATGCAAATTATCTATAATTAATTTTATACTAAAATTTTTCAATAATTTAAAATTTTAAAAAAAAATCCTTTAAAATATGGGAGGGGAAGCAAAAAATAGACTGATCCACCAATCAAATTAGTGAAAACGCAAATAAAAATAAAATAAAATAGGAAAAAGTTTGTTTACAAACTTAGTTGTAGCCTAAGATTACAACTCCCACTTTACATGCAAATTATCTAGAATTAATTTTATACTAGAATATTTCAATAATTTAAAATTAAAAAAAATCCTTTAAAATATGGGAAGGAAAGCAAAAAATAGACTAATCCACCAATCAAATTAATGAAAACGTAAATAAAAATAAAATAAAATAGGACAAAGTTTGGTTACAAACTTGGTTGTAGCCTAATAGTACAACTTCCACTTAAAAAATCAACATGATTACATATTTTGAAAATCTAATTGTTGAATTGCTTGTTTTTTATGTTCTTAATACACAATAATACACAAGTAAAATTTCGTGTCAATCAGATTTTATATACTCCTTGATCTATAAACTTATTTTTTATGTAAAATTTTAGAGAATAAAATTCAAACATTTGATTGATGATATAGCTATTGATTTTTGATCTTCTGGAAATTTTGCAAATATGAGGAATATAAGAATAAAATGTAATCTAACAATAGATTTGTCAAAATTAATATTCAATAAAAAAATATTGAATGGAGTTATAGCCTAAAATTTCGATTACAACTAATTTTGTTACTAAACTTTTAGTTAAAGCACTCAGTTCGGGTTCAAACATGCAACTTCCGCTTTTGACAAGGCAGTGCTCTACCGATTGAACTTCAATTCCAAGAAAACTAGGTAGATAGCCACAGTTATATATATATATATATATATATATATTCTCATTGAATTTCATTTGAATCATTTAGTTTCGCCATGTTGTATCCAAGTCATGAAAGAAAAAAATAACTACATATTAATCTTTTCTTTAAAAAAAAAAAAAAAAAAAAATCTTATTAAGATATATACGTTTTTGTCTATTCCTCTTACTTGTATAGATAGATATTTATGCTTAATTTTTGTTTGTGGTGGGACGCTTCTGTTTCTACAGCGCGCTCTCTCTCTCTCTCTCTTCGTGTCTGAGAATTAGTTGGAGAAGGCACTGAAAGTGTGAGAAATGGCGGCAGTAAATGCATCAATTGTTACGTCTTCCACACAAACGTTTCTGGCCATGCAGTCCGTTTCCAATACTAATACAATTCGACTTGTTTCAAATTCGCTTGGTAAGTCTCTTTGCTATGGTCTCTGTTTCTGTTCAACTGAAAATTCTTTATGGGGTTTAGGTGGACTAATATATACTGTTTAGTGTGTACTATAACCTTTTCATGACTTGAGGTTTGAGATTCCAAAACATGTTCCAAATATTGTTCTTTATGATTTTTGGACTACCCCTCAGTTTGAAATTTACATTTTAGAACCAAATATTACACAAACTTCAATTGTTACTCATAAAACTCTTCTCTTACTCACAAACTTCAATTGCACTAAATTTAACGAGAAACAGTCTGAAATTAATGAGATAATGGGGTTCATCTTATTCCAATGCAAAAGAGGACCAGACCATAAAGAATAGAAGTTCAGTCCAAGTTGTTGCTCAACTTACTAATTAGAAGTAAAATAGTAGCAACATTTCAGTCTATTTGGTTGTGATTCTTTAATAAGAAAAATTGGCATAACTAAATCCATTTAACTGGATGGAGGTGTTTGTAGAGTTTAAGTGGCATAGCTGTTGATAAAAAATATAAATTGCCAAATGTTCAAAAGTTAAATGATACTCATTTGATTTTTTTTGAGGGTGGAAAAAGTTTATGGTAGATACTAGATAATATATATTTTCTGTTTATTTATTGGTTTGCTTCTCTGTACCTATATGTCATTCTAATTTACATTACCAAAGTCCAAAGATAAATAAAATTAATTTATCACTCCATTTCAAAATCATCAAAGAACAAAAGCTTCTAGGAGTTCTATTTCAAGAACAGCCAATTAATATCTACATTTTGTGCTAACCATTTACATATGGTCATATATACTTTGGTGATGTGTGACCAAATTTCTCAACTGCATGACTGTATCTTGATACAAATTTGGGTACAAGCTGGAAACAGGATTGAAAACCCCAAAATCAAAATTAAAAATAGCTAGAAGTTTATATCCTAGACTTCAAATATACAACAGCTTCATGTTTTCTTACGCAGCTAGCAGTTTCATCGGTAATTCGTTGCCACGGTTTTTCCCAATGAAGAAGAGAGTTGTCAAGGTTAGTGGGGAAGTCAGAGCTGCAGCATCTGTTACAACTAGTCCTGTTGAGGAAACCAAAGAGTATGAATTCCTTTTCCTGGTCATTTTTTATTTCAGTACTAAACTTTTGTCAAGAAAGTTGCTGGTGTAGAACATCGGCGGCTCTACATGCAAGCCAGGGTGGTCATAGGATCACCCTAACTTGCAAAAAAATGTATATATACACTTACCAAAAAAAATATTATATACTAAACTAACCTATTGTAACTACTCTAATAAAAATTTTGAACACCCTGACTTTAGAATTACAAAAATTTGGGTTTAACAAAAATAAGAGTATAGTACTACTATATTCACAACATTTTCTCAATAATTTTACAACAAATCTAATGTAGTAAGCTGTTACTGATTCTAATTTGGGCCAAATACTAATATTGCATAAAATTTATTGTAAAAATGTTATGAATGTAGTATTACTTCAAAATTAATTCTCCAAACATAATTCTTAATCCCTATTTTTTTTAAAGCTTAAATAACAACAATAAATATTAGCTCAAATAAAACAAACATAAACCAAACAAAAACAAGACAAGACCAAATAACAAGAAGTGAAAAAATTATTCAACAAAAAACCTATTATAAAACAAAAAAAAATGAAATTTGTAGCTTGTTCAACCTATACAATAAAAATAATTTCTAATTTCATTTTTATTAAAAAAATGGTACCAAGAAAAATATTGTGGTAATTTAAATTTCTTAGTGACCACCCTAAAAAAATTTCCTAGAACTGCCACTGGTGTAAAAAGTCTTTTTCTTAACTAAATAGCACCCTGTCTTCTTGGATTTCTATCTATTCTTATTACACACACCCCCCACCCCTCAACCGATCGCGTGCCAGCCAAAAAAACAAAGCGGAGGCATACGTGACAAAAAAACAAATCATTGCCTTATATTGTTAGAAGTTGAATCATGATTATGGTGTATCTGTGAATTCCTTCCTTTCAGGTTTACCCTCCCTTCACGGGCTATGTTTGAACTCGGCAAGGCCCCAGTATATTGGAAAACCATGAATGGTCTTCCTCCTTCTTCTGTAAGCTTGGCATTGCTGCTGAATTACAATTGCAATGGGCTTTTCTTAGTTATCCTGTTCTAATGACAAGGTGCATATAATGTTTTACAGGGGGAAAAGCTAAAGCTTTTCTACAATCCCACCGCAAACAACCTTGTTCCGAATGAAGAATTTAGGATTGCTTTTAATGGTAATATTTTATACAATGGCAAATTACAACTCACTCACTGGTGATTTGGCCGAAATTTAAGTTGCCTACCTATGGTTTAAAATTTGACACTTTATCCACCTTAGATTTGACCAAAATTTAAATTGTTTACTTGTGATTTGAAATCCCATAATAAAAGTGTTCCGCTAGATCATTTGTTATCTTATTTGATCTTGTATTTTTATGTTTTTTTTTTTTTTTAGAGGAGAAAGACATAAAAGTGGAGCAAAATTACATATTTAATCATGTTTTTAACAAATGTATGTTACGGAACTCTAACTGAGCTAACCTTAGGTGGGTAAAGTGTCAAATTTTAAACCACATGTAAGCAAATTAAATTTCGGCCAAACCATGGGTGGGTAAGTTGTAATTTGCCCTTTATACAATATAAGACCTCATAATATCTTGTAACTTCCAATCAGTTTTCTTGTCCATACCAATTAAAGCAAGCACAAATATGAAAGTCATAATGAAAACAGAAGGTATATTACTGAAAAGAATTGCGGTTAATCGGTTTATTTGTGAAATTGTATATATATAATTGTTATATTTTGAAGTCTTTAATAAACACAAGAGAACCAAGCAAGTCTTAATGCTAGACAAAAATGAATTGTGCTAGTTTATTATAGCATGGCAAATACAATTGAATGATTTTATTCTTGTGGGAGGTTTCCACTATTTGATAAGTAGTGCTGACTACTTAACTAGGAAGTATCCATGGTTTACCTACCATCTTATTGTTGCGACATTGTGGCATAAGGAGTGCAGCTGGATTGGCCTATGCATTGAAACTATTCAGTTACAGCTCATTTCAATTGGCTTTTTGAATTGTGCCCTTTGTAGGAGGTTTTAATCAGCCAATTATGTGTGGTGGTCAGCCAAGGGCGGTGCTGAGGAAGAACTGAGGCAAAGCTGATCCCCCAATATATAGTATACACAAAACAAACAAAAAAAATAATATTAAACTTTTAAACTATTGATTTTGTGAGAGTGAAATTGTGAGATGGAGAAGTGAATGATGTTTCAAACTTTCGATTTTGTATCTAACCTAAGCGAAATTGTTTTAACATGAAGCTGAAATTTACTAACACTAGGCTGATCACTTATTTCATATATTATTAAATTATTAATATATATTTAATATAAAAAGAGATAATTATATATAGGTGTGGTGCGGGATAGTTTATAACCAATTATAGTGCAGTGCGGTTACTTAATTTTGCTGGCAGTTTTGGTCAATTTGGGTGCAATCATGTAGTTTGAGCGGTTTTGTGAATGCCCCTATACCTATTTATGATGTCAATTGATTCTTGTGAATGCCAAATTAAAATTATGATGATTGATTTTTTAACATTCTCTCTCTCTCTCTCTCTCATTCATTTTGTCAGCAAATATTTGTCTAGTTTTTTTTTCTAATAAATATCGGGCGGGTTGGGTTGGATCCTAAATCGACCTGCTACCCGAAACAAACCCAATAGTTTGGCCCGAGCCAAACCCGAGCTTCCTTTCAACCCACCCAAGACCCTTCAGTTTGGGTCAAGTTGGGCGAGTTTCATGCTGAACCCTAACAAAAACCCTTTTTAGCCCACGCGTTTATAAAGGCCACATGTTTCACAAGGGACTAGTGATTTTTTAGTATATAAAAGGATCATTATTTACTACTAGTTTAAATTCATCTAGATATCCAACTAAATAATTATTCAGTGCGTACTGAGTATAGCAACATATTGCTTTCTCCTCGAACAAAATTCAGGTTTCTTAATCAAATTCATTATGAGATTTAACATTAATGTGAAATGAGTGAGTACTACCATCAAAGAAATGGTGATGGGTATAAAAAGACTTCTAATCAATCTTCAATCGAATCTGGTTCCACTATATATTAAGCACAATCAATATGAGCCTTATCCGCTCTATAGCATCCTCACCCACAACCCCCAAAGATTCTAACTTCAAATCCACAATTTCATGGTACAATCTTCAGCAAATAATATATTACTGTTCATTTAGAATGACTTGTTTACATTGGTTTATTGGGCTTAAAAAATAAGTTGGGTATGTAACTAAAATTTTTTTTTTTTTTTTTTAATCTACATAAACTAATTCAGATGAACAAACTACATGACATTTTTTTTTTTTTTTGGTTGAGAAATGACCTCAAAACCTTTTGTTCTCACACGTGGCACACAACAATTACTAATTACAAATTGCAACAATACTAGGGAAGTTCAATGTAGATAATCCTAAACCATGGACAGATTCCTCAACTAAATGATTAGGGTAGCGTTTGGATTCAGCGTCCACGTCCCACGTTTTGCGTTTTCAGCTTCTTCTTTCTTTTCTTTTCTTTTTTTTTTTTTTTTTTTAACCAGCGCCTATTGCACTGTTCATGGGACATGAACAATGCAAATAGACAAATGAACAGTGTTTTGGGTGTGAACAGTAATCCGGAAATTTTTTTTTTTTTTTTTTTTCAGTTTTTAATTTTCAGCAAAATAAACAATATCCAAATGCACCCTAAAAATGAAGGGAGAGAAATGTACGAAAGCATGCTTCACATTGATGTAAGCAGAATAGAATATTGGGGGAGGAACTGAGAAGAACTACTCTGTTTTTGGAAAGAACTTTTGAAGGCGATCATATCTATGTGAAAAAACAACTTTTCTTTGAACATATCTATGTAAAAATAGAAAAGCATCTCTTTAACTCAGGCTTCACAATCATGTTCATGCTTTTTTTGCTCCCGTGCTTACTTGCTATAGACATTATTCATGCATAACAAACTATCCTTTTTGTCCTATCATTCTTATAATAATTTAGTTTCAGTGTTTAAGTGCGTGTGTGTATAAATAATATCACACCATTCAAAAATTATTAATTGGATACTAATTTTGAAATATCCATTATTGGATTTTATTATCTTCGTTTATTTTCCATGCTCGCAAAATTTCAAGGTGATTAAAGATCAATAGTCATGTTATCAATCAATTGTTTAAATTCAAGTTTTTATAATTTAAAATAATGCATAAAAGATGAGTTTATCGATCGAATGGTAAATAACATCCAATTGGCATTAAAATTGGAATGCCCGTTAAAAACATGTAATCTTACTATGAGATTTCAATAATAAGTTATTAGGTGGTGTAACTGGCGTTTTTACATCCAATTGGCATTTAAATATATATATATATATATATATTTATATATATAAATAAAAAATAAAAAATAAACCCTGTTTATACCGGCATTTTTTTACTATCGTTTTCTAAAAACACCTTATATGTCCCCTATTACGGTAGTTTTGATAAGTACCGCTATAAACCATATACCTATAGCGGTGCTTTTGTAAACACCGCAACAGGTATAGCCAACATTGTCGTTTTGTTAGGGTCTATAGGGGCACTTCAAAGGAATAATACCTATTACAGCTTTTTGAAAGCGCCAGGATAGGTCACTTTTTGGATTCGTTTATTTATTTATTTTTTTTTAATATAGGGTCTACTGCACTATTTTAAAACTTCCGCAATAGATAATTACTAAATAAAAAACTATTATGAAATTTTGAAAATGTCGAGGTAGGTCAATTATTGGATGGGCGTTTTATAACCGTTGCAATAGTTAATTATAAGACAAAAACCTATTACAGTCATGGTTTTAAAAACCGAACCGGACATAGAACCGTTTTTTTTGGAATTTCCTGTTCAACCCCGGTTTTTGGCCGGTTTTCCGGTTGTTGACCGGTTTTGGGGTTTTTAACCGGACCGGATTGGCTCCCGGTTCCCGGTTGAACCGGTCGGACCGGCCTGTCCGGTCCGGTCCGGTTTTTAAAACAGTGATTACAGTGTGTTGAAAGCGCTAGAATAGATCAGAAATTTTTTTTAGGTCAAGCCCTATTATGGCGGTTTAGAAGTGTTGCAATAGGTCCAACACTTAAACACTGAACTCTTTTGTACAAGGTTTATTACGGCAGCTCAAAACTGCCACAATAGGTAATTACAAAAGAAATACCTAATACGGTGGTATTAAATCGCCGCAAACAAAAAGCGCCACTTTACCCTAGTAAAATTTCAACTAAGCGTCTACACCCACCTCCAAACACATATTCTCTCTCTCTCTCTCTCTCTCTCTCTCTCTCTCTCTCTCTCTCTCTCTCTCCACACAACTCTTCACCTCACACACCCGGATGCCATTCCTAACTGACGTCGACTTTAACACTCCTAGCCCATATCGCCCCTTCTTGTCGATGTTACTAATTACTTCTCCCTCCTCACAACTTTCACCCACATCTCCTCCATACTCAGCTCTCCATCTCTCTCTCTCTCTCTCACACACACACACACACACACACCCCACCATACCACTTCCCCTTCCCCTCCATCTCTCCACCTCTCTCTCTCTCTCTTCCTTTCTCACTCTTCCTTTACTCAAACAATAATCTAAAATCCCACCCCTTCTCCTCAATAATCTCCAACCCTTGGTCATCTCCTCCATAGTCTAGGTAACTCTCTCTTTCTTTTAACTCTATTTTCTAGTCTATCTAAAATTGTAGTTTTTTTTTTTTTTGAGAGTCAGAAATTGTAGTTAATTTGGTGGGTTTTTTTTTTTTTTTTTTTTTTAAATTTTGCTTAAAGTTTGGTTTGTCTGTATTCTGCATGTGTATATATATGTCTCACTATGAGTTCATTTTGATGTTTTTAGTTTTGATTTCGGTTAAAGTTTTTTGTTTTTGTAGCCTTGTTCCAACGATTGAAATAAAATGGTGTGAAGGTCTGTTTTACTTATTTTTTTAATTGAGAGGTGTTTTGCATGGTTTCAAAAACCAAATCGGACCGACTAGTTCGACTGGTTCAACTAGGAACCAGGCACAAGTCCAGTCCAGAAAACACCCCAAAATCGATCAAAATTGGTTTAGAATGACTTGTTTACATTGGTTTATTAGGCTTAAAAAATAAGTTGGGTATGTAACTAAAAAAAAGGTTTTTTTCTCTTTTTCTTTTTTAAAAAAAAAATCTACATAAACTAATTCAGATGAACAAACTACATGACATTTTTTTTTTTTTTTGGTTGAGAAATGAACTCAAAATCTTTTGTTCTCACACGTGGCACACAACAATTACTAATTGCAAATTGCAACAATACTAGGGAAGTTCAATGTAGATAATCCTAAACCATGGACAGATTCCTCAATTAAATGATTGGGGTAGCGTTTGGATTCAGCGTCCACATCCCACATTTTGCGTTTTCATCTTTTTTTTTTTTTTTGGTGTGAACAGTAATCCATAAATTATTTTTTTATTGTTTTCAATTTTTAGTTTTCAACAAAATAAGCGATATCCAAACGCACCCTAGAAATGAAGGAAGAGAAATGTACGAAAGCATGCTTCACATTGACGTAAGCAGAATAGAATATTGGGGGAGGAACTGAGAAGAACTGCTCTGTTTTTGGAAAGAACTTTTGAAGGCAATCATATCTATGTGAAAAAATAGATTTTCTTTGAACATATCTATGTAAAAATAGAAAAGCATCTCTTTAACTCGGGCTTCACAATCATGCTCATGCTTTTTGTGCTCCCGTGCTTACTTGCTATGGACATTATTCATGCATAACAAACTATCCTTTTTGTCCTATCATTCTTATTATAATTTAGTTTCAGTGTTTAAGTGTGTGTGTGTATAAATAATATCACACCATTCAAAAATTATTAATTGGATACTAATTTTGAAATATCCATCATTGAATTTTATTATCTTCGTTTATTTTCCATGCTCACAAAATTTCAAGGAGATTAAAGATCAATAGTCATGTCATCAATCAGATATTTAAATTCAAGTTTTTGTAATTTAAAATAATACATAAAAGATGAGTTTATCGATCGAATGGTAAATAACATCCAATTGGCATTAAAATTGGAATGCACGTTAAAAACGTGTAATCTTACTGTGAGATTTCAATAATAAGTTATTAGGTGGTGTAACTAGCGTTTTTACATCCAATTGGCATTAAAAAAAAAAAAAAAAAAAAAAAAAAAAAAAAAAAAAAAAAAAAAAAAAAAACCTGTTTATGCCAGCATTTTTTTACCATTGTTTTCTAAAAACACCCTATAGGTCCCCTATTACGGTAGTTTTGATAACTGCCACTATAAACCATATACCTATAGTGATGCTTTTGTAAACACCACAACAGGTATGGCCAACATCGTTGTTTTGTTGGGGTCTATAAGGGCACTTCAAAGGAATAATACCTATTACAGCTTTTTGAAAGCGCCAAGATAGGTCACTTTTTGGATCCGTTTATTTATTTATTTTTTTTAATATAGGGTCTCCTATGCTATTTTAAAACTTCTGCAATAGATAATTACTAAATAAAAACCTATTATGAAATTTTGAAAATGCCAGGGTAGGTCAATTATTGGATGGGCGTTTTATAATCGTCACAATAGTTAATTATAAAACAAAAACCTATTACAATGTGTTGAAAGTGCTAGAATAGATCAGAAATTTTTTTTCAAGTCAAGCCCTATTATGGCGATTTAGAAGTGTTGCAATAGGTCCAACACTTAAACACTGAACTCTTTTGTACAAGGTTTATTACGGCGGCTCAAAACTGCCACAATAGGTAATTACAAAAGAAATACCTAATACGGTGATATTAAATCGCCGCAAACAAAAAGCGCCACTATATCTCTTACCCTAGTAAAATTTCAGCTAAGTCTCTACACCCACCTCCAAACACATATTCTCTCTCTCTCTCTCTCTCTCTCTCTCTCTCTCTCTCTCTCTCTCTCTCTCTCTCTCACCCGAATGCCATTCCTAGCCGACATCGACGCTAACGCAGCCACTCCTAGTCTCACCCCTTCTTGCCGACACTGCTAATTACTTCTCCCTCCTCACAACTTTCACCCACATATCCTCCATACCCAGCTCTCCATCTCTCTCTCTCTCTCTCTCTCTCTCACACCCCACCGTACCACTTCCCCTTCCCCTCCATCTCTCCACCTCTCTCTCTCTCTCTCTCTTCCTCTCTCACTCTTCCTATACTCAAACAATAATCTAAAATCCCACCCCTTCTCCTCAATAATCTTGGTCATCTCCTCCATAGTCTAGGTAACTCTCTCTTTCTCTTTAACTCTATTTTCTAGTCTATCTAAAATTGTAGTTAATTTGGTGGGTTTTTTTTTTTTTTTTTTTTTTCATTTAGATTTTGCTTAAAGTTTGGTTTGTCTGTATTCTACATGTGTATATATATGTTTCACTATGAGTTCATTTTGATGTTTTTAGTTTTGATTTCGGTTAAAGTTTTTTGTTTTTGTAGCCTTGTTCCAACGATTGAAATAAAATGGTGTGAAGGTTTGTTTTAATTTTTTTTTTTTAATTGAGAGGTGTTTTGCATGGTTTCAAAAACCAAATCGGGCCGACTAGTCTGATTGGTTCAACCTGGAACCGAGCACAAGTCCAGTCCAGAAAACACCCCAAAATCGATCAAAACTGGACAAAAACCGAGTTAAACCGAGAACCAGAGGCAAAAAGGGTTTTGCCCCCGGTCCGATTTTTAAAACCATGGCGTTTTGCAACATTTTAAAAATTCTAGCAAGAACTGTAGAAGTGCCAGTAAAGACCAAACATCATTTGTAATGAATCAAGTCACTTATAAATGGTCATGTTCTACCAAAAGTATATAATTATTTGTTTAGGAAAGAAATTTTAATTTTTTTTTTACATCTTTACAAGGTTTTTATTTGGTAATACATAAGGTTTATGATCATACTAACTATTCTTCAAAGAACATTTGATAATATTGAAACTGATAACTTCATTATAATGCAATTTTTTTTAATTGATAATTCTCCAAAAAAAAAAATGGTTAATATCTAATTTGACACCTGTAATAGATAAAATGTTTTTTAACTAGTAACAATGTTATTGAATATAACGTGTCTCTATGAAAAGTCACATTTTAAAGAATCTCTCAACTTTAATAGAACTATTGTTTAGTGTAGTTAAATTTACGGGTGGCAAAGTAAGCCCAAACACATTTGCTCACCCAAACCCACCCACTCAATTATTAGTTGGGTTAAATGGGCATCAACCCAATTAGACCCAATGATTATTGGGTTTTAACTAAAAACCCATTGAGCCCCATTTAACCCAAAAACAATATACCCAAATTCAACCCTGCCCTTCCCATGAAAAAAAAAAAAAAAACCAGCCTTCAGAAGTCAGACGTTTCAGTGTTTCAGGGTTTTCATTTTCCTTCATTTTCTCGGCCTCCAAACACTTCTCTCTCTCTCTCTCTCTCTCTCTCTCTCTCTCTCTCTCTCTCTCTCGCTTGCTCTCTCTCTTTCTCTCTCTAGCTCTCATAGAGAACAATAAGGCACAACAAACACAGCACAAAGACTAGTGGATTTCTCAATGTGGCAACGTGGGGGTTTCGGCGTTTGTGTTTGTGTTTTAGAGTGGATTTCGGGCTGGGTTTTGGGTTGTGTTTCTATATCGGTATGGGTTTCGGCATTTGTGTTTGTGTTTCGACGTGATTTCGGGCTGGGTTTCGGGTTCTGTTTGCATTTCAGGTTTGTGTTCGGGCATGGGTTTCGGCCTCTCTTTGCATTTCGGGCTGGTTGTTCTCGATCTGTTGGTTTCAATCTGGGTTGCTCATATTTCTGCTCTTTTTCTGATCTAGTTTTCTGCTCATTTTTGCTCATATTTCCGATCTATTTGTTTTTCTAGTTTTTTCTGATCTGGTTTCAATCTGCGTTTTTTTTTTTTTTTTTTTTGTTCTCAGACCACCGAGTCTCGCTTCTTAGGAACCATATCCACTTCTTACAGTGCTTTTTTGTTTATTTGTTTGTTTGGTTGCTAAGAAAATGCAGGAAATGGAAGCTAAATGCTTAATAAATAAGGCCCCTTTTATGTTTTTTTTTTTAAAAATAAATAAATTTTGTTGTTTAGATAGTGCTATTTGCATGCCAAGAAAGTGTGGGAAAATAAAAGGAGAAGGATGATCCAATTTGAAGCGATTTTCTTTTCAAGCTTGTATCTTTTGTTTAATTTGATTTTTTGGGAAAGTAGAGTGGAAAAGGGAATCCAAGAAAGTGTTGGGGTTTTCACTTTCATGGCATTTTGGTAATTTTGATAATTGGGTAATTGGATGAGTTGAGATTTATCCATAATAATTAGATTGGGTTGGATTTGGGTCATAAGCAATTAGTTAAATGGGTTTTAATGGGTAAATGAGTTTTATATACCCAACCCAATTATGCCCACCCCAAACCTATCCAAACCCACCCATTTGACACCCCTAAGTTAAATATGACTATTATCTCCTCCACTGCTACAGGGAGGCCAACAAGGCTACTGACTCACTGGTAAAAATGGGTAGACTGCAGGAGGAACGTTTTGTTTATTTTGTAACCTCCCTCCCTCTATTTTGGATGTTCTTGCTTTTGATAGCTCTATTAGCATTTCCCCTGTAAATAATTCCTGCATTTCTACAGTGTAGTGTTTTAATGCATCTTTGCTAACCAAAAAGAAGTACAACTATTACTCTACTGTATTGATAAATCCACTGTAAAATATCATTAGCTTTTGCAGGGGAAGCATTCTTGATTGTGGTAATTTTGGCTTTCTTCTAAAGAGGCGTGTGGTCTATTGAGCATTGTAAGAATTTGCTGCTTAAATAATTTTTTAAATCTACAATGAGATGTTCAATTTCTACTTTGTGGTGGGTTGTTGAATTGGTGCAAGTGGGTGGATTGCGTAGTGTTATAAGGTGGTTTACATATTCATATGGGAGTGTTGAGTGTGTACTGTGTATACTTGGGTGATTATTGTTCATGATGTTGTCAATTTCATTTTCTCTTAGGGACTTCTATTACATGATTCTTGAGAATTTTATATTGACATATTTTAGTGTTTTCAAAAATTCTTAAAGGTTTTATTTTATTTATTTTATATATATTTAAAAATTTGAGTCTATATGTGAGATGCTCGCATCAACACTAAAACGTAAGTGTGACTTGCAAGTCACAAGAATATGTTGATGGTGTAACTCTTAGTATATGCATTAATGGAAGATGTTGTAGGTGATCACCAATACTCATATGAAATTCTTAACAATTACAGAACTTGGGTTGTCCATGGTGAATCAACGTCTACCACAACATCAACTGAAAGTGGGAGTAGTTATGTGCAAGAAAACTTGAATGAATATGTTGTTTTTTGTGGGATGTTGCATAATTTATTCCCCGCGCATGATATGACACCAAAACCAATGGAACAAGGTCCTAGTGTGCAACAACCAATAGAAGGTCCTAATGAGAATGAGTAGGGTTAGTACTCAAATTTTTTCCAAATTTGAATTCATGTTTTTTTTAATTCTTTTTTCTTTTTTCTTTTTTCTTTTTTTGAAAATTGATAAATTAATTCTTTTAATCAAATTCTGATGTCACATTTTTTAATCTCAAATTAGCTCCTAGTGTGTCACATATGCATTTTTTGTTAGTGAATTTAGGGTAGAGACCAAATTAAGTGCAAGTCAAAATAATAGAGACCAAATTAACTGTTACCAAAATATAAGGATCAAATTAACTATGAACTCAAAATGTAGAAACCAAAATGATATTTTCATCTTGTTATTAATCATACACGACCGTTCCATCTCTATTAGTCAAGGTAGTAAGATTAGTAGAGTTTGTCAAGAATATGGTTACACCTGTTCAACCGCTATTTTTCTGTCTCTCTATTCCTTCAACAATCCGTTTTGTATATAATGAATTATTTGATCATATTCAATAAATTACATCTACTTCTATTTAGAGACTGATTTTAACAAGATGAGAAACAAGACAGATAACAAATATGATTTGTATACATCTCTCTCTCTCTCTCTCTCTCTCTCTCTCTCTCTCTCTCTCTATATATATATATATATATATATAGGTAAAGTTTAGAAAAAATCCAATTAAATTCTACAATTGAAGTCCAATTGTGCGCCATATGTCATAAATTATTTATTTTTATAGAGATTTTTATTTCTTAAGTTTTTGAGTCAAATGTGAAACCACATCATAAATATTTATCTAAATGAGTTATTGCGTATAAAAACCAAAAAATCTAGAATTAATTAACATAAAAAAAAATTAAAAATTAAAATGGACAATTTACATTTTCTACTCAATAATATTCTTACAAGACTTTTTAAAAAGTTAAAAAAATATATAAGAACGACTATCAATAATATTTAAATTATATATGTAATAATTATACAATGCATCTTAACGTATATCTTTTAAGTATATCCATACATATGCATGGAATTACAAGCTAGTTATGCAATAACTATAGCATCCACAATATATTTATCATTCTGTATGAAATTTGACACAAACAAAAAATGGCCAAATTCAATTGCCTAACCAAGCATCTCACACTCATACAAGCACATGTATAAAGCCCACGTTTAAATGGCCATCCTTTGCTTCTGAACCTCTGTTGGTACCTTCACATCAGTTGCCAATCCAATAGCTTGTAGAAATTTTACTACATACCAAGTCAAGTCGAGCTCCCACCATTCTAAGCCATGTCTAGCTGAATACTCAAAAGCATGGTGGTTATTATGCCACCCCTCTCCAAATGTAAGTAATGCCAACCACCTAAATAATCACAAATTCCAAAACCATAAATAAGTTGCCAAATTTTAATTTGTTTGAAGTATTATACACTGTATATCTTAGACTTCAAAAAGTTGTGATACCAATTGTTCCTAGACAAATCGCCAGTTTTCCATCGTTGCTTTCCCCAGACATGGCCAGCTGAATTTACCAGCCAAGTGAAGTGGTACATCCATACAACCCTCACGCCCTACAATGGCAAAGTGACAACAATTAAGCTTTTATTAAAAATTGGAAAGACTTCTGGTCAATGCATTGAACAGAGTTAAATGCGACAAAAGACTGACATGTGGTCATTTTTAGACACGTATCTTGTCTGTGTCATTCTAGTGCTCAAGAGTAGTGGACAAATTACAAGGTTAAACCCCTATTTAACTTTCGTAAAGGTAATTTCCCCTTCCTCCTCAAAAAAGGCAAAAAAGAGAGAAAAAATAATAAAGAAGTACTAAGTCACCGCCATAACAAGTAGTCATGACTCATGAGTCATCTTTAGATTACATCCTAGTGGCATAGGATTGTGCTACACGTGTGAGTGTGACACCTGATTTATTCTTACAATTGACCAAAAATTTTCTCTTTACCAATTTAGTAAAGACCCTATGAACATTATGGTTAGAGATTTTAAACATCCATCTAGTCCCAAAGAATTCAATAGAATATAATTTTAAGAAGAGAATATAAGACAATCTTGCTTACCATTCCCCACACTAGGAAGGGGAATCCTCCAAAGCCATATAGAAGAGCAGCAAGTGCAATTGGATGAATAAAGTAAGTCTTTTCAAGAAACCTGTAGAATGGCTGCTTCCGTAAATCTCCAACATTGTTTGGTCCTCCACACTGCATAACATACCAGAAACAATATTAATCTACCACACCCAAAATACACTATCATTAGTCCATGTTTGAGTTTGAGTAAGAATATATTATTGATTCATACCCTTTCATTCATAGAAGTGGTATCGAAGATCCAACTCATGTGACTAAACCAAAATCCAGCAGTGGGACTATGTGGATCTCTCTCAGAATCAACAAACTGGTGGTGGTACCTATGTGTGCTCACCCAGTCAAATGGGCTGCCCTGCAACCCCAAAGAAAAACAACAAAAGTTGTTAGAAGTGTTAAAACATGAACATTTTATAAAACTATCAATTAGACAGTAACCAAAACAATGAAATTCTACTAACCTGAAGTGCCTGAACACCACAATAGGCAAAGAAATACTCAAGCCATTTAGGAACCTTGAAACTCCTGTGTGAGAGATTCCTATGAAATGATAAAGTAAGACCAAAAAGACCTGTTACAACCCACAGTGCCACAGCCACCAAAAGTGCACTCCAATTGAATTGAAATGGTGCGAAAAGACAAAGGTAATGCATTGCCAAAACGGCGGAAGCTTTGGCCAAGTCATCAGCATTCCATTTCCTCCCAAAAAAGACTCTCCTTTGATGATTCACGACCACGTCCGATAACAAAATTCTCCTAAACTTTGCTGCCTCTGGCTCTGGTTTTGGCTCTGCTGCTTCTACTAATGCTGCACTAGTTATATGCGGGACAGTTCTATTGGCATTTTTACGTAGATGGATGGAGAATTTTGTGTTTAGTAAAAGCTTGTTAGACATTGAAATATAGTGACCAGAATTTAGGACCATAGAAGTGTTGGACATGGCACGGGAAAGGACTAATTCAGCTTGTCCTGGTAGCCGGGTTGCACGGTGAAGAGGAGAAAATTGGTGGGGTTTGGGATTGGATGGTGGAGATGCGATCAAAGCCATGAATAAGGCCTGTGTCTCTATATTGGTGTGTTTGTGAGAGAGAGTTAAGGACTTTTTGGAGGGTTTTGATGGAATCTGGGTCTTTGGTGGTGTAGAAAAATGTTGGGTTTTTGAACCCTTTTTATTGAGAGTTTGTGGGTAGTGGTATTTATCAAAACAGTTGACGATAGAGAGTAATAACTAACAAGGAAGGGGACAAGAGAGATGTGGCGGTGGGGTTTTGAGTAGTGTTGAGATTAGGGGAGGTGAAGTTGGATCCAGATATCTTTTATCTTATTAAGAATCCAAGATGTACCCGGTGTGAGTTTTTTTGCTGTACTCGCCATATGTGTGTTAGGAACTTAGTGGTTCCTAACAAGGATGGATAGGAATTGTATGGGAGTGTATGAGAATGGTGGAAAAATTCCCTTAATTCGAGTTAGTCACCCTCCATAGAGAAAGAAAGAGATTAAGAGAGAAAGATGCACTAATGCACTAAGCGATTGGTTAATTCTTCATTGATATCTAATGTTAAATTACAATCATGTATTTATAAGAGACTAGCGCTAATGTTATTGGCCCACATAGGTTAAGATAATTGGCTAGTTAACTAACTCATCTTAATCTCAACCAACTAGCTAACTACCTAACTAGACAGATTATAACAATTATTTCATATTCCTAACAATGTGCTGGTAGGAATGTATTCCTAACAAAAACCATAGGCACCACCATAAACAAAAAACCCCCCACCACCATTAAACAAAAAACTCAGCCACCACCATTAACATAAAAACCCAGCTACTACCATAAACAAAAAACCCAACCACCATTAAACAAAAAACTCAGCCACCACCATTAACACAAAAAGCACAGCCACCACCATTAACACAAAAACCCAGCCACTACCATTAACAAAAAACCCAACCACCACCATTAAACAAAAAGCACAGCCACCACCATTAACACAAAAACCCAGCCACTACCATTAACAAAAAACCCAACCACCACCATTAAACAAAAAGCACAACCACCACCATTAACACAAAAACTCAGCCACTGCCATAAACAAAAAACCCAACCACCACCATTAAACAAAAAACTCAGCCACCACTATAAACAAAAAACCAACCACCACCATTAAACAAAAAACACAGTCACCACCATTAACACAAAAACACAGTCACTACCATAAACAAAAAACCCAGCCATCACAATAAACAAATAACCCAGCCATCACAATAAATAAATAACACACCACCAACATTAAACAAAAAATCCAACAACCATCATAAACACAAAAAACCCAACCACACAATAAACAAAAAATCCAGCCACCATCATTAACACAAAACCCACCACTACCATTAAACAAAAAATCCAACCACCACCACAAACAAAAAAGCCACCACCACCATTAAACAAAAAACACAATTGTGCTACGGTACCCTCATACATATAAGAGGTTACTATAGCACAATGTAAAAATTTTTACAATTGAGAGACCGGGTAATGCTAGTTTTTGTGTTTTTATGCTAAAATATAGCAACATATACCATATACAAACCCCAATACTAATGCTCTTAGGCAGGAAAATAAAACACTAACCAAGGTGTGTTCTAGTTAGTAGATGAGCTCCCCCCACTGCCACAAATGTCACTGTCACTCTTGCTCTTCAAATATTGTATGATGCAATCCATCTTCTCCTCCAGCCTAAAGTTTGCATCCTGGAGCTCTTCTACTCGACCCTCGAGTTGTTGAATATACTGAGTTGAGGAAGATGAGCAGGAGTCCTAAGAAATGAGGAAGGCCTCATGCCAAGTCCCTTTACATAGCTAGATCTCAGCTTAAGAACCATCATAGATATCTCCTCTTCGGTCAAAGGCTGTGCTTTAGGAGTGCTATAATGCTCATCTTGTATTCTCAACATCTCTTGCTATCATTTCAAATAATAGAAACTATCAGAAATACATATGTTCTAGTTTTGCAAACATATATAGAATAAAAATACATATATTCTAGTTTTGCAAACTCAAGGCATGTACTGATATATATACATATGTATGTTCGCAATTAGGGTGTACCCACTGTTTTGTCTTTGAATTGAAGCGGGTATCATAGTAGAGTTGTGTCAGCTTAGGAATATGACCTCCATTTTTCCGTCTCTGATTAATTTGCTTTCCAATGTCAGCTATCCTAAATTGTTTAGAGTTTGCCGAGACAAGGAGGTTAGTGTGGCTGAGCTTATGAAGCTTGATAATGGAGTCCTTTTTTGGGATGTAAGTTTCTTTAGGGGTGTGCATGCTTAGGAATTAAAGGCACTGGCTGGTTTCATGGATTCCATTTATGTTGCTTTGGTGAAAGAGTTTGGTGAGGATAAGATGTGCTGGAAACTTGATAGAGAGAAGGGCTTCCTGGTTAAAGACTATTATAGTCTCTTAGTGGGCTCTAATGACTATTGCTTTCCTTGGAAAAGTATTTGGAAACAGAAGATTCCTTCTCGATTAGCTTTCTTTGTTTGGATTGCTGCTTTGAGGAAGTGCTTAACAATTGACAATTTACAAAGAAGGAAGGTTTGGATATTGGATTGGTGCTACATGTGCAAGTGTAATGGTGAATCGGTTGATCATCTTTTTCTTCATTGTCCAGTTGCAATGGATATGTGGGCTATGGTGTTCGGATTGTTTGGAGTGAACTGGGTTATGCCGCAATTTGTAGTGGGGCTTTTAGCATGTTGGCAAGGCAGATTTGGTTGTCATCGAAATGGGTATATATGGTTGATTGTTCCCCATTGCTTATTGTGGTGTCTTTGGAGAGAGAAATAGTAGGTGCTTTGAAGATAAGGAGAGATCAATATCAGACTTGAAGCTATTTTTCTTTAGAACTTTAATGGATTGGGTGGCCACATTGCGGAAACAATCATTTTTATCTTTTCTTGATATCCTAGATTCTTGTAATTTTTGTTCTTGATTGTTTGACCCCTTTTACACTCCCTGTGTACTAGGGTGCTCCCCTTTTTGATATCAATAAACTTATTACTTATCAAAAATACAAGTAATATACTAAGCTTTTGAAAAATTGAAATAACACACCGCCTCATCCACCCTAACTGCAAGCGACTTGCTTCCACATCTATGAATGTGTTTGTCAACCATTCCCTCTTTATTTCTGTTTCTAGCATTTCTTTCTGAGACTTTCTATAAAGAATAAAGACCAAGAAAATATTAGAGTTTTGACTTAAGTTATATATATAGATTACACGGCCAAGTTGGCCAGCACAAGAAATCTATTTACTTCTAAAAGAAAACGTAGTATTTTACTTTGTGGGGGGGGGGGGGGGGGGGGTAAACTTTGGTTACAAAAAAGGTATTGTACCATTTCACTAATAATTATACCATTCTCTTCTTAAAAAAAAATATATATATATATATATATTTATACCATTCAAACTAAAATTTATAAATTAGGATGGAAACAATATATGATAATGAAAAATAAGGATTTTAACCTTATTTTTTAAAAATAATGATAGAAAAAATCAAAAAGTTTTACAAAATAATATTATGCCTATTCTGTCAATATCGACTTTGGCTTTTTTTAAGTGATGGAAATTGTTTTTGCAAACTGCTAATTAGTATTATCCTAATTCATGATGCCATCTTCACTCTACGGTCCAAATTTCTTTCTTTCTTTCTCTTTTTCCATCTATCTTTTTAATATTTTAATCTTGGAAACTTGGACAATTATCGACCACTAGCACTATAGTGAAACATGGGGCTTGAAGATGCCTTGATCTGTGATTTGCATCCAGCTGAAATCAAGTGGATCAATAAAATTAGGTTGGATTGGAACAATTATTAATCCATTGGTGGTTTGATAAGTATCCCAGGCATTAACATTTTTTTTTTTTTTTAACAAAGAATTTTTTTTTTTTTTTTTACATCTTTTATATGTTTTTTTTTTTTTTAATTATTTATTAAAATTAAGATGGTCTTATAAATGAAAATATAAGTGAGAGTGTTTGAACAGTTTGGTCATGTGCTTAAAAGAGAGATTGATATTCTAATAAAAAAGAATGAGTTTATTCAAGTTAAGGAAACAAAAAAAAAATGGACATATCAATTAAGGAAGTGAACATATAATATAATTTGAACATGATATAGAATGACATTAAAAATTTAAATTTAAATTTAAAAATAAAATAAAATAAAATAAAAAACACAGATGGCAGATCTTGATTAGTCTATTGATAATCCATAATCGACCCAAAAGTTTTGGAACTAAAACTTATTTGTCGTTAGTGTTGGCATTTTTTGGGGTTTATAATTTTTTGCTTCTTTTTACTATATAATCATTGAAATAACAGTCAAACTAAGCATTGACAACAAGTTACATGCGCAAATACCATAAGCCACTCATATAATCCAATATAAGATTAAAATAATTGATAAAATGTTTTACGTTTCTATTCCAAAACCTTATGCATACTTCAATAATTTTTTGGTTCATAATTGAAACTTAAGTGTATTATTATTCCTAATTAGTTCAATTGATAAAATGATTTTTTTTTTTGTTGAATAAAAGAATTAGGATTGAATTTTATGTCTACACAAAAAAGAAAAGCATTGATGTTTTGATTTAATAATAAAGAACAATTATAATAAAACAAATATCGTATGTTCAACACTTATCAAATCTATTAAAAAGGGGGGTGTGTGTGTGTATTATGTAGCGTACAAACATTAAACAATATGAGTAAACAAAGATATACTGTACTTTGGTAGATGTACCTTCAATTAGGGCAAGTGGCCCATAAAATTTTCCAGAATCCTATCTAATTGGATTTTCTAGTGGAGACACATAATGCAGATAATAACTCAGTCCAAGAATCAATCAGCCAAATTTGTGTGGTTGACTTTCTATGCAGTTTAAAATTGGTGTGTGCTTTTGTTTCTATTTCCCCTTTAATTTCAGTGAGTAATGGTTCCTAACTAGAATTGACCATGTTGATGTAATTGAAAACAATATTGCAGGGAGTGTAGCTACATATCAAGTTACACTTTATGTGCACAACAAATGTCCCTTTCCTAAATGGCCTGCAACAGCACCAAATATTGGCTATCCAAAACCCAAAACACAAAACATTTCAAGCATAAGAACAAACAAGCAAATCACATATAGGTAGTAGCTAAGCCAAGAAATTGGGTGGATATACAAGCATATATGAGAAAACCCAAATCACAGAAAAGATGAACTGAGCAACAAATCCAATATAATCCAATATTGGATTAAAATAATTGATAAAATGTTTTACGTTTCTATTCCAAAACCTTATGCATACTTCAATAATTTTTTGGTTCATAATTGAAACTTAAGTGTATTATTATTCCTAATTAGTTCAATTGATAAAATGATTTTTTTTTGTTGTTGAATAAAAGAATTAGGATTGAATTTTATGTCTACACAAAAAAGAAAAGCATTGATGTTTTGATTTAATAATAAAGAACAATTATAATAAAACAAATATCGTATGTTCAACACTTATCAAATCTATTAAAAAGGGGGGTGTGTGTGTGTATTATGTAGCGTACAAACATTAAACAATATGAGTAAACAAAGATATACTGTACTTTGGTAGATGTACCTTCAATTAGGGCAAGTGGCCCATAAAATTTTCCAGAATCCTATCTAATTGGATTTTCTAGTGGAGACACATAATGCAGATAATAACTCAGTCCAAGAATCAATCAGCCAAATTTGTGTGGTTGACTTTCTATGCAGTTTAAAATTGGTGTGTGCTTTTGTTTCTATTTCCCCTTTAATTTCAGTGAGTAATGGTTCCTAACTAGAATTGACCATGTTGATGTAATTGAAAACAATATTGCAGGGAGTGTAGCTACATATCAAGTTACACTTTATGTGCACAACAAATGTCCCTTTCCTAAATGGCCTGCAACAGCACCAAATATTGGCTATCCAAAACCCAAAACACAAAACATTTCAAGCATAAGAACAAACAAGCAAATCACGTATAGGTAGTAGCTAAGCCAAGAAATTGGGTGGATATACAAGCATATATGAGAAAACCCAAATCACAGAAAAGATGAGCTGAGCAACAAATCATATATTGGCAGAACTCACGTGTTTTTAATGGCCACAACTTCTTCCAATTGCTTCCCCTTGACCCATTTAGAAGCTGAAAATTATGATAGAGAGCAATTAGAACAATCCCTTGCAATAACAAAGGCCACAATACCATGGAAAAAGGACAATAAGCTAAAGCAGAACACAGATGGCAACTTCCAAAAACTTGACAAATCAGTTAAAGAGACAAATATTTAAAAGCAATTTCTAACTCTAGACCAAGTTTCAGATATTTTCTCAATAAACAAGCAAAATCTCAATAAACTGAGTGATGGATTGTTACTGTAGGCAATCTATTTTTTAATGGAACATTGACTTCCAAACCAAATTACCCTAGCAAGATGACATTAAGTAAATAGATGTAGTGAGGATTTTATCTGAAATTTGCAAAGAGAGCAACTTGAATTTGAGTTGAGAGCATACCTGTTTATACTAGCAAGATGACATTAAGTAAATAGATGTAGTGAGGATTTTATCTGAAATTTGCAAAGAGAGCAACTTGAATTTGAGTTGAGTTGAGAGCATACCTGTTTATATATATAAACAGGTATGCTCTCAACTCAACTCAAATTCAAGTTGCTCTCTTTGCATATATATATTTTGATAGAAATGTTTTCTCTGGTATATAAAATATGTTATTGGTAGGTGTATAACATTTTGATAATTATCATCATATTATAAATAAATGAGAGTGGTCCATGTAAATAGTCGAATGGCCTTACTACCGTCCATGTAACAACCATATTGGACAAGACATAACATAAAATGAAATCAAATTATATAATGGTAGAAAAACAAAGAAATCAAACATTAACACGCCTCTTTTTCTGTACTTGTCAGCCTTTTAAGGATCACTATTTGAGATGCATACAAAACCAATTTATAGATAGTGCAGCACAGTTCCATGCATTTGTACTTTTGAATTTATCCTTTAGCTTTATTGGTAATCTTGTAATAGTTTGACTTAAATTGTATGTGTAAATGAATATAATATAACTCTTTAATTTCTTCATGCAAACTTTGCATTTATTTTAAAAATTGGGTTAAATGTACAATACCTTTCGATTGTAAAGAGTTTTTCTCATGATATCTATAAAGTGGTTATTTTAATATTTTATCGTATTAGTTTGTGAATACATACTACATAATGTTTAGGAATATAAAAGTTAAGAGCTTCTAGATTTGAAATTTAAAAATTACAGTACCATTCTGTACCCATAATAAGAAAAACGATATGCAGGATCACTATATATGTAATGTTTGACTTGAAAACTTACTTTTCAATCCTAGCTAGATTGCACTAGACATTAACATCAAACCTTCCTAGTCGGTATTTATCATTTATCATTTGGGTTCTTTTAGGTCTAGGGCTACATCATTTATCATAACTTTTACTATAACTTGATAAAGAGGCTTATTGTTAGTAGCAGATAATTATTTTCACATGTATCTGCTATTTTTTTCTCTCTATCACTCATCATATGACAAAAAATGACACAAATAAATGTTGTGTTTGACTATCTCTCATCATTTTGGTTGCTACACATAAATAGACACAAATTTTCATAATTTTTTCTAGTGTTTCCAATTTTCGGTCGATTTGTTTTTCAAAACTCAAGAAGAGAAAATAGAGAAAACATAACACGTTGGTATATGTTTACTCAAATGGAGTTTTTAGTAGTTTTATTGCCACGAAACCAAAATAGATAGTACTCCCTCCACCCGATATTATGTGATATGCTAATTGATTGGATTAAATGGATATCTAATCTTATTTTTGATAGAAAGTGGATATCTAATCTTATTTCACACATATGTTCTTTTCAATCAACCATACTTGTTTTCTTGATTCATAGCCATAGGGGATTGTAAATCAATCCACCACAAAACTTCAATCTTATAACTTGGACTTATTATTAAGGCATAAAATTATTTTCAATCCACAGATATCAGTCAAATCAAAACCGAATGTAACCATTTGAATATGTAGTACTTATGAATGGCTAGAAGAAAGGACACGTATGCATGGTTCAAAAAGTATACCAAATTTTGAATTATTGTAAGGATGCACGTGTAAGTGTGTAACCCTTTATTTCTTCTAGGTCTAGCTCCTAAGAATCAAAACCTACATATGCAAAATATGCAAATCTTCATTCAACCCTCGAATTCCTTTAGTTTTGATAGCAGTTTCACCTATATATAAACAAAACTTGCTTTTCTTATCCATGCTTAACCTACTCGGCACAAAGCATCACCAACCCCATTTAGCAAACCTAATTATAGGGAAGAACTGTTTGTAAGGAACGACAAGACAAAACAAAACACTCCTACTGATCAAAGAGCTTCAAAGATTAAAGAGAAAACCCCATATCAGAAGTGACTACCAACCCCTATTTTGGTAGGTTCATAGTACTTTGTACTTAAAAGAGCATGCATCATTCATGGTGGTGTTGTTAATCAAGGTAGATAAATAGTACTAGCTAGGAAACTGAGTAGATATTGTTAATCACTTGGTTTATTAACGATTTTGCTAGTTTATTGTCCCTTTCCAAGTTTCAGTTTATTGAAAGGATTCCACACCTATAAAGGAAGAGAAACTTTATTTCTGTCCGTTTTTAGTTTTTTATGAATGAATTCGTTAATAATACAACAGAGCTTGGAGTTCAATAAGTTTTATTGAAGACATAAATTCAGAGAGATTACATTACATTCTAACACAAAAGGCATGCTTGAACTTGAAAGCATAAAGAGCAATAGATGGACTCTAAAACCATCCAATGCAAATTCACCCCAATTCAACCCCTTTGGACAAGAAACCTAGGTTACACACTGCCAATTGAACAATGCAACAAACACATGCAAGAAAGCCTCAGTCTTAAAAACACAATGCCGACAAAATTAAAATTAAAAAAACGATTCTATTTCACTTCCCTAATAAATTTTAGGGAATCCATAGAAAAACACTAAATCTATCCAAATAAAGAAGACCCAGAAGAGAAAATCCAACTGGGTATGTAAAAACTTGACTAAAAGATTAAACAAACCCAGAAAGGAATTAACTTTTACGCGCAAGTTTCAAACAAAGACAAAGTCAGAAACTTTAATTTGTGTTATTTTTTCTTGCGCAGAACCATGAAACAAAAGAGAAAGACTCTGTTACCTTCTCCAATCCCAAAATTTATGTCCTAAAACCAACACCCTCTCTAATCTCGAAATCAATATCCTGCTAATCCTGAAAGAAGAAAAAAGAGTGAAGGAACAAACTTACGCTTTTGATAGAGATTAGAGGTTAGAGAGAATGAAGCAATATAGTAATGGAATATGGAGAGCAAACTTACGCTGGCATTAGATTTTTCAGGAATAAAAGTTGAATCATGCATTTTCGAAGAGATGTTTTGTAGGCATTCTTGGAGCTAACCAAAATGAAGAAAGAGACGAAAAAGGAACAAAGCATCAGACTGAAGACAAGAAGAGAGAAGATAGAAAGCTAAAGAGGAATTGATGGTGAGGATGAAGTTTTGAATGTGAGAATTTTGGGATTTGTTAATTGATAAGACTAGAGAGAGCAATTTTAAAAAAAAAAAAAAAAAAAAAAAAAAAAAAAAAAAAAAACCTAGAGAGAATAAGCCAAGACAATCCCACGTGAAAGAGATGAGAATGGCAAGAAACAGTTTTGGGGAGTGGGGCCGAATGAAAAGTGAAAACAAGTCACCTGAATTAAGCTTTTTTTTTCTTTTTCTTTTTCCTTTTTGTGATAATTATGATTACAAAAAAAAAAAATAGTAATCCTAGTTAATTAAGTGAATAAACTTTAAGTTACTTAATTTTTATATAACATTAATTAATTTATTATATATAATAATAATTTTTTTATGATTACAATTAAACATATGTGATTGACCCTTCTAAGGAAAATTAAATAAATTTAAACGAAAAATGTCACTAAATGTTATATTTTTACATTTTGCTATTTTTATTTTCTAAATTTAAGATGTGAAAACTCACATAATTTCTTAAAAATATTTTTACCTACATATTACTAGTAATAAACTTATTATATTTTTATTTGTATAATTTAAAAATTACTAATTAAATTATTTATGACGTCACCGGTTTGACTATCGGTCGGACCCTTGTCCAACTAAAAAACGGTTAACCAGTCCCTTTTTTAGTTCTTTCACCATACTGGTTTTTAAAACCATGGTTATGAACATGGTTTTAAAAATTGTACAGGACTGGCCAGTTCAACCGAGAAAGGGAACTAAGTCCGATTCGATTCTATCTAAAAATGAAAAATATCAAAAAATTCGGAAAAACTAGAAATCATCAGTTAAACCGGTGAAACTGTAAACCGGGATGATTCGACCAGTTTTCAACGATTTTATTCATTGAGAAAATTTTCCGTGGACTTCTTGGCTTCTGACAAGGAAGGTGCAAGTTTTTCTACTCTATTTTGAAAAATCTCAAATTTGGGATAAAAGGAGATTTTGGGAGACACTTACTTTGGGAAAAATCTCATATTTGTTTGAGGAGTTGTGAGAAGCAATGTGAGAAAATGATTAGGAAATATCTCAGATCTGTTTGGTTTGGGCGAGGAGTAAGGATGAATTGTCGAACTAGGCTTGAAGGAGAGAGCAATTCAAATCTACCACTACTACTTCTTTGGAGAGAGAGCTCAGAGCAATTTTCTAACTTTTTATAGATCTACTTTTGTTTAAGCCTTTAAGGAGAGGTGAAGACTTAATATTTTTTAAAAACTTTAGCATAAACATGCATGGTTGGATGTTGTTTGGCCACGTTGATGATTTGGTGGGAGACCACTTTGTGACTCCCATGTTGATGGTTAGGTGGAAAGTTTAGGATATGTTTGGTAATTGTTTTTTTCCCTTATTTTTTGTTTTCAAAAACAATTTTCTATTTTTGAGAGTAAAAAACTTGTTTGGCAACCCAAAATGGACAGAAAACAAAAAATATTCTCAAAACTCAATTTGTGAAGGAAATTGAAAACATTCAAAAGACTGTTTTCAATTTCTAATTTTCAAAAGTCAATGAAAACATGCATTTAATTTAATGAATCTATCTCATTTAATGAGTTAGCATTAGAGTTCAAATCCTAGTAACAACGTATTTTAGTATTTTCTATTTTTTTCTTCAAAAAACTATCTTTTTAATTTCAACTAACCAAACATATTTTTTATTTCAAAAATACAAAAAAAAAATTGTTTTTTTTATATTCCCAAAAACAAGTTTTTGAAAATAAAAAACAAAAACTATTACCAAACATAATCTTATATTTTTTTGGTTTGTTTGTTTTTTTCCTTTATATGTATACTTATAACACAAATAGTCTACTAATAATAGTAGCCCACTTAATGAAAAAAAAAAGGGTATTATGCATAATTCATTTCTTTGATTGATTTTATTCATTATTTCTAAAAATTTGACATTTAATTTTTTTAAGTTATTTTTTTCCCTATGAAAATACAGGTCGGCCCATTTACCTCGCAACTCGATTAACTCGACCTGACCGTTTGCCATGCATGTCTAGCTATACCCATTGGGTAATGGATATCCAACTCTACCTGATCCAAATATTCTAGGTAATACTTAGTTCTTAATGGGGCAGAAGGTAATTGAGTAGGATTTAGATATTATCCAAATTTGTCGAATATGGTTTGGATATTATCCATTTACCCATTATTACCCATTTAACTAATTAAATATAATTCAAACCTAACTCAACCAAATTATTATGGGTAAACCCCAACCCACCCAATTATCCAATAATCAAAATTACCAAATTGCCCCTAAAACTTGCAAATAACCAAAGTACTCCTAAAATCTTATAAAATTGCCAAAATGCACCATAAACCTAAAAAATGACCGAAATACCCCTAAAATCTTAAAATTCCCAAATACCCCTAAAATTTAAAAAACAAAAATTGCCAAAATATCATGGGAAACTAAAAAAATACCAAAATACCCCCTAAATCTAATAAAAAACCGAAATACCCCCAAAACCTTTAAAACGACCAAAATACCCCCCGAAACCTAAAAATGACAAAAATACATCCTAAACCTAAAAAATGACCGAAATACCCACCAAAACTTAAAAATTATCAAAATACCCTTGAAATCTGAAAATTACCAAAATACCCCCAACCTAAAAAATAATTGAAAATACCCCCGAAACCTTGAAAATGACCAAAATACCCTTAAAACTTATAAATAACTAAAATACACCCTAAACCTATAAAAATGACCGAAATACCCCGAAATTACAAAAATGAGTATATTTTGGTCATCTTTTAGTTTTGCGGGTATTCCGATCATCTTTTAGGTTTAGGGTGTATTTTTATCATCATATAGGCTTTAGGGGTATTTTGGTCATTTTCTAGGTTTCGAGGGTATTTTGGTCATTTTTTAGTTTTAGGGGTATTTTGGTAATTTTTAAGTGTCAAGGCTATTTCGGTCAATTTTTAGGTCACAGAGGTATTTCGGTCATTTTGTTAGGTTTAGGGGTTATTTTGGTAATTTTTTGTTTCAGGGGTATTTTAGCCAAATTTTAGTTTTCGGGGGTATTTTGGACATTTTTTAGGTTTCATGTATACTTTGGTCTTTTTTTAGGATTTGAGGGTATTTCGGTCATTTTTTAGGTTTAAGGGGTATTTTGGTAATTTTTAGTGATTTTTGAGCATATTTGGTGACTTCGGGGGTATTTTGGTCATTTTAGAGTTTTCATGAGTATTTTGCTCATTTTCGAGAATTTGGGATATTTTGGTCATTTTAGTGGTTTTTTAGCATAATTGGTGATATTAAAGATTTTAGGGGTATTTTGGTCATTTTAGAGGTTTCATGAGTATTTTGCTTATTTTAGAGATTTTGAGGATATATTGGTCATTTTAGTGGTTTTTGAGCATATTTTGTGATTTTATAAAAATTTAGTTTAGGTAGGGTATGGATATTCATGGATAAACAAACTAGATAACAATTGGATATGAATTCTAATTAGGTAAGTTAATCAGATATCCATGAATAAATCAATTGGGTCGGGTATATATGGGCATGCCCTGCCCATGGCCATCCTTAATTATTTGTAAACAATAGGTGACAAACACTTATTTCGTCACTAATTTGTACATCTTTGGTGACGAAATATTGATTTCGTCAACAATTTTAAAATTTTTATAATATTTGGTGACGAATTCTTCTTTTCCTCACCAAATGTTATCATTGGTGATGAAATTGTTTATCCTCACTAGATTTCGTCACCATAGCCCACTTTTGTTGTAGTGATGTGCTAGTAGGAATGTAGGATATTTTTGCAGAATTTTGTGGCTCTGGTTTTTTTCATTTTCAAAAAGTTTCAACAATTCATTCCCGGATGGTAGTATTAGATATCTACGATAATATTGCCTTTTTTTTTTGCACCATTAGATTGAATTTAAATGCATCTCTCTCTCCCATGGAAGCTAAGAAAGGCACTCAAAAGTTTGATTCATCACCTACAAATGTGTCAATCTTTGCATCTTTGACGAAAAACCTTTTTAGGCCACCTGTTTCACAAAGGACTTGTTGTGAGTCTGCCCTATATGTTCCTCCAAAAAAAAAAAAAAAAAGACTTGTTGTGAGTCTCGTTTTTTTCATTTATCTTCCATTGCAGGTTTGGCACTCAAGATTTTAGTAAAAAAAAAAAAAAGAATCATTGTATACTTTCTCAAAGATCATTGTTGCTACCTTGCGGACTACCTTAAAGACTACCTTGCGGACTTGAATGTTTACATGTCTAAATATGCTGATGTGGTTGTTTATGTGGCATCGATTCTGACATCACATGTTGATGTGGCTGGAGTTAAAGTGACACAAACTGGAAGTCACACGTGACCCAAGTCACCCAACAAGGATAGTCAATGCGTGATGGGATCTTATTATATTGTATTAAGAAGTTAGTGTGATCGGCTTTGAGAAAAAATTGATATAGTTGATTTCAAGGAGATCAGCAAAAAAAAAAAAAAAAATTGATAGTGATGCCATTGAGCTAGCAGCAATGTGCAAGGTTGCATGGTGAATAAATTGGTTATGGAAGACTACAAGGATGTGGCTTTGATATCATGTTTAACAAGAGAAAAAATCAATAAAAAAGACTCATGAGCATAATATATATACTCTAATTTTTTCCCTATATTGTAAGATACTTAGATACATGAGGGAGACTCAATTTGTAAGTCATGTAGTTGACCACTTGATAGACCTAAGGGGGGAGGAAGATCCCAAACTGAGATGATAATCGAGGACACATAATTGCTCTTGATTTTTTGAAGAATCTAGGTGTGAAAACTCTTACTAATTTTTGGTTTGGTAGTAGCTACCGACGCGGATGAGACTAAAATTTTAGTTTTTTAGTGGCCAAAGTATGAACTAAAAAAAGTTTGGAATTTAAAAATAAAAAATATACGAAAATTTAAGGTCAAACTATGAAAATTAAAATTAGTATCTATTCAATATTAACAAAAATATGTAAAATAACGGAAAAATAATATATTTCAAATGAGCATTTATCAAATATAACTTGGTCTTTTTTTAAACTTGCAAATTATCTAGAATTAAAATTATACTAAAATTTGTCAATATTTTAAAATAATAAAAAAAAACCTTTAAAATATGGAGAGGAAAAAAAAAAAAAATAGACCAATCTACCAATGAAATTAGTGAAAAATACAAATGAAAATAAAATAATTGACACAATTGAAAGTACCAACTTGGGGCTCGAACTTGCAACTTCCACTTTGACTGAAGGCGCTCTAAAAGATTGAGCCAATTCCAAGAAAACCTTTTGATTTTTTTAAGGAACCAATTCCAAGAGAACTTGGTGTACAGCTTTCTTTTTCTTTTTCTTCTTCTTCTTCTTTTTTTTCATTGATTTTCATTTGAACCATTTAATTTTGCCTTGTTGTAACGGTTAAACAGGAAAAAAAAAAAAAAAAAAAAAAAAAAAAACCCTCGTGCAATGACATTTTGCATTGCAGCGGTGTCATTCTAATAAGAAATCATTAAATGAATCACATGACAAAAAGCTGGGAAGAAACACTGTAATTTTGTTAATGAAAACTAACTTGTATCAACTTAAGTATAAAAAAACAAAGCAGTTAGGAACAAATCAGAGCGAATTATGGAACTAAGCGGGAATTAAGGAGTTAATTATTACTGTATAGAACTCAGTTATTTTTCTTTCTTTACTTTGATCGTGTTCTATTGCTCATCTCTATATATTAAGAAAATTCAGAAAGTCAGTTATTGTCTTTTTTACTTCCAAAAATATCCATAATTTAATTAACTTATCCTTATTCCTAAAACTTAAAAATGAAGTTAAAACTGTAAATTGACAAAAATTAAAAACAAAAAACCTACCAATGTTTATAAAATTAAACCATGTTCTATAAAACTTCCCACTACCCCATCTACACAACCAAAACTACGCCATGGTACTATAAAATATAAAATAAAAATAAAAATAAAAAAACTACTCCAAGTTCCTATTAAAAAAAAAAACCTCATTACACGCACGAAACACATGTGATGAGGCTAGTATGTAAGATAAGAGTATCTAAATTGTAAATTTTTCATTCACTTTCATTCACATCAATAAGATTGCTCTCCATTTCTATTTAGAGATTGAGTAAATTCTAAGTGAGAGAGAGAGAGATTGAAATTTAACAAAAACAAACATACGAAAGTCTTTTTAAATGCAGTAAACCCAAAGTGCACTAATTCATGAATTGAATCAAAAGGGTTAAGAGGGGGAAATTGAAAGGATTTTTTTGGCATTTAACCTAATTTTACAAACAATTTTGTTAGTTGACAAGAAAATCAAACATATTTGTTAAGCAACATCTCAAGTCTGAGGGACTAAGTTAAATGAAGGAAGACTCGAGTTCCACATACGCATTCCAGTGCCTTGCAAAGGGATCAGATCTAGAGAAACCCAATAGAGAAGAAGAAAGAGAGAACCACCTCAGTGGGTAGAGAAGAAGAACGAAAGCCACCTCAATGGGCGGGTGAGCTTTGGCCCTGGAGGCCTGATTTGACCTTAATCCAGAGAGAAGATTTAGAGAGAAGAAGAAGGATCAGTAAGCTCGAGTTTTTCTCCTGATTTTCTTTTAAGAAACTCAAGTCTCTACCAATTGATCTCGAGTTTCAAAGACTTGAGATGCCTCTTTACAAATATGTTTGCAAAACTTGTCAACTAATAAAATTGTTAGCAAAATCAAGCTAAATGCCAAAAAAATCCGGAATTGAAAGGTTGAAGTGTCAAAAATCAAATAAGATGGAGGGGTGAAAGAAAAAATATCTACATATATATTAACTTTTTCTTAAAAAAAAAATCTTATTGAGATACATACCCATGCTTGGTTTTTGTCCGTTCTTCTTGCTTGTATAGATAGATATTTATGCTTAATTTGTGTTTGTGGTGGAACGCTTCTGTTTCTACAATTCCCTTTCTCTCTCTCTCTTGTTTCTGACGACTAGTTGGAGAAAGCACTGAAAGTGTGAGAAATGGCGGCAATAAATGCATCAATTATTACGTCTTCCACAAGCATTTCTAGCCATGCAGTGCGTTTCCAATACTAATACAACTCGACTTGTTTCAAACACGCTTGGTGAGTCTCTTTGCTTTGGTCTCCGTTTCTCTTCAACTGCAAATCCTTTATGGGATTTCGGTGGACTAACAGATACTGTTTAGTGTTTACTAGAATCTTTTCATGACTTGAGGTTTGAGATTCCAAAACATTGTTCTTTGTGTTTCTTGGACTATCCTGTAATTACCTCAGTTGGAAATTTAGATTTTAGAACTAAATATTACACAAACTTCAATTGTTACTCATAAATCTCTTCTCTTAGACTCTTACCTTATATAAATAGACAGTTAGAAATATATATGCTTTTCTTACCAACAAATTGCGCTAAATTTTGTGAGAAAACACTTCTGAAATTAAAGAGATAATAATGGGGTTTCATCTTATTCCAAAGGATAAAAGGACTGGACCGTAAAGAATAGAAGTTCAGTCCAAGTTGTTACTCTACTACTTGAAGTAAAATAGCGGCAACATTTCAGTCTTTTTGGTTATCATTACGATTCTTTAACAAGAAAGATTGGCAAGCGGTATAATCTCTGTTTATTGGTTTGCTTCTCTGTAGCTCTATGTCATTCTAATTTACATTACCAATGTCTAAAGATAAATAAAATTAATTTATCATTCCATTTTAAATTCATCAAAGAACAAAACCTTCTAGGAATTCTATTTCAAGAACAGGCAATTAATATCTACATTTTGTGCTAACCATTTACATATGGTCATTTACTTTGGTGATGTGTGACCAAATTTCTCAACTGCATGACTATATCTTGATACATGATAAGGGTAATTTTGTAATTAATCCCTGACGAAACAAAAGGCGACGGACATAACAAGGTTGTCAACTTCACTCATGAGAGACAACCTTGTTGTAAAGTCTACAGCTCCACCCCATACCTGACGGTTGCATCTTGGGCACAGTAAGTTGAAGACAATAAGCTGAAGATAGTAAGCTGAAGACAGTAAGCTAAAGACAGTAAGCTGAAGAGAATAAGATGAAGGAGATATATGAATCTCTGATGAGTCTGACATGGCCTTGCTTGGTCTTTAGGCATGCGTGTATAAGGAAATATCTTGCGCTCTACGCTTACCTCTAATCAAGAAGACTTTTATAATGAAAGGATTTCGAAAGATACACGGATTAAAGAGGTTCTCTCCTATAAGGAAAGAACTTCTGGATCAAGGCATGGATTCAGCGCTACACTACTATAAAAACCCCAAAACCCTCACAAACGAAGGTACGCACAATTTCCTCCCAGCTCTAACACTCTAGAGTTATGAACAAGAGATTTCTCTAACTTTACCATCGGAGGGTATTTGGCCGGTACCACACCAGTACTCCTCTTAAGGTCTTCAGCTTTTGCGTTGTGCAGGTTCTTGTTAAGAGCACGTAAGGACCGTGTGGCTTACTGACGATTTTTCGGCATCATCAATACAAATTTAGGTACAAGGTGGAAACAGGATTGAAAACCCCAAAATCAAAATTAAAAATAGCTAGAAGTTTATATCCTAGACTTCAAATATACAATAGCTTCATGTTTTCTTACGCAGCTAGCAGTTTCATCGGAAATTCATTGCCACGGTTTTTCCTAATGAAGAAGAGAGTTGTAAAATATTAGTGGGGAAGTTGTTGGGCTTTGTATAGTCTAGTTTTGTTTGATTCGATTCGATGACCTGACTTGACCTGAATAATATTGCGTGGTTTTTAATGGGAGATTTACTGAGGCTTAGTCCATAAAGTGGAGACTTGGGCTAATAGGCTCAAGTTGGAGTGCTCATGGACAAGCCTTTGGGGGTGGAAATTTTTTTTGGCCCGTTTAGCCCATTGTGAAGCTGCCTTTTGTAATTAGGGTTTTTTATAGAGTCAGTTGCCGTGTCTTATATATAGAGAAAATATTGTAGCCGCATCTGGTGTTGGATTCTTCCCTGAAAATAATGAAATCCTTGCAACTCCGTAGACGTAGGCAAATTGCCGAACCACGTAAATATTGTCTTGTGCGTGTGATTGTTTTTCTTTGGCGTGTGTTTTTTTTTTCTCTATTTTTGTTTCTCACAGGTTGTGAATTCGGTGTAATTCCCTACAGAAGTCAGAGCTGCAGCAGCTGTTACGACTAGTCCTGTTGAGGAAACCAAAGAGTATGAATTCCTTTTCCTGGTCATTTTTCATTTCAGTACTAAACTTTTGTCATGAAAGTTGCTGGTGTAGAAAGTCTTTTTCTTAACTACATAGCACCTTGTATTCTTGGATTTCTATCTATTCTTATCACACACACCCCCCACCCCTCAACTGTGCCACCCAAAAAAACAAAGCAAGGGCATATGTGAGAAGAAAAAAATAATAATAATTGCCTTATACTTTTAGAAGTTGAATCGTGATTATGGTGTTGTAAACACAAATTTTTTCCAATTGTAGAAAATCAAGCAATTGAAAAGAAATATGGTTTGCAAATAATAATTTGTATTGATGAATAATAAGTACAATCTCTATTTCAATTCTTTTACAAAAGAATACCCTCTGATTCTATCTTCATTGAACTTGACTCGAACAAGGAATCTTCTTGACTTTAGTTGAAAGATGGATTGAACAGTCTCCACAACAAATCTCTAGCTTCAAGCTTATTAGAGATTTATTGTTCTTCAAGTCTTTGAATATGAAGGCTTTTAGGTTGAAGTTCTTTGGGGCTTTAGAGGCTTGATCCGTAGAGCTTCAAGGATTTGAGGTTTGTTGAAGTTTATGGAGGCTTTTTCAGCTTAATTCCAATAGAACTTCAAAGAACTTATTTGAATGTTCTTCGTGTGTTCTTGAGACAGAATTTCTCCAGAGCTTTGACGTCTTGAAAACTTCGTGTCGAAAATGAGAAGGGATGCCCTCTATTTATAGTGATTTTAGAGGATAAACTCCACTTCGAATTGATATACTTGAAAGTATGTAGTAGACTTTTGATTGGCTCAAATTCTTCTTAGAAATAATTATCTTTATTTATCTATTTTGATAAATATCATATTTTGAATAAAGATAATAATCAACAAATATAAATAATTATCTCTATTTAATTTATTTAATAAAGATAATTATCTACCAATTTTGAATAGAAAATTTATCTTTATTTTATTTATTATTTATTTTAATAAAGATAATTACCCATAAATTTTGAATAGGAAGTTTATCTTTATCTTGTGGGCCAAATGACACATGGCAAATCTTGGTATGCCAATGTGATGCCAATTTGGATGACACATGTCATTATTTGATTTAATTAATTTAATGACATATTAATTTAAAATTTGTCACTAAATTTTGATGTGGCATTTTATAATTGGCTTAAAATTTTGCCTCCTACAAATGCCCCCTCGAGACTTGACCATGTCCACAATTTTGAGTGTGGAAAATGGGCGAAGTCTCAACTTGCATGGTGTTAAATTTTGTATACACCATTCTCTTAGTTTCCAAGGATCCAAACTTTTCCACTGTGAATCCAGACCATTAGATTTTTTTTTTTTTTTTTTTTTTTTTTTTTTAATGTCCAGCTCGTAGTTTTGGCTCTTCTTGAAGTACACCCAGACATGTTTTACAAAGCATAGGAAACTTGCTATGATGTATACAATGCTTTGACTTATGTATATCCAAATCTTCACGTGATATACATAGGAACTTCTAGTCATCCAGATCTTCTTCCCAATAGTTCCACGTGCACATAAATTCCCAATAGCTCTACGTGAGCATGGATATTGGACCATATTCTACCCGAGGTGGACTTCGTTTCCTAGTATAACTATGACTAGATGACTTCTAGATGGAGTTACACAAAGCTTAATATCAATCAGCCAATGTCCCAGCCATATAAGGACTAAAACCCTATCCTTTGGAGAAGTCCCCACTCGCAATGATGATTATTTTAAACTTCTTATCTTCGTATCTTTTTATGACAAGTAGGAGTTAGTGTCTGTTGCAACTAAAACCTATTTAAGAGTTTAATTCCAAGTAGGAGTGGAATTCTCAATGCCTTATCCCTTCAATCAGATACAAGAATTCTCCTTCATTCTGACTTCTTTTCCTGGCCAATCCGGTTTTAACTAGATGAGTCTTAATTGCAGTTGAACTTTCTCTGACTAGCACTATAAAAGGATAGCCGTAGCTGCACATAATTCACAATTTTTTTTTTCATAGTGCGTAAGTTTGGAAATCATAAGCTTTTTCCTCTATAGAAGACGGATAGCAAAGAATATTTTCTTTTCTATATTCTTTTCTTCTTCCTTAGTCAGATAACAAGGTATAATCTTTCTTCTTCTTTTTTATTGCGACTTCACGTTTTTTTTTTTTTTTTTCTTGGTAATCCATGTTCATGACTTTATTTTCTTCATGTAGTATCCGGCCCCACAATTTCTAAAGAAACTTGCATCAAGTTTATCTTCTTCAATTAGAAGAACAATCATCACCACCATAGATTGCACCAAGTTTTATCAATCTATACGAATATTGGTTGAGTATCTTCCTTCTGCTCTCTTCTCCTTTTTATTTTATTTTTTTGAATCTAATTTATTCTTTGTCCCCCTTTCTTTGTGCAGCTACGGTCCATCTTAGAACACTTTAGCCTCAAATTTGGCAAGAGCCCCATCACTCTAATCTTTGGAGGTACATTCTTGTACCAAACTTTTCTTACTTGTGAATTTCTCTTCCTGCATGTCTATTTTTTTTTTTCAAGCCAAGTAGCTACCAAGACAACGACCTCAACAACAATCTTGAAGACCAAGACAATCTTGGCAAGGAAGTCTATCTGTGATACGAAGACTTGCTTGAAGAGGAAGACAATCTTGACAAGGAAGTCTATCTGTGATACGAAGACTTGCTAGAAGAGGAAGACAATCTTGACAAGGAAGTCTATCTGTGATACGAAGACTTCCTTGAAGATGAAGACAATCTTGACAAGGAAGTCTATCTGTGATACGAAGACTTCCTTGGAGAGGAAGACAATCTTGACAAGGAAGGAGTGATACGATGACTTCCTTGAAGAGGAAGACAATCTTGACAAGACAATCTTGACAAGGAAGGAGTGATACGATGACTTCCTTGAAGACGAAGACAATCTTGACAACGAAGTCTATCTGTGATACGATGACTTCCTTGAAGACGAAGACAATCTAGATACAATGACTTCCTTGAAGACGAAGACAATCTTGACAACGAAGTCTATCTGTGATACGATGACTTCCTTGAAGACGAAGACAATCTAGATACGATGACTTCCTTGGAAGACAATCTTGACAAGGAAGTCTATCTGTGATACGATGACTTCCTTGAAGAGGAAGACAATCTTGACAACGAAGTCTATCTGTGATACGATGACTTCCTTAAAGACGAAGACAATCTAGATACGATGACTTCCTTGGAAGACAATCTTGACAAGGAAGTCTATTTGTGATACGAAGACTTCCTTGGAGACGAAGACAATTTTGACAACGAAGTCTATCTGTGATACAATGACTTCCTTGAAGAGGAAGACAATCTTGACAACAAAGATTGCATTGAAGAAGAAGGCCACTTTGAGGATGAAAATTGTCTATGCAAGGATGTGTGTCCATTGATATATTGCAGTGGAGCAATACTTGCATATGAGGATATAATAACTTTTTTTTTTTTATTGCATGTCCATGCCCCTTTTTTTTTATAACCTTCTTTGCACCGTAGTTTATATTCTTTTGTAGATTTTTTTTTTTTGTAGGTTCGCCCTATCATCATGGTGCTCTTCAAAGACTTCTCTTCATTCGGCAAGAAGTATCTTGTTGTTACTAAAGAATCGAATGACACTAAGGAAGTAGACATATCAATGCTCATTGAAAGGCCGATTATTGGTCGATTTGCGGAAAAGCGGCTTGAACTTAAAGACTCAAGAGACATTGTTGAGTGGACCTATGATGTCTCTCGGAATTCTGATTCCCTTTCTGGAGTGTGGTCTTTGCAATGGAACAACTGTCGATGCAACAATCTAAGGACGTGCTTTGGCATCTTTGCAATGGATGTGCATTGGCTTCTTGCTATGATACTTTTTAAAGGTATAAAATGATGAGTACCAGACTTTAGCGATACGGGGTGACACCATTCAAAGTTTAAATATGTGAGAAGATGACATCAAAACTTCGAGGATTTGAGGTGATCCAACTCAACAAAGAGGCAACTCAGTCCAAACTTTAGAGATGCAAAGAGGTGCCACCAAGTTTTTGAAGATGCAAGGAGATACCACCAAGTCTTTGAAGATGAGAGGCAACACTGTGCAAACACCAAGACTTTATACGTGAAAGGTAGAACTACTTAGACTTTAAAGACGAGAGAGAAAGCACATTTTAGAGATGCCAAGAGACATTCTCACAATGATGTTTGCTTTCATGGAGACTTTGCATTCCTTCTGGTTGTAATGTCTTACAATGATGTTAGCCTTCATACGGTAGCATTGTCTTCTTGTAGCGACTATCTCATAGTGATGTTCGCCTAAAACTATGATTGCACTTAGTGTGACATACCAAGTTTTGCCCGTGTTGCACTTGAGAGAGATCGAGTCATCACGTGGTTCAAGAAAGTTTTTTTTATCAAGTAGTTCAGGAGGAGTTTTTTTTTTTTTTTTTTTTTTAAGGATGTGACTGAACTCAATAAATGATACCAAGCTGCCTAAGTACCCGAAAGGAGATCAAGTCAACATGTAGTTCAGAAGGAGAGATTTTTTTTTTTGAGGATGTGACTGAACTCAGTAAATGATACCAAGCTGCCTACATACCCGAAAGGGGATCAAGTCAACATGTAGTTCAGAATGAGAGTTTTTTTTTTTTTTTTGAGGATGTGACTGAACTTAGTAAATGATACCAAGCTGCCTACGTACCCGAAAGGGGATCAAGTCAACACGTAGTTCAGAAGGAGAGATTATTATTATTATTTTTTTTTTTTTTGAGGATGTGACTAAACTCAGTAAATGATACCAAGCTGCCTACGTACCCGAAAGGGGATCAAGTCAACACGTAGTTCAGAAAGGGTTTTTTTTTTTTTTTTTTTTTTGCCTAGGCCGCCTTTTTAAAGGTTTTCAACCTAGCGAGCTTTTAATACCCTAACTTTTGCCTAGGCCACCTTATAAAAAGGTTATCAACCTAGCGGGCTTCTTTTTTTTTTTTTTTTTTTTGTGTGTGTGCCCTAACTTTTGCCTAGGCCGCCTTATAAAAAGGTTTTCAACTTAACGGGTTTTTTTTTTTTTTTTTTTTTTTAGAACACTTTCAAGAGTAATGGGAAAACATCATGTACCCTTTGAGTGTTGAGGTAGGCAGTTTTAGGCTCTTACCAAGGAGCATTTCAAACTTCAATCATAGTAATGCTTCAAGAATTTGCCGTTGATGGGGCTAATTCTCAAACCATCTTCAGTTGTATTAGTGTTGATTTCCTTCAATTCCTCAACTGTAGCTTGTATGCCTTCTTCAAAGATGGGTGGAGCATCCTTAACATCATCTTTGACTTCTTGGTTTGTGGTCACCATTGTACGCCTTTTTATAGTCAAGGCTTCTCCAGTATTCACTTCCCAAATGGTTCTACGTTTCATACGAGATGGAATGGAGTTTCGAATCTCATTCAAATCTTGATCAACAATAAGTGTGTCGTTAGCATCTCTAGGAAGGAAATTTGTCCTCTTATTCTGCTTTCGTCTTGCCTTTAAATCTTTTGAGAGTCGAGAAGGGATTGAATGACTAAGCCTTTTGAGAACTGAACCTCGAGTGCCAACTTGAGAAGGGGTTGAGTGACTGAGTCTTGTGAAAATAGAGCCTTGAGTGTCAACAACAGAGTTATCTTCTTGAGTCCCTAACCTATCAAAGACTGAGATATGTGAAGTGGGTCGCCCAATGCGGTCAAAAACAGACAAATTCTTTGATAGATTCAAAGATTGTTCTTCTTCCTCATAATTTGCCGAAATTACAGAAACACTAGCTTTTCGGATGGGAATATGAACAAGAGTTGGTGGGGTGTATCCAATTCCAGCCTTAGAACTTGTTACACTGAAACCTTTAGCCTTTGACACTTTATGTTTTTCTTTTCCAGAGGCTTCAGGGATGAGCTTACCCAAACCACTTGGCTTCTCATGGTCATAACCAGCTTTAGCCATAAGTCTATATGCATTAGGGTTAAAACCCTCTTTGGTTCTTTTGGTGGGCAAAGTCCCATGTTTAACAATTGGTCCTTGGGATGGTCTTGTAAACCCTTTCAATGGTTGGCTTGAGATTCTTGATTTTGTGATTTTAGCAACTGGGAGAGTTAATTCCTGTAGATCTTCCAATACTGACTCTCCATCTCCTGAAAAGGGTGATTGACCCTCTTTTCTTTTGGTGACTGGGACATAGTGTAACATAGGAGCTGCCTTAGTCGCTTTAGAAACTTGATGCTTCTTCTCTTCTGTGGAAGTCTTTGTTTGCTTGGTTTCCTTCTCCTCAATTGGGTTGGCTTCCTTCTCCTTAATTGGAGAGTCAATCCTTGAAGTTTTGTAGTGGAGGTTTACGTCTTTGCTAGATGGTGAAACAATGACTTGTGCTTCTTCTGGTGTATCATCTTCCAAGTAAAATTTTGCATCAGCAAAATGTGCTTCAGCTACAGTAAAGGGCTTGTGATCAGCTACTATCTTCTTAACTTGTCCATCTTGGAAATATTTAAAGCATTGGTGATACATAGATGGCACAACACCATATTCATGCAACCATGGGCTTCCAATAAGCACTTTGTAAGTGGTCTTGGCATCAATGACATGAAAGAGCGCACTTGATTCCATTTCACCGATGAGCATATGAAGTCTAATCTTTCCAATAGCTCTTTGTCCACCTTGATTAAAGCCTTGAATCATCAATTTACTGGGAAGTAGTTCATCCAATGAGATTCCAAGTTCTTTCAATATTTTGAGTGGAAGGATATTGACTATAGATCCACCATCAATAAGGATACGATTGACTTCTTGTTCTCGAATGTAGCCAGTCACAAATAAAGGACGATTATGAATCTTGGATCCCAACAAACGATCATCATCAGTGAAAATGATTGAAGACCAATATGCTCTATACACAATAGCTCGCTCTATTTCTTCCTCACTATCTGAAGAGTCTTCTTCACCACTTACTTGATAACATGTAAGAGATGAAAAGATATAGTCCTCGGGAACTGGAACTGGGGAGAAAGCTATTTTCATCTCAATAGGCTCAAATGAGCCAAATTGAATTGTGAAATAAGTAGAAGTGGTTGTTGAGGCTACCATGGCTAGATTGGCAGTTGCAACTTCATCATCAAACGTGATCTTTCCTTGATGGGCTAGCTCCATGATTTTATCTTTCAACACAAAGCATTGTTCTATGGGGTGGCCTATGAGGCGATGATACTTGCAATACTTGGGATCATTTGTTTGGTCAGCCTCTTCAGGATGTTTCATCTCTGGTAGCTCAATCAACTTCAACTCAAGCAGATGATCCAACATGTTGGAGATATCGGAATCAGGGAATGGATATTTCTTTTCTTGCATTTCTTGTAAGGTTGGTCTTCTTCTTCTCTCTTGTGTGAGAGCATATGTCTGTTCTTTTATCTTAGGTTTAACTGGAACTTTGAGAGGAGCAGTAGTTACAATCAAAGACTGTTTGTTTTCCAATTTAGGAGGGAATTTGCCCCCTTTGTGAGTATTTCTCTCCCATTGTAGGGTTCTTGAAGAGGTGGGCCTTGGTGACCATTGGAAGCAATACTAAGCTCCATGTCATGAGCACGTGTTGCTAATTCTTCAAATGTTTTAGGCTTTATTCCTTGAAGAATGTAGCTTATAGCCCAATTCATTCCTTGAATGCACATCTCAATTGCAGACGCTTCAGATAATTGATCCTTGCAGTTGAGACTAAGATTTCTCCACCGTTGAATGTAATAAATGACAGGCTCTTCTTTCCACTGCTTTGAATTGGTGAGTTCTATCATGCTAACAGTACGCCGAGTACTATAAAAACGGTTTAGGAATTCTCGCTCCATTTGATTCCAACTATCAATGGAGCCAGGCGCTAGGTCAGTATACCAATCAAACGCATTTCCCTTCAAAGAGCGAACAAATTGCTTGACCATGAGATCCCCATAAGTTCCAGCATTGTTACAAGTTTCCACAAAGTGAGCTACATGTTGCCTTGGATTGCCTTTACCCTCAAATTCTTGGAACTTCGGTGGTTGATAGTTTTGAGGCATCCTCAAGAGATCTATCCTTTGAGTGTATGGTTTAGCGTAGGCAATGGATGCTTGACTTCCACCCCCTACTTGGTCTTTGATAGCCTCCTTGATTAACTCCTTAAGCTGGTCAGGAGAGATAGACCCCTCTGTAGAGAAATTAAGATCCTTTGTTGAATTTTTAGGTTTGTCATTATGGGTTTGTTTCGACCTAGAGCTTTCATCTTCACGATTCACTTCAGATGTATTCCCCATCTTATCCATTAGGAGAGCTATTTGTGCGTCTCTCATTGCTTCCCTTTCTTTCATAGACTTCATTAATTCTTCTAAGGTCTGGGCTATAGTCGAGACTTGTTCCTCCAATGATGTTGTGTTAGTCATCATGACTGGCATGGCAAATGAGCTAACAGAGTGAGGAGAATCCCTAAGCTTGGAAGCAGGAATATCGTCTGAAAAAAAGAATTCAGAGCCATCAAGTGATTCATCCTTTTCGTCAACAATCAGAGCTTCTTGTGTTGGTTCTAGTGACAAAGCTGGTTAAGACAACATTTCTTTGACGAGGCCAGCTACATCTTTGCTTGCCCCCTGAGTAGATGAGGCTGTTTGTGACTTCTCGGTTTCAGAAGTGTTGAAAACAGACGAAGATTGGGGTATAGGTGTTGTTTGAGCATAGACTTCTGCAAGGGCTTTTATCCTTCCCCTTGTCATGGGTCCAGTATAAGGATATCAGAGTTTGAATCAAGTGTGGGATCAACTTCACTTGTTCCAAAAAGAGGGTTGTGGATTTGAGTCTTCTTTGAAGCCATATGGCTTCAAAGGATGTGACAAGTTGATGAAGAAGAGATGAGAGGTAGAGATTGTCCCACCGAGCGTGCCAAAAATTTGTAAACACAAATTTTTTCCAATTGTAGAAAATCAAGCAATTGAAAAGAAATATGGTTTGCAAATAATAATTTGTATTGATGAATAACAAGTACAATCTCTATTTCAATTCTTTTACAAAAGAATACCCTCTGATTCTATCTTCATTGAACTTCACTCGAGCAAGGAATCTTCTTGACTTTAGTTGAAAGATGGATTGAACGGTCTCCACAACAAATCTCTAGCTTCAAGCTTATTAGAGATTTATTGTTCTTCAAGTCTTTGAATATGAAGGCTTTTAGGTTGAAGTTCTTTGGGGCTTTAGAGGCTTGATCCGTAGAGCTTTAAGGATTTGAGATTTGTTGAAGTTTATGGAGGCTTTTTCAGCTTAATTCCAATAGAACTTCAAAGAACTTATTTGAATGTTCTTCGTGTGTTCTTGAGACAGAATTTCTCCAGAGTTTTGACGTCTTGAAAACTTCGTGTCGAAAATGAGAAGGGATGCCCTCTATTTATAGTGATTTTAGAGGATAAGCTCCACTTCGAATTGATATACTTAAAAGTATGTAGTAGACTTTTGATTGACCCAAATTCTTCTTAGAGATAATTATCTTTATTTATCTATTTTGATAAATATCATATTTTGAATAAAGATAATAATCAACAAAGATAAATAATTATCTCTATTTAATTTATTTAATAAAGATAATTATCTACCAATTTTGAATAGAAAATTTATCTTTATTTTATTTATTATTTATTTTAATAAAGATAATTACCCATAAATTTTGAATAGGAAGTTTATCTTTATCTTGTGGGCCAAATGACACATGGCAAATCTTGGTATGCCAATGTGATGTCAATTTGGATGACACATGTCATCATTTGATTTAATTAATTTAATGACATATTAATTTAAAATTTGTCACTAAATTTTGATGTGGCATTTTATAATTGGCTTAAAATTTTGCCTCCTACAGGTGTATCTGTGAATTCCTTCCTTTCAAGTTTACCCTTCCTTCATGGACTATGTTTGAACTTGGCAAGGCCCCAGTATATTGGAAAACCATGAATGGTCTTCCTCCTTCTTCTGTAAGCTTGGCATTGCTGCTGAATAACAATTGCAATGGGCTTTTCTTGGTTATCCTGTTCTAATGACAAGGTGCATATAATGTTTTACAGGGGGAAAAGCTAACGATTTTCTACAATCCCACTGCGACCAACCTTGTTCCCAATGAAGAATTTGGGATTGCTTTTAATGGTAGTATTTTTTACAATATAAGACCTTATAATATCTTGCACATTGCAATCAGTTTTCTTGTCCATGTCAATTAAAGCAAGCACAAATATGAAAGTCATAAAGAAAACAGAAGCTACATTACTGAAAAGAATTGTAGTATCTGTGAAATTGTATATAATTAATGTTATATTTTGAAGTCTTTAATAAACAAGAGAACCAAGCAAGTCTTAATGCATAATATTTTCCAAAAACATATTTATATATAATTAATGTTACTTTTTATGATGAACTCATTACTAACAAAGTTTTATAATAAATATGCTATAATATATGCATAATATTTTCCAAAAACATATTTATATAAGACACTACAACATTATTCGTGCATCGCACGGGCAACTGACTAGTTCTTAACAATTACAGAACTTCGGTTTTCCATGGTGAATCAGTGTTTGCCATGACATCAACTAAAAGTGGGAGTAGTCATGTACAAGAAAACTTAAATGAATATGGTGTTTTTTGTGGGATGTTGCATAATTTATTCCCCATGTATGATATGACACTTGAACCATAGAAGGTCCTAATGAGAATTAGTAGAATTGAAGATTTCGGATTTGTAAAGGTTGATTTGGGTTAGTACTCAAATTTTTTCCAAATTTGATTTTTTTTTTTTTGAAAATTGATAAATTAATTTTTTTAATGAAATTCTAATGTCTCATTTTTTAATCTCAAGTCAGCTCTTAGTGTGTCATATATGCATTTTCTATTAGTGAGTTTATGGTAGAGACCAAATTAAGTGCAAGTTCAAAATAATAGGAACCAAATTATGACCAAATTAACTGCTATCAAAATGTAGGAATCAAATTTATTGTGAGCTCAAAATGGAGGGACCAAAATGATATTTTGGTCTTGTTATTAATCATACACGATCGTTCCATTTCTATTGGTCAAGGTAGTTAGATTAGTGGAGTTTGTTAGAGCATTTGCAGCAGTGTAGCTATATTGCTATATTGCTATATTTTAACTACACTGCTACTAAAATGATGCTCCAGCAGTGGAGCTAAATCTAAAAATTTTAGCTCCACTGTTCATGAGGAGCAAAAAAAAAAAAAAAATATATATATATATATATATATTTTAATCACCCCCTTGTTAAATTAATCCTCTCATTCTCTCTCTCTCTCTCTCTCTCATCTCTGAACATCACTCTCTCTCTCACTCCAGTCTCTCACTCTCTCACTCCGGACTCCGGCCTCTCACTCCCTCACTCCGGTCTCTCACTCTCTCACTCCGGCCTCTCACTCCCTCACTCCGACCGGCCTCTCACTCTCTCACTCTGATCTCTCACTCTCTCAACTCCGATCACCCAAGTCGCCGATCCACCGCTTCTGCCGACCCAACTCGCCGACATGATCGGTGCTTGCTCGTTGTGGGATTTTTTTTTTTCCTACTGTGGACTATTGGTGCTGGTGGTGGTTGTGGCTGTGGTTGTGGCCGTGGTTGAGGAAAAAGATTGGAGATTTGGGGTTTTTTTTTTTTTAATTTTTTTATTTATTCCTGCTGTGGACCGGTGGTGGTGGTGTTGTTGGTGTTGGTGTTGGTGGTGGTTATGTCTGGTAGAGGTGTTTATGGTTGGTTTTTTTGGGTAGTGGGATATATTATTTTATTGTAGTGGTTATATTATTTTATTGTGATGTTTATATTATTTTATTGTATTGAAAGCTAAAATAGATCCATTGCTGCAGTATGTGTGTAGGTAAAATAAATAAATTTAGTTTTGGTGGTGCTAAATAGCTAAAATTATAGATCCACTGCTGTGGATGCTCTTAGGAATATAGTTACACCTGTTCAACGGCTATTTTTCTATCTCTCTGTTCCTTCAATGATCCGTTTTTTATATAATGAATTATTTGATCATATTCAATAAAATTCATTCACTTCTATTTAGAGATTGATTCTAACAAGATGAGAAACAACAAAGATAACAAATATGATTTGCATACATCTATATAGATATTAATTGGTAAATTTTAGAGAATATCTAATTAAATTCTACAATTGAAGTCCAATTTTGCACCATGTGTCCTAAATTATTTATTTTTAGAGAGAGTTCTATTTCTTAATTTGGAGTCAAATGTGGGACTACATCATAAATATCCATCCAAGTGAGTTATTGCGTACAAAAACCAAAGAGTCTAGAATAGTCTAGATTAATGAACATAAAAAAATAAAAATAAAAATAAAAAAATTAAAAATTGACAATTTATATTTTCTACTTAATAATATTCTTACAAGACTTTTTAAAGAGTTAAAAAAAATATAAGAATGACTATCAATAATATTTAAATTATATTTAAATGACTATCAATATAAGAATTATACTATACATCTTAATGTATATCTTTTAAGTATATTCATGCATATGCATGGGGTTACAAGTTAATTATGAAATAATTATAGCATTCACAATGTATTTATCGTATTGTATGAAATTTGACACTCACAAAAGCAAGAAATGGCCAAATTCAATTGCCTAACCAAGCATCTCACAATCTTATACAAGCACATGTATAAAGCCCACATTTAAATGGCCATCCTTTGCTTCTGAACCTCAGTTGGTACCTTCACATCAGTTGCAAATCCAATAGCTTGTAGAAATTTTACTACATACCAAGTCAAGTCGAGCTCCCACCATTCTAGGCCATGTCTAGCTGAATACTCAAAAGCATGGTGGTTATTATGCCACCCCTCTCCAAATGAAAGTAATGCCACCAACCTAAATAATCACAAATTCCAAAACCATAAATAAGTTGCCAAATTTTAATTTGTTTGAAGTATCATATACTGTATATCTTAGACTTCTAAAAGTTGTGATACCAGTTGTTCCTAGACAAATCACCAGTTTTCCATGGTTGCTTTCCCCAGACATGGCAAGCTGAATTTACCAGCCAAGTGATATGGTAAACCCATACAACCCTCACGCCCTGCAATGGCAAAGCGGCAATAATTAAACTTTTATTAAAAATTGGAAAGACTTCTATTCAATGCATTGAATAAAATTAAATATGACAAAAGACTGACAGGTGGTTATTTTTAGACATAGATCTTGTCTGTGCCATTCTAGTGCTCAAGAGTAGTGGACAAATTACAAGGTTAAACCCCTATTTTAACTTTCGTAAAAGTAATTTCCCCTTCGTCCTCAAAAAGGGGCAAAAAAGAGAAAATAATAACAATAAAGAAGTACTAAGTTGCCGCCATAACAAGTAGTCATGACTCATGAGTCATCTTTAGATTACATCCTAGTGGCATAGGATTGTGCTACACGTGTGAGTGAGACACTTGATTTATTCTTACAATTGACCAAAAAATTTCTCTTTACCAATTTGGTGAGGACCCTATGAACATTATGGTTAGAGATTTTAAACATCCAAATAGTCCCAAAGAATTCAATAGAATATAATTTTAAGAAGAGAATATAAGACAATCTTGCTTACCATTCCCCACACTAGGAAGGGGAATCCTCCCAAGCCATATAGAAGAGCACCAAGTGCAATTGGATGGATAATATAAGTCTTTTCAAGAAACCTGTAGAATGGCTGCTTCTGTAAATCTCCAACATTGTTTGGTCCTCCACACTGCATAACATACCAGAAACAATATTAATCTACGACACGCAAAATACACTATCATTAGTCTATGTTTGAGTTTGAGTAAGAATATATTATTGATTCATACCCTTTCATTCAAAGAAGTGGTATCAAAGATCCAACTCATGTGACTAAACCAAAATCCAGCAGTGGGACTATGTGGGTCTCTCTCAGAATCAACAAACTGGTGGTGGTACCTATGTGTGCTCACCCAGTCAATTGGGCTGCCCTGCAACCCCAAAGAAAAACAACAAAAGTTGTTAAAAGTGTTCAAACATGAACATTTTATAAAACTACCAATTAGACAGTAACCAAAACAATGAAATTCTACTAACCTGAAGTGCCTGAACACCACAATAGGCAAAGAAATACTCAAGCCATTTAGGAACCTTGAAACTCCTGTGTGAGAGATTCCTATGAAATGATAAGGTAATACCAAAAAGACCTGTTACAACGTACAGTGCCACAGCCACCAAAAGTGCACTCCAATTGAATTGAAATGGTGCGAAAAGACAAAGGTAATGCATTGCCAAAACAACGGAAGCTTTGACCAAGTCATGAGCATTCCATTTCCTCCCAAAAAAGACTCTCCTTTGATGATTCACGACCACGTCCGATAACAAAATTCTCCTAAACTTCGCTGCCTCTGGCTTTGGTTTTGGCTCTGCTGCTTCTACTAGTGCTGCACTAGTTATATGCGGGTCTGTTCTATTGGCATTTTTACGTAGATGGGTGGAGAATTTTGTGTTTAGTAAAAGCTTGTTAGACATTGAAATATAGTGACCAGAATTTAGGACCATTGAAGTGTTGGACATGGCACGGGAAAGGACTAATTCGGCTTGTCCTGGTAGCCGGGTTGCACGGTGGAGAGGAGAAAATTGGTGTTGTTTGGGATTGGATGGTGGAGATGCGATCAAAGCCATGAATAAGCCTGTGTCTCTATATTGGTGTGTTTGTGAGAGAGAGTTAAGGACTTTTTGGAGCGTTTTAATGGAATCTGGGTCTCTGGTGGTGTGGAAAAATGTTGGGTTTTTGAACCCTTTTTGTTGAGAGTTTGTGGGTGGTGGAATTTATCAAAACAGTTGATGATAGAGAGTAATACCTAACAAGGAAAGGGACAAGAGAGATGTGACGGTGGGCTTTGAGTAGTTTTGAGATTAGGGGAGGTGAAGTTGGATCCAGATATTTTTTATCTTATTAATGTCGGGGGAATAAACACTTTGGAGAGCTTCCTTAAGTAATTAATATGATATATAGAGACACACTTTAACCCAAAAAGCCTAAGCCCAATGGATATGTGCTCAATTATGTTATATTAACCACTCATTCTTCTCATCTTTATTCAATGTGGACTTCACTCACACGTGTAACCCAACAATTAAGAATCCTAGTATGAGTTTTTTTGCTGCACTCGCCATATGTGTTAGGAACTTAGTGGTTCCTAACGAAGATGGATAGGAATTGTATGGGAGTGTATGAGAATGGTGGGAAAATTCATTTAATTCGAGTTAGTTACCCTCCATAAAGAAAAAAAGAGATTAAAAGAGAAAGATGTATTAATGCACTAAGCGATTGGTTAATTCTTCATTGATAACTAATGTTAAATTACAATAATGTATTTATAAGAGACTAACGCTAATATTATTGGTCTAATGTTATTGGCCCACATAGCTCAAGATAATTGGCTAGTTAATTCAACATGTGCTCTATGAATTAAGTCATGTATTAAATGAGCTACATGTGCTCAAATCTTAACTAACTCATCATAATCTCAACCAACTAGTTAACTATCTAACTAAATAAATTGTAACAATTATTTCATAATTCTAACAATGTGCTGATAGGAATGTAGCAATGTTATAAATACCGTTTCGAAACCCGTTTCGGTTTGTCCATACTGTTTCAAGTTGTTTCAGATTTCCATATATATATATATATATATATATATGGTATGGAAAATTATTTGGTACTCTCGGAGTACCATAAATACGTACTCCCCCTCTTACATAAATGGTGGGTCCCACCATGAATTTAATTAGTAAAACTCACCATTTATGTGAGTGGCAGGAGTATGTATTTATTGTACTCCAGGATTATACAATAATTTCTATATATATATATATATATATATCTTTCAATAAATTTTTCAAAAGATGATAATAATAAGTAATTAATTAATTACCAAAGTAACCACAAAAAAGCAAATAATGAGTAGATTATTCATTTTTTAAATATTATTTATATACTATTAATTGGGTGTCTTTTTTTAAGAACAATGTGTATTTTTTTTTCTTCTAAACAAGTAGTAGTGTGGTACTATTTTTAATTATTAGCACATGTTTAGACTTTTAGCCTTAGGTTATGTGGCACTATTTGGTAGAAAAGAAAAAAAAAAAAAAAAAAAAAAACAAGGCATCATTTGCTTGCTTGCCCATTTAAAAGATTCCACCTACCCCACTTAACCCCAACTCCTTTACCCAAGTACTAGTGTTCAAACTCTTTACTTTGAGTCTGAGTTTTTAGCTTTTAACTTAGTGTACGTTAGAATTAAAAAATAAAAATTATTTTATTATTCAGTTTATTTTTGTTATTATTTATGAATTTCATTTTACTTTTTGTCTTTATTCATAAGTTTCATTGTACTATTTCAACTAATTTTTACCTTTAGTTACAATACTTTTAGCAATAATTTTTCGGTTTTTGCAAAATAAACGGTATCCAAACACACCCTCACAGCATTCTTTTTGCCGCAAGACTTCTTATGCCACTCTCTTTGTGCTGCAAAATTGCAATTATGTGAAGGTTGAAGTTTCATGAGTAATCTACCTCAGGCTCAAAGAATGATCCAAGTTCACCTTTGGGTTCTTACCTCTCTCTCTCTCTCTCTCTCTCTCTCTCTCTCATTACTTCATTGTTGTGGATTTTTGGGTTGTATTTGATGCTATGAGGTAGAATAGAATCTGTGGAACTCAAAACATTTTTGCATGTAATGGTGAAAAATATCCTTAGGTTGAAGAAGGAAAAAAAAAGGCAAAACTCATTCCGGAGGAAAATTACATTTTGGCCGAAATTGCCCGGAATTGACTGGAATGCTCGAAACTAGGCGAAATTTGATCTAAAGTGGAAGATAGGCTATTCCCGTTCTGGTTTGCATACTGGTACGAAAAATTCTGTTCCATTCCGGTCGGAACGAAACGGAATTCATAACATTGGAATGTAGGATATAATCTCAACCAACTAGCTCACTAGCTAACTAAATAGATTATAACAATTATTTCATATTCCTAACAATGTGCTAGTAGGAATGTAGGATATTTTTGCATAATTTTGTGTCTTTGTTTTTTTTTTTTTTTTTTCATTTTCAAGAAGTTTCAACAATTCATTCCCGAATGGTAGTATCATCTAACGATAATATTGCCTTTTTTTTGCGCCATTAGTAGGGCTGTCAACGGGTCGGGTCGGGTCGGTTTTGGACCCATACCGGACCCGACCCGCCGGCGTCGGGTGGAAGTCAGAGGGACCCGAAACCGACCGCCGGTGTCACTCAGTTGAGTCGGTTTTGGGTTCGAGTGGTGTTCGGGTCGGTTCGGTCAGTTGAGAGAGTCGCCGGATCCTATAAATGTCGCTGGAATCTTCAAAAAATTTGCCAGAATCTACAAAAACCCAGTAGATCTGCACCAAAAATCGCCGAAATCAACTTGGATCTCCTCGAATCTCGCCGGATCTCACCAAATATGGTCGAGATCTAGCTTGGATCTCCTCGAATGTCACCGGATCTCACCAAATCTCGCTTGAATGTCGCCGGATCTCACCAAATTTCGGTTGGATCTCCCCGCATATTGCAGGATTTGTATATAACGTTGGTCGGGTCGGGTGGGTCGGGTTTTGGAGAAGAAAATCCACCACTTGACCCCCCAGCGTCGGGTCTTGGGCGCGGAAACCCGTCACCGACCTTCGGAGTGGTCGGTTCGGGCGGTTGCCGGTTCGGGTTCAGGCGGGTTGGTTGGGTTCCGGGTTGGGTTGGACACCCCTTGGCATTAGATTGGATGTAAGAGCATCTCTCTCTCCCATGGAAGCTAAGAAAGGCACTCAAAGTGTGATTCATCACCTACAAATGTGTCAATCTTTGCGTCTTTGACGAAAAACCTTTTTAGGCCACCTGTTTCACAAAGGAATTGTTGTGAGTCTCCTTTTTTTCATTTATCTTCCATTGCACATTTGGCACTCAAGATTTTAGTATAAAAAAACGATCATTGTTCACTGTAAACTTTCTCAAAGATCATTGTAGCTAGAATAATTAGGCCATAAAACACTTAGCAAGCAGAGGAAATAGAGTGCAAGTAAAGACTACCTTGCGGACTTGAATGTTTACATGTCTAAATATGCTGATGTGGTTGCTTATGTGGCATCGATTGTGACATCACATGTTGATGCAGCTGGAGCTAAAGTGACGCAAACTGGAAGTCACACGTGACCCAAGTCACCCAACAAGGATAGTCAATGCGTGATGGGATCTTATTATATTGTATTAAGAAGTTAGTGTGATCGGCTTTGAGAAAAAAATGATATAGCTGATTTCAAGGAGATCAATTTGATTGTGATGCCATTGAGCTAGCAGCAATGTGCAAGGTTGCATAGTGATTAAATTGGTTATGGAAGGCTACAAGGATGTGGCTTTGATATCATGTTTAACAAGAGAAAAAATCAATAAAATAGACTCATGAGCATAATATATATACTCTAATTTTTTTCCCTATATTGTAAGATACTTAGATACATGAGGGGGACTCAATTTGTAAGCCATGTAGTTGACCACTTGATTGACCTAAGGGGGGAGGAAGATCCCAAACTAAGATGAAAATCGAGGACACATAATTGCTCTTGATTTTTTGAAGAATCTAGGTCCAAAAACTCTTATTAATTTTTGGTTTGGAAATAGCTACCGACAAGGATGGGACTAAAGTTTTAGTTTTTTAGCGGCCAAAGTTTGGAATTCAAAAATAAAAAATATAAGAAGATTTCAGGCCAAATTATGAAAATTAAAATTAGTATCTATTCAATATTAACAAAAATATATAAAATAATTGAAAATTAATATATTTCGAATGAGCATTTATCAAATATAACTTGATCTTTTTAAAAACTTGTAAATCATGTATAAATAAAATTATACTAAGATTTGTCAATAATTTAAATTAAAAAAAAAAACCTTTAAAATATGAAGAGGAAATCGAAATATAGACCAATCTACCAATGAAATTAGTGAAAAATACAAATGAAAATAAAATAATTGACACAATTGAAAGTACCAAGTTAGGGCTCGAACTTGCAACTTCTACTTTGAATGGAGGGCGCTTTGAAAGATTGAACTACAATTCCAAGAAAACTTTTTTTTTTCTCCTTCTTCGTCTTCTTCTTTTTTTTTTTTTTTTTAATTGATTTTCATTTGAACCATTTAATTTTGCCTTGTTGTAACTGTTAAATAGAAGAAGAAAAAAAAAACCCTCGTGGGATGACATTTTGCATTGCAACGGTGTCATTCTAATAAGAAATCACTAAATGAAGCACATGACAAGAAGCTGAGAAGAAACGTTGTAGTTTTGTTAATGAAAACCAACTTGGATCAACTTATGCATAACAGAACAAAGCAATTAGGAACAAATCAAAGCAAATTGTGGAACTAAGCAGAAATTAAGGAGTTAGTTATTACTGTATAGAACTCAGTTATTTTTCTTTCTTTACTTTGATCGTGCTCTATTGCTCATCTCTATATATTAAAAGGATTCAGAAAGTTAGTTATTATCTTTTTGACTTCCAAAAATATCCCTAATTTAATTAACTTATCATTATTCCTAAAACATAAAAATGAGGTTAAAGCTATAAATTGACAAAAATTAAAAACAAAAACCTACCAATGTTTATAAAACTAAACCATATTCTATAAAACTTCCCACTACCCCCATAAACACAACCAAAACTACCCCATGGTACTATTATTTAAAAAAAAAAAAAAAACTGTCTAAAAAAAATAGCCTCATTACACACACGAAGCGCGTGTGATGAGGCTAGTATATAAGATAAGAGTATCTAAATTGTAATTTTTTCATTCACATCAATAAGATTGCTCTGCATTTCTATTTAGAGATTGAGTAAATTCCGAGTGAGAGAGAGAGACTAGAATTTAATAGTAACAAACATACGAAAGCCTTTTTAAATGCAGTAAACCCAAAGTGCACTAATGCATGAATTGAATTAAAAGGGTTAAGAGGCAGAAATTGAAAGAATTTTTTTGGCATTTAGCCTGATTTTACAAACAATTTTGTTAGTTGACAAGAAAATCAAACATAGTTGTTGAGTAACATCTCGAGTTTGAGAGACTGGGTTCAATAAAGGAAGACTCGAGTTCCACAGATGCATTCTAGTGCCTTGCAAAAGGATCAGATCCAGAGAAACCCAATAGAGAAGAAGAAAGAGAGAACCACCTCAGTGGGTAGAGAAGAAGAAAGAGAGCCACCTAAATGGGCGAGTGAGCTTCGGCCCTGGAGCCTGGAGGCCCGATTTGGGCTTAATCTAGAGAGAAGGTTTAGAGAGAAGAAGAAGGATCAAATTTGGAGAGAAGAAGAAGGATCGGTAAGCTCAAGATTTTCTCTTGGTTTTCTTTTAAGAAACTCGAGTCTCTACCAATTGACCTCGAGTTTCAAAGACTTGAGATGCTTCTTTACAAATATTTTTGCAAAACCTGTCAACTAATAAAATTGTTAGCAAAATCAAGCTAAATGCCAAAAAAATTCCGGAGTTGAAAGGTTGAAGTGTCAAAAAACGAAATAAGATTGGGGGGTGAAAGAAAAAATATCTACATATATATTAACTTTATCTTTTAAAAAAAAAAAAATTCTTATTGAGATATACCCATGCTTGGTTTTTGTCCGTTCTTCTTGCTTGTATAGATAGATATTTATGCTTAATTTGTGTTTGTGGTGGAACGCTTCTGTTTCTACAATTCTCTTTCTCTCTCTCTCTTCGTTTCTGAGAACTAGTTGGAGAAGGCACTGAGAGTGTGAGAAATGGCGGCAGTAAATGCATCAATTATTACGTCTTCCACACAAACATTTCTGGCCATGCAGTCCGTTTCCAATACTAATACAACTCGACTTGTTTCAAACTCGCTTGGTGAGTCTCTTTGCTTTGGTCTCCGTTTCTCTTCAACTGCAAATCCTTTATGGGATTTTGGTGGACTAACAGATACTGTTTAGAGTTTACTAGAACCTTTTCATGAATTGAGGTTTGAGATTCCAAAACATGTCCAAAATATTGTTCTTTATGTTTCTTGGACTCTCTCGTAATTACCTCAGTTGGAAATTTAGATTTTAGAACCAAATATTACACAAACTTCAATTGTTACTCATAAATCTCTTCTCTTAGACTCTTACCTTATAGAAATAGACTGTTAGAAATATAAAAATATAAATAAATATATAAATATATATATATATGCTTTTCTTACCAACAAATTGCACTAAATTTTGTGAGAAAACACTTCTGAAATTAATGAGATAATGGGGTTTCATCTTATTCCAAAGGATAAAAGAACTGGACCATAAAGAATAGAAGTTCAGTCCAAGGCTTTACTCTACTACTTGAAGTAAAATAGCGGCAACATTTCAGTCTTTTTGGTTATCATTACGATTCTTTAATAAGAAAAATTGGCGAGGGGTATAATCTCTGTTTATTGGTTTGCTTCTCTGTAGCTCTATATCAATCTAATTTACATTACCAATGTCTAAAGATAAATAAAATTAATTTATCATTCCATTTTAAATTCATCAAAAGAGCAAAACCTTCTAGGAGTTCTATTTCAAGAACAGGCAATTAATATCTACATTCTGTGCTAACCATTTACATATGGTCATATACTTTGGTGATGTGTGACCAAATTTCTCAACTGCATGACTGTATCTTGATACAAATTTGGGTACAAGCTGGAAACAGGATTGAAAACCCCAAAATCAAAATTAAAAATAGCTAGAAGTTTATATCCTAGACTTCAAATATATAACAGTTTCATGTTTTCTTACGCAGCTAGCAGTTTCATCGGTAATTCATTGCCACGGTTTTTCCCAATGAAGAAGAGAGTTGTCAAGATTAGTGGGGAAGTCAGAGCTGCAGCAGCTGTTACAACTAGTCCTGTTGAGGAAACCAAAGAGTATGAATTCCTTTTCCTGGTCATTTTTCATTTCAGTACTAAACTTTTGTCATGAAAGTTGCTGGTGTAGAAAGTCTTTTTCTTAACTAATAGCACCCTGTCTTCTTGGATTTCTATCTATTCTTATCACACACACCCCACCCCTCAACCGTGCCAGCCAAAAAAACAAAGCAGGGGCATAGGTGAGAAAAAAAAAAAATCGTTGCCTCATATTTTTAGAAGTTGAATCGTGATTATGGTGTATCTGTGAATTCCTTCCTTTCAGGTTTACCCTTCCTTCATGGACTATGTTTGAACTTGGCAAGGCCCCAGTATATTGGAAAACCATGAATGGTCTTCCTCCTTCTTCTGTAAGCTTGGCATTGCTGCTGAATTACAATTGCAATGGGCTTTTCTTGGTTATCCTTTTCTAATGACAAGGTGCATATAATGTTTTACAGGGGGAAAAGCTAAAGATTTTCTACAATCCCACTGCGACCAACCTTGTTCCCAATGAAGAATTTGGGATTGCTTTTAATGGTAATATTTTTTTACAATATAAGACCTCATAATATCTTGTACATTGCAATCAGTTTTCTTGTCCATGCCAATTAAAGCAAGCACAAATATGAAAGTCATAATGAAAACAGAAGGTACATTATTGAAAAGAATTGCAGTATCTGTGAAATTGTATATAAGTAATGTTATATTTTGAAGTCTTTAATAAACAAGAGAACCAAGCAAGTCTTAATGCCAGAAAAAAATGGATTGTACTTGTTTAATATAGCATGACAAATACAATTGAATGATTTCATTCTTGTGGGATGTTTCCACTATTTGATAAGTAGTGCTGACTACTTTACCAGGTAGTATCCATAGTTAACCTACCGTCACATTTTTGCGACCCAAAGCAAGCGTAACATTGTGGGATAAGAAGTGCAGCTGGATTGGCCTCTGCTTTGCAACTATTTCAGTTACAGCTCATTTCAATTGACTTCTTGAATTGTGTCCTTTTCAGGAGGTTTTAATCAGCCAATTATGTGTGGTGGTGAGCCAAGGGCAATGCTGAGAAAAAACCGAGGCAAAGCTGATCGCCCAATTTATACCATCCAGATATGCATTCCCAAGCATGGTTGGTACTTGTTGTCTGATGCATCTTGCTTTCCACTAATTTATCTAGCAGTCTGTTAATTCTCTTCATCTTACAAACTCATCATCTTTCCACAGCTCAGAACTTGATCTTCTCATTCACAAATGGAGTTGATTGGGATGGTCCTTACAAAATGCAATTTCAAGTCCCCAAGGCTTGGCGGAACAAACCAATTGACTTCTTTAACCAGGTATAATAGGACACATTCTGTTAGATGTTTGAATTTACTGCTACTAGCTTCAAAACAGTAACTGTATGATATTACCAAATTCTTATTGAAAGCATAAATTAATTCGAACAAAATCATATTTAGCAAGTTATTGTACAACAATTCAGTATGAGACATGCTGAAAATGAGTCTTGTGTTCTTATTGCAGGGCCTAGCACAAGAGTTGAGTAAAGAAGGTGCATGTGAGAAAGCAATCTTTCCAGACACAGAAATTGTTGTCACAAGATGTGATATGATCGGAAACTTGACAGTAGAAGGGGTAAGTAAAATTTTCAGAGTGATTTTAAACAATCATTTCATAAGTTTTCTAGTTGGGAGTATAATAAATTTATCAATCACTGCAGGGTGATCGTTGCAATCTCAATCTCGTACCAGGATGCACAGATCCTAGCTCTCCCACTTACAACCCACTTGCCAATGTAGATGATGGATCCTGTCCAATTGATTCAGATTCTGAGGTTTAGTCCATATCCAATCACCTCACACGTAAATATCATAAAGCATGTACAAGAAATGTTTATAACATACCCAATTAAAGGGTGGGGGAAAAAAAACTCGTTTGGTTAAATAGAAAATGAATATATTACTGTCATCACTGCTAATCTTCATACTGGTATTTCAATTTTATACGGTTGTAAACCATCTACATTGATTGAACAAAATTTATAAAATAAGTGTTAGAAAGATGATCAGTACAACCTCGTTAGACAGGTTCCACTGTGGGCTGTGGCCAAGCAAGAGTTGGGCCAAAACAATGAATTCGACTTCATTAAATTACTCTGGCCCAGCTAAAATGAAGATTAAAATGGTACTATTTAATTTTCCAAGATCATTTCGAAACTGCAAAAGAGTACACAATTCTAAACAATGAATACATTATAAATGACAATTATTAGCAGCCAAGTATACATACGGATCCTTTTTTTTTTTTTTTTTTATCAAAGAAAATAGGGGCCTCGCATGTATAGTCATCGCCTCACACCCCAAGTACAAGTTGGGTAAAGCTCAAAAATACCACCAACACATAACAGGGTATATCACTATTTGTATCCACGTTTTATACAGTCGAGACAACTTAGGTCAAATGCTAAAGCAGCTCACTACACAAAGTTGCAAGAGATGGGAATCGAACAGATGGGGGCTTTAGAGAATTTCCTATCGTTGGGATAGGATTAGCAACCAAGTACATATACGATCTTATATTTTCCTCTTACGTGTACAGAGATGCATTTAATGACAGACATGCATTAAATTATAAAGGCTTAGCATAACTAAAAATTAAATATTTACCAAAAAAAAACTAAAATTAAAGAATGGTTAAAAATTTGATTGAGACATGGACCGCAGTGGTCCTATGCTCAAAATAGTTCTCTCAAAACCGACAAATGCCGACATAGATAATGAGTCAACAAAATAAGTGGTCAAAATCAACCAGCCCCCCAAAATAATTATATGTGTTTCAGTTCTCTTCTCCAACTATTTGTCCAAATAAAAAATTTAGGAAAAAGAATGAATACGAGCAGCATGTTTTTGATTCGCTCATAAAAAATAAATAAATAAAAAACATGTTTTTGATTCGTCAACGCGATCAAACTGCCAAGGATTTTTCTATTCCAGGTACAGGTTTTGTCTAATATGAACAGAACGAGGTGAATTGAATATTTAGAAAAAAAAAATATATATATATATATATATATATAATCTATGCAATAATTTCTTTCTTTCTGCTTAGCGCGCGTTTGTCATAAGTTTTATTCAGCTTACATCATTATTTAGCTTATTTTTCTTTACTATTTATAGGTCATTATTTAGCTTATTTTTCTTTACTATTTATAGGTTTTATGGTACTTTTTTTTTGTTACTATTCATAAATCACACTATACTATTTTAACTAATTTTTATCTTTATCTAAAATATTTTTACTCAAATATTTTCAGTTTTAGCTAAATAAATTGTTCCAAACACACCTCAAGTGTGAGTTTGGATAGCAAACACTAACGTTTTTCCTTAGTTTCATGCATTGTTTATGAGACCTGCAAGTATAGAATTTAACAAATATAACTTTAAAAATGGGTCTCACGGGCATTATTTATAGTTTAAAAATTATTTTGCTATAGTGTTTTCATCAATAAATTTTTAATTTTCAATAATAAGCAGTATCCAAACACATCCTAAATGTGAAAACTTATGCTTTTTTAACTTTTCACAAAATGGTACAACGTTATGATTACATGTTGCTGTCATCAGATTTTTCACTATAACATTTGTGTCAATTCATGATCCGGGGCTTACTAAACGTCTATATCTAAAAATTAATACTAGTAGTTGAACTAGAAATTGCAACAATTTAGTGTGACATGACCCGCGACAATTAGGGCTGTAGACAAACCAAGATGGCAAGGTTATTTAAGTCCTATTACCGTTAGGGATTTAAAAAGTTGAGCTTGAACCAAATTTAAAAACTTGTTTAGTAAGCAATATTTCAAACAAGTTATTTTATTCATAAACAATCTCACGGAGCTCAAGGATAGTACATTAAAATGGCTAGCAATTTCTCATTAGATTAGTGTCCAACAAATGGTTGAGTTGAGAGAGAGAGAGAGATGTAGATCATTTTGATTCAAAATGGTCAACAAGACATTATAGAAATACCTAAATATTTAATTTATTACTCAAAAATAATAATAATAATAATAATATGGTCACTTTGCTCACTAGACAGTGACAGGTTCACATGAAGAACATACTATATATAAAGTGCAGCTCGCCTAACTTTTATGGGCAGCCGCATTTTGCATCCTTTTTATGCTTGTTAACAATGCCCTCAATATTTGTATTTTGAGTTTTTGACTATCCATGACTATGAAGGGTCTATAAGACATTTGGCAATTGTCTACACAAGACAGCTATGTATTCGTTCTTCTTTTCTCAAATCAAAATGTAAATATTGTTTTGATATCTATGATTATACTATGCATTTTAGGCTTTCCCACCAACTTCATAGTACGCAAGTTAAGCATACACATAAAATAAAAGAATTCCAACAAAAATTCCTTTAGGTAAAACCAAGGCACTGCAATGAACAAAGAAAATGGTAGTTGACCTCTCTAAGCACCTCTCTTTACAGGGTCACATTTTTTATTTTCTTATATTCGTTGGAACAGCATTTCCCATCGTCTTGTTGACATTTCAAAGCGTGTTCCTAAGTAGACCAAGGAGAATTCCTCCATTGGTTTTAATTTATGTTGAGAAAATCTAAAAATATAATTTTTGCTACAACTTGTTGAAATGGTCGACTATAAGTGATGGGTCCATATGACAGTGATAGTGATTGTCCATCACTCATAGTCGATAACTTCATCAAGTTGGACGCGTAGAAGAACGGGTTTCTGTTTGTTCTTCCTCCTCGCTAGTATTATGTAAAGAAAGTGTCTTTGGTAATGGTGGTGGCAGCAATGGGTGGTATTTTCTTGCTTTCTTCATACTTTCCAGCAAGAGAATCAAAGAGAATTCCAGCTCCAACCCCTACGGCCAAATCAATAGTATAGTGACCCCTAGTACCCAGCAATCTCACAGCTTGGAGAATATTCAACACGTCAAAAATCCTTGCCAATTCAAACCTTTGCATTCGTCGCATGTCTAGCGACGCAATCACTGACCCAGCTACATGACCCGAATAGAATAGAAAGAATGATACATTCCCTACAGGAAAGTCCACTCCAGAGCCCAGAAATCCCTGTTATCATATCAAAAACTAAACAAATTAATACTATATAATATGAGAATTTTATAAAGATAAATAAAATTGTTATTGTTACTATAAAGTCTTAACTACAAATAATTTAGTTAAAAACTAACAATAAAACTCATATTTTGTCGAATTTTTTCGTAGGACATGGAACATGCAAACACTAGGCCATATTAAAGTTTATTTGAGTTTTAATTTACTTTTTTTTTTTTTTTTTCTAGTACAATATTGTTTGACTTTTAGTTATAAGCACAATTTTTAGCATTTTAATTTTTACATCTCACATGTCACAAGTGGTGTAACAGTGACTTTATTCTAATTTTTAAATAACACGCTCATAAGTCACAAGTGGTGTTATTTACATATTAAAGAAGACGAGACTGACATTCATTGATGTTGTCCTTTAATTGAATAGGTACAAAGCTTTTAAAACTACCCTAATTAATTTAAAATCGGCCAAAAGAAAAGTATGACTTTTTATTTAAAATAAATACTAAATTAAAATGTTTATTTATTGATTTCCCAAAAATTACTAAATTTTGAGATATCTCAAAATCAAATAGAACATCAAAATATATATATATATTTATTTATTTATTGATAGAAGAACTCCAACAATTTGGGTTGGAGAGTAAAAACAAAACCGAACTAGTTTTCACTCTGTGGATCCCACGGATTTTGAGTTTTGAGCTATATAATTCAAATCACCCCGATCCAAAAACATCTGAGTATCACTTTTTTTAAAAAAGTATTAAATATATATATATATATTTAAAGTTAAACAGCTGTAATTTTGAATAACAAACAAAAGAAGCTAATCTCAAAACATCTACTGAAACAGGACAGATAGTAGACTGACACACGGTGTCATTTTAGGACATATATACAGCTGACAGTACTGTGAAAGTGTGCAGTGAAGGCCTTAGATGATTTATGGCTTTTTTTAAAGTGGGGAATTTTATTTAATAAGCAGAACATAGATAGATGGGAACCTGAGGCAGAGGGAGCTGCGTGGAGTAACCAAGAATTCCTCGGCACGTGAACATGAATAGAGCCGATATTGTGGCCCTCGGACGTCCTTCTATTAGCCACGTCCACAGGATATATGTTGTTTGCATTCCCACAAATACCTAATCATCAAAAATAAAAAAATTACATAAAAATACACTTAATCATAAAACCAAAAACAAATTAACAGTAATACAACCATATATGGAGGATTAACCACGTTACAAGTTGTTCATAGCAATTATTGGTAATAAAGAAAAATATAGTAATTTCAATCTAAATTATAATTAATAATAGCTGTCATTAATTATTGTATGTGAAAATATTAGGAATGTGTCATTTATGCTACAAGAGATATTATAAGATGTGATTGGATTAACCATATTTGACATGATCAAATCCATATCCCTCAATTCTATCTACCCAATTCCAAAAACTATGCTACCAGATTTGCCAATACGGCAAATATCTGGAAAGTAAAAACCCCCCATAATTATCATAATACTTAAAAGTCCAAAAAAAGTGAAAAACAATAAGTTAGAGTTGGACCCAACTTCTGACCGCAAAATTTTTCCAAAATTCCATCGTTGTGAACGGTGGGGAATGTAGAAAAAAGCTATGAATCTAAATATAAATGTGATGATTTTTTAAAACCGAGTCAACGTCGGCAAATAATGACAAATAGTGTGGTTATAGTCTTACAAAAGCACTGTTTAGTTTCATCAAAAAATAGAAGCAAAAAAATAATTAACGTGTGATACCAAAAAAATTAACACATAACACATAGAACGTGCCTAACCTAACGCATCAAAATTAAAATTTTTTTAAAAAATAATAATGTAAATTAAAAAAAAAAAAAAGAAAAAAAAGCACCATACAGTGTTAAGAAAAGCGAGGAAGGTGTTGAGTTCAGGCGAAGCGGAGAGGACGCGGTGGAGGGAGCGCGTGGCGACGAACCCCAAATCGAAAGGCTCAGAAGACGAAGGGATCATATGGAGCGTGTACTCCACGCCCATGAAGAACAGCAAACCCATGGCGAACAAACAAGGCATCCAATGGAACTTCGCCACGTGCGCCACGTCCTCCGCCGTCCACGTCATAAACGACGCTCTCTTTTCCTTCTCTTTCTTTACAACCATGTCCCTAGTAACGTCGCCGCCGTTAGTCCTGGTACCGGTAGTAGTGTGCCTTTTGTTGAGCGTGAATGAGGAAGGAGTATTATTATTGTGAAAAGGAAGAGGCAAAGGTAACGCAGCTGGGGCACCGTCCATTGCTGCCGTTAGAAATGACGGAGGATGAGGATGAGAATAAGCAAAAGAAGAATGGCATTGTGAAAATGTGTGAATGAAGAGTGTGGACCTTATAAAGAGACGAAAAGGCGGAGTTTCCAAAGATTGGGTGAGAAAAATCTGAGATCTCAGAAGATTACATTACACCACATTTTTATTACTTCTTTCTTTCTTTGCACCCTTTGGAAAAAACCGTGTTTTCGTTTTTCCTTTAAAGGACTCTTTTTGTTTTTATTAATTATGTTGGTTTTTATAGTGGGGGTGGGGTTGTTGGTGTGACTTGTGAGCGAGTCCACTGACGCTAATTTTTTCAAAACATAATTTTGTCGTAACTTTGCTATACGATGACTTGTAAAAGTAGTAAAATCATGAATCTATATTGGTTTATTATTTTATTTTCACTGCTCATCAGTCGTCACGTAACAAAATTTTGATAAAGTTGTGATAAAATCTGTTACTAAACTTACTATGAAGTTGTTGAGACTTGTGGGTTGGCTAGGTTTGGAGGCAATTGTGAATAGTCAAGCAAAGACAGAGAATAGGGTCGTGTTACATTTATTTTTTTAGTCTTTTTCGGTTTCTCCATGTGACATTAATGCATTTTTACCTTTTTCTTATCTCCAGTCCTGGACCTTTGATTCTTCTCTCTCTCTCTCTCTCTCTCTCAGTGTCATTTCCACTCCCTCAATCTTTCTTTACTACCAAAGTTTTCATCTTTTCTTTCCATTATTTTTTGTTACTCCAAATCAACGAGAAAGTTTGCAGTGGTGGGCTTCAGAAAATTTTTTGAGAGTGGTCATTAAAAATAATTAAATTAAAAAATTTTTATAATAATAAAACTTGAATATATTAACATCACAAAATAAAAACACACACAAATACATAAAGTTTTAAAATTTCCTTTCACAAGTTTTCATATTTTAAAATTATTGTATGATATGATAGTTTCAATATTAATGTTATTAGTTATATCTTTTTTAATGTACACAACCAAACAATTATTAAGCAACTGATTTCTCATTCAATTACTAACATATTTCTTAAATAAGTACTAATATAAACAAAATGTATTATCTTTTCGAAAAAATTTATAATATAAATCTAACAAATTGGGCTAAAGACTAAAGCAAGCACTAACATTAAACATACTAGCTATTTAAAAAGTGTGCATTTTTTATATAAAAAATAGCGATATTAAAGTATGTCATTTGAAAACACAATTTAAAAAATCACAATTAAACGTTTGATTTGAGATTTTAAGCTAATTTATTTGTTTGGGCAATTTTTGAAAAGTGCTATATATTCATAACATTTTTGCAATACGTTCACAACAAAACCTAGGTGGTAAGTTTTTACTGGTTCTAATTTGAACTTGCCATTGAAATTATTTTTTTTTTGTTTACTAATAACAACATGCTATTTAGGATTGTTATGAAAATATTGTGAAAAATATTGTGAGCATTGCATTTCTTGTAATTTTTTTTATTCAACATTCAATGGACCAAAATTTTGAAGAGGTTTAATTTTATTTTTAATGGGCTCATTGTTATTAAGGGTGTTTAAGTTTTTTTTTTTTTTTTAAAGGTGGTCAAGTTGTTTTTCTAGGGTGGTCAAAAGACCTATATTAATTTAAAACTCAAAAATTTTAAGGTATATTAAAAAAAAAAAAAATCAGGGTGGTCCTGTGACCATCCTCATAAGTACATGGCGCCGCCTGGCCATTTGATATCCAATAATACTACGTCAATTATATCAAAAGATTAAATAAATGAAAGATAGATGCTGATATGATTATTTTGTACATAGAGAGATGCTACGTCTACAACATTTTTATAACAAATCACAGGTGGTTAGTTGTTATTAGTTCAAATTTGAAACTAACACTAAGATTACTTTTTTGCCCTAACAATAACAACCAGTAACAACTTGCTACTTAAGATTTGTTGTAAAAATGTTATAAAAATATTGTAGATATATCATTTCTCTTTGTACATATATCTCTCAATTATTATTTTTCTTTTGGTAAATATCTCTCAATTATTGGACTTTAATATAGCTTACCTGGTATTAAATATGCTAAATAAATTTTCCAAAATTCTAGAGGCTATTATTAGTGTCGTGCTGTGCATTTAAGAGATGTGTCATGCGTTTGTCTGTTTATAATAATAGGGTCTAGTTAATGTGTGCCCTAAGGGTACACATTAAGCCTTTTATTTTTGGAAACATTTTCTCGAAAATTGAAAAAGCTGTTATTACTTTTTCAATTCCCAAAAAAATGTTTCTAAAAATAGAAAACTTAATGTATGCCCTTAGGGCACACATTAGCAAAATCCATAATAATAATGATAATAAAGAAATGTGTATACTGTTTATCTATTATTCACCTTAATAAAAGTATTGCCAAAAACCTTATAATAAATTGGTTTATATATTTTAGTGGTTCTAAATAAAACATTATTTTTCTCAAAAAATAAAAATAAAACATTATCATTCAGATCTCCTCCTAACTATTGGATTATTAAAATAATAATAATATTAGGGTAAATTACAAAGTTGATCCTTATCTTTTACAGCATATCTCAATTTGATCCATAACCTTTTAATTGTGTCAACTTGGTCTCTAACCTTTTTAATACCGTGTTAATTTGGTCCTCGCCGTTATTCCTTAAATGGGAAAAGCTGAAGTGTCAAACAGAATAATAAAAAATGATTTTTCATGTCACATCAACTGCTAACTATACTACTATGTCAAATTTATTAAAAATAAAATCAAATATATAAAAAAAATTTAAAAAAAAAAACTCAAATTGAAATGTTAAATGACACCTGGCTATTTACTAATCCTACCGTTTAAAATAAGCCCACTTAATCTATGTAATTTCCTCATCTTCTTTTCCTCACCTCACCTCTCGCTGCAACATTGCCACCATCACCTAATCATGAGAGGCCCATCAATGCAAGCTTTGATTCAACCCAAGATTCCAAAGAAAATAAATCCAACACCATCTCCCTTCTCTAGACCTATTACCCAGTAAGATTAGAATTTAAAATAAAATAACATTGAAAACAACTTTCCAGATTTGCTAATATTAATCATTGTTAAATATAACAACATAAAAATCTGAAGACAATACTAATATTAATTCGGGTAAACTACATATTTGGTCCCTATCCTTTATACCATATTTTAATTTAGTCCTTAACCTTTCAATTATGTCAATTTGGTTCCTAACCTTTTAATATTGTGTCAATTTAGTCCCTGCCGTTATATCTTGGATGAAAATTGCTGACATGATAAATGGCAAAAATAAAATTTAGTTTATTCTCACATTAACGGAAACTAATTTTTTATTTTGACTATTATACACATCATCAATTTTCATCCAAAAGATAATGGTAGGGACTAAATTGACATGGTACTGAAAGGTTAAGGACCAAATTGACACAATTGAAAGGTCGGGGATAAAATTGAAATACGGTGTATATGTTAGGGACCAAAAACATAGTTTACCCTATTAATTCATTCGAATCATATAGACATTTACAAATATTGATCACAAACAATAGGGAATATCACTACATTGCAGAAGCATTATGCCCAATCTCCAACAACAAACAATCCCAATCAGCAACCTTGTTGCTCTACTTTGCATCTTGTCTTACTGGGTAATAAAGTTCGGCTACCCAATCGGCTTTTTGGTACCTCCTACTCTAGCCGCAAACCCATCCATACCATCTTATAATTTCCACATCTTCTTGTGATCAACCCAATGTGTGTTCTAAAATTTCTTGACATTTGTGAAGTGGACGATGGGGGTTGATTGGCGGAGGACAAAAACTTCTAAATTACTAATTTTAATTTGGTTTTTTTTTTTTTAAATGATGCGGTGGTATAGTTACTAGTTGATGTGGCATGAAAATCAATTTTTATTATTTCATTTGACACATCAGCTTTTTTCATGCAAAAGATAACGGCAGAGACCAAATTTACACAACATTAAAAAGCTTAGGGACTAAATTGACACAATTAAAAAGTTAATGACCAAATCGAAATATAGCGTAAAGGATAAGGATCAACTTTGTAATTTACCCATAATATTATTACCTTTCTCTCAAACAAAAGTTAATTAAAAATATTATATATAATTTAAAGTGCTAGGTTCTAAATATTTAGGTTAAATGTTTAGATTCCAAATTTACTTAAGTTGGCAAACCAAGAACAAAAACATACCTAAATTAGGTGTTAGACATTACTCAAGATTGTTCAAGTCAAGATTCAAGAATTGTCAAGCTGCAAAAAGAAGAAGTAAGTTTTTGTGAAGCTCAACCGATTGAAAGAAAGGTTCGACCAATCGAAAGTCGTAATTTGTAGAATTTAAATCAAGCCCAAAGCCTGCGAAAATATTTAGAGTTTCAGTCCAACACTGTTAGGTATAAAAGGAAAACCCTAAATACGTTTCAGAGGTTCTTGGAAGTCTTGTGAGATTTGTGAGGTTTCTATAGCCTTCTAACTCAACAAGCATCTACTGAAACGAGATCTACTATTGATGGTGATCTAAACCGTTGAGTAAGATCTCAAAGTCACAAACGTGAGTGTTTTTGTTCAACAAATTCAGATAGAAGAGTTCGTGGAGTCGGAGTTGCACGTGGTCGAGTGAGTCAGTACTATAAGAGGTAGCTTTAGATTTTAGGGAGAAAATCTATTGTAAACTTTCATTCTATCATAATGAATTTGTTTACCTTGAGAATAGCTCGGTTAAATCCTCTCCAGGTTTTTACCTTGAAATTATTAATTTCATTGGTTTTCCTGGGTCATCATATTGCTTGCCTTCTTTATTTTTTCACACTAAGTAATATGATTGTATGTTTTTAAACAAGATCTCATAGTTAACCTAAGTAACTACTTAGCTAAGTAATTAGGTTAAACACTCTAAGTATACAGGGGTCTAAACATTAAAAAAAAAAAAAAAAAAAAAAAAAAAAAAAAAAAAAAAAAAAAAAAAACATAAAAAAACATAAAGAAAATATTTTTAAAAATATTTAAAATTGAATGAATAAATTATCATAAGTTTAAATTGTTATTTTCTTCTATTTTATTTAATTTTATCATTTAAGAAGGTATTTTCTATTACCCAGTTGTTGAATTCTCATATTAATCTTTAAATATAAGAATTCAACATATCCTTATCTATTTGGGATTCGGTAAATTTCACCCTAGAGGTTTGAACTCTCTCATAGTAGTCAATTTATCAAACTAAGGGGTCCTGATTCCCTTGAGGAAACAAACAAAAAATAGCACATAACATTGGGTATCAAAGCCACGTTATGGACAATTCACACTTTGAACAGCTAGAAACTCGCATGGTGTTGTTGTTTTTTTTTTTTTTTTTTTGGATAATCTGCAATGCATTACTAGAAAAAGGAAGAACACAAAGGATAATCTGTCTTACAACAAGCCGCTAAGGCGGGGGGAAGATTATCTTTATTGAAGAAAAAAGACAAACGAGAATTCAAAGCAAATCTAGCTGCATGGTGCGCAACACCATTGCAGGATCTATTAACCCAAACAAAAGAACAAGAAGAAAAACAATCCAAAAGAGCGCGAATATTTCGTATAGGAATGATCAACGTCCAAGGGCAAGGGTTGCTGGGCTTGTTAATAGCATCCATGTAGATCTTGGCATCCCCCTCTAATACCACATGACTCCATTTTTCCACCCTGGCCAACTGCAAAGCCCAGAGAAGTGCATCGGTTTCAGCTTGAATTGGTGAGGTTTTCCTGATGGTCCTCGCCCAAACTTTAACAGGTACACTGAGGTGGTCTCTAGCGACAACAGCGATTGCGGCAAAGATTTTTGAAATTGCAGCATCCACATTCAATTTGATCATACCCAGAGGAGGGGGTGACCAATGTTGAATACTAAGACAAGGCTTAGTAGTGCAAGGCTGTACAGAAACTACAAAGAGTTCATGTACCTTGCTATGAATGAGGTGGGTGGATTTCTGAATGTCCCAGGTGGAGTTTTGGAAAAATGAATAGTTTCTTGACCGCCAAATTTCTTCCAGAGTTAAAGCCATAAGAAGTGATACCTACCCCTGTTGCCGCTAACCATCAAAGAAACTTGGAGGGTCTAGTACCCACTTAATAATGTCCTCGGGTTGATTTGAAACCAAGCACTCTGTTCTGAGACCCCAGCAGGCAGCAAACCATAAAGCTTTAGAGGCAAGACAACCGAGGAAAAGGTGGCAAGGTGTCTCAACTTCTTCCCTACAGAAAACACACTTTGGATCTTCGATATATAGCCGGAGCCTTAGATTCTCTCTGGTAGGCAGCGCATTTGTACCTAGACGCCATAGGAAAACTTTGGTCCTCTCGGGAATTTTCAAATTCCATAGCTTGCTCCAGTTTACTTCAGAGGAAGTTGTCTGGGAGGTGGGGTCACGACCAACAAGGTAAGCAGATTTTACTGAAAAGCAACCTTTTGAGTCCGGGATCCAAATGAGTTTGTCTGGAGACGGTTTGGAAGGCACCGGCATGGATAAAATAGCTTGTGCAGATGGGGAGTCAAATAGAGCCTTGACCAGGTCTACTTTCCAACAAAGTAGGTTCGGATCAAAAAGGTGGTATACCAGTAGGGGCCTTTGGATATCTGCTGCTTCTCTAGGGGTAGGGATGAAGCCCTAAATCCAAGGAACCCAGGGGTCTTGCCAGACATTGATAGTAGTACCATCCCCAATAGAGTAACAAGCTCCCTTTACAATGACTTTCTTTGCTTGCTCGATGGCCTTCCATATTGGTGATGCACGTTTGGGATAGTCTGCATAGATACAATTTTGACTGATCTTATATTTGGTTCTTAAGATGCTCATACATAGGCTGTCTCTCTTAGTTGCAATCATTCAAGCTAATTTGGCCAAAAGAGCGTTATTAACTTCCTTAGCTTTTTTGAAGCCAAGACCTCCTTGCTTTTTTGGGAAACAGAGTTTGTCCCAAGATCTCCAGGCGAGGAAATTTCCTTTTTGATTTTTGGGTTTCCACCAGAATCTTCTAGTGAGGGAATCGAGGTTGTTACAAACCTTGTTGGGGATATTGAAAGATGACATGGCATAAATGGGGATGGTTTAAGCTACAGAAGTTATGAGTGTTCTTCTCCCTGCCCAAGACAGACACTTGCTTCTCCATCCAGCAAGTCTGGCTTCCAATTTTGATTGGAGATAGGCAAAGTCTTTTGATGGAGCCCTGGACAAGAAGAGCGGTGCACCAAGGTATGTGGAATCTCTTTTAAGGGCCGTGACATGGAGAATATTTTTGATAGACCTTTGGGTGGCTCTCTAAGTGTGCTTGGAGAAAAAAAATACCCAACTTACTTCTATTAACTAGCTGCCCAGACCAGCGGCTATACTTCTCCAGGATTTCAGATATAGTTTCAGCATCTCTTTTGGTGGCTTTTGAGAAAAGGACAATGTCGTCAGCATACATCACATGGGTGATAGTTGGGCCACTTATGCTGGTTTTGATGCCCTTGATACTGCTTTGCCTAAGCTCATGGTCAAGCATTCTTGAGAGAATTTCCTGCCCTAGTATGAATAGGTAGGGGGAGAGTGGATCTCCCTGCCTCAGACCTCTACTTGGCCTGAATTTTTCAGTCTTGCCACCATTAACCAAGATTTCGAAAGTGACAAAGGAAATATAGGATAGAACCCAGCTAGAGAAAACCTCATTGAAACCCAAGTGGAGTAACACCGTGTGGATGAAATCCCAGCTCACTCTATCATAGGCCTTTTGGAGGTCCAATTTGATCGCCATCAGGCCAGGCTTAGTTTTACGGGTTTTGAAACTATGGAACATCTCTTGGACAATGACCTGGTTTTCTGCGATCCACCTATTAGGTATGAAAGCTGATTGTGCTAGGGATATAATTTTGTCGAGGTATGGTCTAAGCTTTGCTACCAGGAGCTTTGAGATGATCTTGTACACCACATTGCAAAGGCTTATAGGTCTGAAATGTTGAATAGAGGTGGGGTTAGAAATTTTAGAAATGAGGACAATCAAAGAATTATTTACCTCCCTGGGCATAGACCCGATGTGGAGAAAGGAAGTGACCGCCCTGATGACATCATCCCTAACAGTTGGCCAAAGCTGCTTGTAGAAAATGACAGGATACCCATCTGGACCCGGGGCTTTGAGATCTTGCATATTGAACAATGTAGCTTTTATCTCCTCAGGAGTGGGTATTCTACTAAGCTCATCATTTTCGTCTTCCGTAATGCACGGGAGAACCAGGTGTTCTAAATGAGTGGGGAAGTTAACTTCCTCTTGCTTGAAAAAGTTTTTGAAGCTATTTAAGAAGAGATTCCTAATGGCCCCCGTCTCCGTTATCCAAGCTCCTTGCTCATCCCTGATTGCATCAATGTTATTCCTTTTATGCCTGATAATTGTGGACAGGTGGAAGAACTTGGTATTCCTGTCACCGAGCTTAAGCCAAAGCTCCCTGGATTTTTGGCGCCACAAGGTTTCACTTCTTAGCAACCACTCAGATAGTTCTGTCTGGAGCGCATCCTCTACCGCTCCAGAATTTTCTGTGGAGGGCCCTTGTTGGATATCCTTGATGGCTTGGAGCAGAGAATTTATTTTGTTTTGACAATTACCAAATACATCTTTATTCCACTTCCGAAGCGCATCCCTGGCTAAGCCTTGTTTCTTGTACAATCTGATGAATTCAGAACCTGCAACTTGATCCTTCCAAGCTGATTTGATAACTTCATGGCACCGGTCATCCCTAAGCCAAGTAACTTCAAACCGAAAAGGGCGGTGAGCAAAGTTGGATCGGGGATTTGTATCCAAGAGAATTGGAGCGTGATCAGATTTTATAACGCCAAGGTGGACGATAGTGGCTCCTGGATAAGCCAATCTCCAAGACATGTTTGCTATACCCCGGTCTAACCTTCTCTTAATTGAGGCATTTCCCTATTTGCCTTTTGCCCAGGTGAACTTACTACCCGAAAAACCAAGATCAATTGCTTCAAATTCAAACATCAACTCTTTGAGGTAATTTGTAGCTGAGGAACAGCCTTTCCTTCCTCCTGAGGCTTCATCCTCACTGATGACATAGTTGAAATCACCCATGCACATCCAAGGTCCTTGGTAAGCCTCAAGCAGAGCCATAAGGTTTTCCCAAGCCTTTTTCTTTTTAGAGAAGTAAGGTGGACCATAGAAACCAACCATAAGCCACTCACAAACAGAATCAGTTACGATGACTGCAATGAGATTTTTATTGAATTCAACTTCCCTAACCAAAAAACCTTCTTTCCACAAGACACAAAGACCACCTGCTTTGCCTTTAGCTTCAACCACTAACATGTTATCAAACCCAATAGAACTTTTAACAAAATCCATTCTACTAACAAGTGCTTTTATTTCAGACAAGAAAATTAAATCGGGTTTTACCCCTTTTAAGGCTCGAACTGTCGAGGCGTTGCAGATGCCTCGACAGTTCCAACCAAGGAGTTTCATGGGGATGGTGGGGGCATGATAAGGCCCGCCTCCTCGGCCACAATAGTAGTAGAGCATGAATTATCATAAATGGGTATGCAGGGGTGAGAGTGCAAATGAGGGAAAAACTTACGAGCATGTTCTTCATCTTCATATTTTTTTCCTTTCTTGAAGGATGAGTTACTCTAACCTTGACTGAGTGATGTTCTCCTTAAGCATGAAAATCGCATGGTGTTGTTAGATTTTGGCGACAACGCATGCTTAAGGAGATGTGAGAGATGTACTAAGCATTGAACTCTCACCTGGATCAACTTTTGGGTAACATTAATTGTGGTTGAGTTGAAGATTCGCACAATCAAAATAAATCGAAATGTCCCAATGATCAAATGGGTCTTAATCAACTTGCATGCAATCAAGATTAAAATCAAGTTGAAATTTTGTATAATCTAAACCAATGAGAATGTCTCAAAGGCCAAACTAGTGACCTTTGAGACATTCCTTTGACTAGTTATCATTTTTTGGAGAAGCATTATCATGATACCAGTTATTCAAGAAGAAGGAACGTTGTCAAGACAAGCTTGAAGATGTTTAAAAAAAAAAAAAAAAAAAAAAAAAGAATAAGAAGAAGTAGCCCTTGACAAAGGTTAGGAAGGGTAAATTAAGGAGGGAATGTTATGAGTCACTATTTTATTTAATTTTTATCATTTCACGATTATATTTTTTTGCTATTTGAGGTTGGGTAAATACATAAGGATGAATTGCTATATTATTTTTGAATAAATATGATTAGTTTTCAGTAGATTAAGATTAAGTTTATTCTGTTTCTCCAAAAAAAAAAAAGTTTATTCTCAAATTAAATGTTAGTTTTATTTTGTAAAGCAATTTATTTATACATCTAGATAATAAAGCATTTTGAAAATAAAATTATTAAATGAAGTTTCCTTTTGGAGGTTTGGACTCCTTCAAAGTAGTCTATTTATCAAACTAGGAGGTCTTGAATCCCTCACAGCAACCAAGAAAGAATTAGACACATGACATATATCATGGAAACATATTGTATGACATCCTATTTTTATTAAAACTACAAATGAAGCTAGATGATTAAAATAATATATATTTTAATCAAATCTAACCGCTAAAGCCCCACTGAAGCACAGACCATCGAAAATTCTATCGAACCACAGAAGCTACATCGAAAATCGGACCACAAACCACCAAGAAACACGATGAGAGAGTGGGAGAGTTAGAGAGAGAGAGAGGGACGAGCAAGAGAGAAAATTTGAGAGAAGATAGAGCAGAGTGGAAGAGACAGAGGGAGGAGAGAGAATTTGTGAGAATTTTATTAGAGAGAGAGAGAGTTAATAAAAAATTACTTTTATTTTTTAAATAGTTACTACAGCAAGTTGTTTTATATAGCAGTTTATTGTAGTATGTTGCTAAAAAATTTAGATATAACACTATAAATAAAGCTTGGTTTTTGAGGTTTTGAGAGGTAAAATAACGTTTTTGCTATATTACTACCATTGTTGTAAATGCTCTAAGCACCAATCTTTAATTTCCACAACTTGACAGGGGGGATTACATGCATCCAGTACATGCATTCCTCCTCTCATATTGGAAGTTCACCTTGATATGAGAGGGAGAATACATACACCAGATGCATCGATAAAATTTTCCGAACTTGACAATGTGCTCACCTTAGCTATAGTCCAAGGGCCGAACATGACAGAGTCAGACAAGGTGTTGAGGTTCAGGGAATTAGCTAGATTATATCATCATGATTAGGAAATGATGAGGAATGGTTCGGAGGAGGAGCCTTTTGGCTAAAAATTGCAAAAAACAGAGTTTATTGTTGTTATAGGTACTATTCAAAGTTATTTGGCAAAATGAGGAGAGACATTGAATTTCGGCAATGGTGTTGCCGAAATTTCAAGAAAGAGTACAATGTGTCAGGGGAGAGAGAAAATTGAATTTCGGTAATGAGATTACCGAAATGGAAACCAATTGTGGCAATGGCATTGCCGAAAATGGGAGAAAAAAAAAAAGAATTGTGGCAACTAAGTTGCTGAAAATGGAGGAAAAAAAAAAAAAGATGCTACGTGCACAATATTTTTCACAACAAATTACAGGTGGTTAGTTGTTATTGGTTCAAATTTGAATCTAACACTAAGATTACTTTTTTGCCCCAATAATAACAATCAATAACAACCTGCCACTTAAAAAAAAATTGTGGTGTCGAAAGAGAAGGAAAAAAAAAGTGGCAAATTGTAATTTTTTTAGAAATGATACGTCCACAACATTTTCACAACATTTTTACAACAAATTCTAAGTGGCAGGTTGTTATTGATTATTATTATTGGGGCAAAATAGTAATCTTAGTGTTAGATTCAAATTTGAACCAATAATAACTAATTACCTGTAATTTGTTGTGAAAAATGTTGTGGAAGTAGCTTTTTTTTTTCCCCCTCCATTTCGGCAACTTAGTTTCCACAATTTTTTTTTTCTCCCATTTTCGGCAATGCCATTGCCACAATTGGTTTCCATTTCGGGCAATGCGGACATGACAATAATTTACATATTAAAGAAGACGAGACTGACATTAACCTCTCATTCACTTTCTCTCTCTCTCATCTCCTTAACATTACTCTCTCTCTCACTCCGGCCTTTCACTCTCTCATTTCGATCTCTCACTCTCTCATTCCGATCTCTCACTCCGGCCTCTCACTCTCTCAACTCCGGTCTGCTGCCGATCCACCCCTTTTGCCGACCTAGCTCGCCGACGTGATCGGAGTGCTTGCTCGTGGTGGGTTTCTCTTAACTCTGGTCCCCCAAGCCGCCGATCTACCCCTTCTGCCGACCCAGCTCGCCCACGTGATCGGAGTGCTTGCTCGTGGTGGGTTTTTTTTTTTTTTTTTTTTTTTTTTTGGTGCTGTGGACTACTGGTAGTGGTGGTGGTTGTGGTTGTGGTTTTGGCCGTGGTTGAGGAAAAAGATTGGAGATTTGAGTTTTTTTTTTTTTTTCCCCTGCTGTGGACTGGTGGTGGTGGTGGTGTTGGTGGTGGTTGTGACAGTGGCTGATGGTAGAGGTGGTTGTGGTTGATTTTTTTGGGTAGTGGGATTTATTATTTTATTATAGTGGTTATAATATTTTATTGTGATGTTTATATTATTTTATTGTATTGAAAGTTAAAATAGATCCACTGCTGTAGCATATGTATAGGTAAAATAGATAAAATAATTTTTGGTAGAATTAAATAGCTAAATATTTAGCTCCACTGTTGTAGATGCTGATGTGTGAGTGGGATATGTTAATTAATTAGGTAGGAAAAATATTCTAAGTGAAGCCGAATTTTAGGTTCGGGGATAAAACTTAATGATGCATTCTATGTGAACTGTTATCAAACTATCTCACTCTGGTTGGGTGGTTTGGTACTATTTATTAGTCACTATCAGTCAGTTTCCAGTTAGAAGTATCTTCTATCGTATAAGGCGGCCACACCTGTCTTTATTTTTAGGCAATCCTTTTTTTTTTTTTAGTAAATTATTTTTAGGCGATCTGATTCACCTGTTTAAGACGTTAAGGATCCAATCACACTTGTCACCCATCAAAAAAAATAATAATCACACGTGTCATACATTGAGGGCCATGTCTATTTATCATTTTGCACTTCCTCACTCAAACGACGTTGCCGCCAATCCATCAATTAGGGTGAATTCCCACCTACACAGAAAAATAAATAAATAAATAAACAATGCAACAGATGAAAAGACCCAAAATAGCTTACTTTTTATACTCTATAGACCGAAATTGATCAATTTAAATATCAGGAATTTTATATATATATATATATATATATATAAATAGTTGAGAGTGGAAAGATTTGAAAAAATGGAGAGATTTGAAATCACAGAAGTTACTAAACGCGAAACTGTAATTTAAATTTGAAACAGCTATAACCCAAACAGACACATTAAGTTATAGTTCTCTTTATAGTTTACATGTATTAAAAATCAAAAAAAAAAAAAAATATTGAAGTGATGATGTGAAAAAATTTAGACATTTAAAACAGGGTCGGACCTAGGATTTTAAGCTAGGGAGGCCAAAGTATAAGAAGAAAAAAAATCCAAATAGGTATCCATATAGTACTAATAAACTATCAACCAAGATCAATACACAAAATCATTGTTTCTTAATTCATTAAGATGCAATCATCTACCAACAAAGAAAACACAAAATAATATTGTTTCTTAAGAGCATTAATTGTTGCAAAAAGAATTTATTTTCACAAATCAAACTTACTTTTACTACTTTAATATAGTATTTGAAATGTCTCATATAGTAGTATTTTTGGTATTTGGTGTTCTAAATACTAAATATTTAGCATTTAGAACACGTAATGCTAGTACTCTAATACTGGGTTGACTAAGATTTTTTATTTTTTATTTTAAAATTTTGTTTTTGTTAAGTTTTTGAGTTGGGTAGTTGCTAGTTGGATTAGGTGAATTAAAAATGAGGAGGTCTAAGTTTTTGGAAGAGTGAGGCTAGAAATAAAAAAAATATAACCATTAAAAAAAATTTCTTTCTTGGCCCCCACTAGGTCCGTCCCTGGTTTAAAAGCTCCGCATCATTAGAAAGAGTAAGTTAAAAAAAAGTCAAAGGCTCCATTTTTTATATATATAACTAGATGCTAACCTTTGTAATGTATGAGAAATCTCTATACAATTTTTTTTTTTAATTTTATATTATACACATTAATTCATAACTATTAATAAATAAATAAAATACAATTAATGATTTTTTTTAAGTACTTATCAAAATCTTATATACCTAATTTTTAATTAGAATTTGCTTCATATTGAGTTGCTTTATTAAAAAAAAAAAAAAAATTCTATTTAGTTTAAACTAACATAGTGGTAATATTAGAAGAAGTCAATAAAAAGGTAGGCTTATATTTTATATTGACTATAGATTATAGATATGAACTATTCTATAGACACAATTTGTTGAAGTGATTGGGGCAAAAGCACCTTCATATAGATCCATAATTATTTTTTTTCCACTAATAATAATCGATTACTTCAGCAAGTTATGACAAGCTAATGCAAGAGCTAGATTTTTTTTTTTTTTTTTTTTTTTTAAGAAGCTAGAATTTCAAGTTAGGATTACATGTGATTTGCATTGATAATAGCTTAATTTTGCATATTTATATCATTATTAGAAAGCATTATCATACTTGTTTTGATTTAACTCATGCATTTTATATTTGATTTTGGAATAATGCTGAATAATTAATTTTGTGCTTAATTGAATTTTATTGCGTGAATTTGTAGGAGAATGGAATTAAATAAGTGGATTTGTGTAAAGAAGAAATCTAATGAACTTTAATTTTACAAGGGTCATAATGAAGTTAAAGAAGGCCAACCCAATTAAATTTAAGTCCAATTGGAGCAAGGAATCAAAGGAAATTTGGACCAAATCCAAGTCCAATTCAGATTAGGATTCCAGCCTGCACATCAGTTAGTAGTTTTGGCATAACTTTTGGTTCCAACCTCCAATTGAGATGATTCAAGTTGGGATGGAAAGTTAACTTAAAGGGCTACAACTTTTTAGTTTACCAAAAGTCATAATTCTGATGTTAAATGGGCCAAATTGTCGATTAAATGAAGCTTGAAAATCTGGAATTTTCTCCAGGAATTCAACTTCTAGTAAGATTCCTTTACCCATTTAAAAGCTCTTTAGGGCTAAAATTCAGAGAGGCGAGTGCTAGGGCTGGCATGCGAAACAAAAAATTGGAGTAAGAGGCAATGCCGCATGTGACTTCTCTGTAGCTTTTCTCCATGATAGAATTGTGACTATTTATTTCTTTATTTTATTTGTCTAGTTTAATGTTTAGTATTTTATTCTTGTGTTTTATTTCAATTACCATGAGTAGCTAAATTTATAATTAGGGTTGAAAATGAAACCTTGTTAAGGATTATCAGTAATATTTATGTGATTTGATTTTTCCCACAATAGTTGTTCTTTAATGATTTAAATTGTTCTTGTTTCATATCAATTGACTAAGATGAGATTCTAGATATGAGTTCAATCATGTTTTTCTCATGATTTAGGATTTATCTTAATTAATTGAATGCTTGGTTTATTATTTCTTGATTATAAAATTGGATATCTCTTGTGATTTATTTGGCTACGGATATAATTGATAATTTGATTTTATACTTAAGAAGCGAAAAAGAACATGCTTTAGATATTTAAATAGAAGTTTTAATGATAATATTCTCCATAGTAGCAAGATTGATTTCTAGATTATCATGCAGTAGTTGAGAAAATTTAATGATTATAAATATATGCTGATATGAATTAACAAGGTGTATTCCAAAACCTTAATTCCTATCTCTAGATTGTCTACATCTCTTTATTGCTTTATATTATATCTTTGCTTGGTTTATTTTAATTACAAACAACCAATTTTTATTAAACTAGATTAGGATTAATTTGGTTAAGATTTGATTAATTTTCCTACTGTGAGAGACCGCAACTTCTTGAAAGGGTGCTTTCAAAAAAGAGATTTTTGGGTGCTTTGAAGGGCACCTCTCTTTTTGGGTAAGTGGTGTGGAGTCGCCACTTATTTTTTTTATACGAAAAAAAAAATTAAATACAACTTTACATGACTGAATTGTTCCTTTATCATTGATTGAATAAAAAAGAATACATATTTGATAAATTGAGTATTACATGGCTTTAGGTCCTAATTACAAACTACCAAAAAAATAAATAAATAAAGATAAAGCCTAGGTCTACCTATCCAAAGACACTAAATTTGGAGGCTAGGTTACGGAATAGAAAGGCGTTAGGCACCCATTTTGCCCAGATAAAGTCTGGTCTTCTAGATTCTCATGACCAATGTACCCCTTTTATGCATGACATGAATAATATGTTGCACACATGAAAAACTAAATCACCTAAGTTTATTTATAAATGCATCCTCTTCTTTGTTAAAAAATTCAGATCTGTGTTGTGATAAAAAAAAAAAAAATGATTTGGTTTAGAAAAATCAGATCTGTTTTTGTATGTGTAAAAAAAAAAAAAAAATAGTTTTTGGCATAGAAAAGTCAGATCTGTGTTTATTAAATAAAACAAAGTATTTTGGTTTAAAAAAATATCAAATCTGTTTTTTAGAACTAAAGAAGTAGAAAAATTGGTTTTTGGTTTGTATTAAAAAAAAATCAGATCTATTTTATAACAAAAAATTTAGATTTGTATATAGGAAAAATCAAATCTGTTTTTATATGCTTAAAAAAACACAAGAAAAAGATTTTTTGAGAAGAGGACTTTATTCATTAAATAAACCTATGCTACATGCACTAAACAAACAAATAAAACTACTCATAATTTTTTTATTTCAAAATCTGCTTTGTTAAAAAAAAAAATCATATCTATATCTAAAAAAGATATAGTGATGTTTTTTTTGATCTAAAAAAAAAAAAAGAGAAAAATTCAGATTTGTATCTAAGGAAGATACAAACCAGTTTTTGTTAGAAAATTCAGATCTGCATCTAATGAAGATGCAAATCAATTTTTGCTTGAGAAAAATTCAGATCTGCATCTAATGAAGATGCAAATCAGTTTTTGATTTGAGAAAAATTCAGATCTGCATCTAATGAAGATGTAAATCAATTTTTTATTTGAGAAAAATCAAGATCTACATCTAATGAAGATGCAAATCAGTTTTTGATTTGAGAAAAGATATGATAACCAGCGGATTTTTGAAATAAAAATAGATCTTAACAATAAAAACATCATAAACACATTCTAATAAAGAAAATATCGACAACATATGAGATGAGCATTGCAAAATCAAAACTAAACACATATTTATTCATTTATCACAAAATTAAAAGAGATGGAAGAAGAAAAAGTAAAGAAAAGCTACCTCTTGCATGGATATACTCTTTTTCTCGAGAGAATATTTTAGGGTTTAAAGAAATTTATGCAATTGTCTTGAAACCTAAAAATCCTTGCTTACAAAATAGAAATTCTTAAGACTAAAACCTTTAGAACCTCTTTAAAGTAAGAGAGAGAATATTAGAAAAGGGAGTTAGAAAGAGGGGAAATCTGAGAGTGTCAAAAAGTGTGTTGAATTTTGAGATCCAGTCTCTATTTATAGAGGCTGGGAGACTCGAAAAAATAGTTTAGACAATCAAAATACGAACCGGGATGCGTCCTTATCGCTAAAAAATCGAAAATGATGTGTTTTAATGTCACCCGAATGCCATTGGGCCAAAACCCTAATGTGTGCCATTCGACGCTTTGAAAGTGCCGGTTTGGATTCCAATCCCGCTTTCGAGTTCGGGTGCATTTTGGACTCCTTTTTTAGGTTTTCTTGAGTAGGGACTTGCACTTAGACACACTTTTAATCCATATTCCAAAATTTAAACTCTTTTCTGGATAATTCAGGTCTTTTCAGCAACAATTATCTTATAAATAAATACTCTAAAATAAATCTTGATAAAGTTTAGATTATCCACAATTTTATCGTTATCCAATTACCCCTTTATTCCCATGCAAGCAATTCTATTTTTGACACTAACTATCAACCAATCACAAAATTATTTAATTAATTTTAAATGTTTAACCAATCAGAATTAATTTAAATTAATCATGCGGGGTCGACTCTACTAGATACAATGCATGCTAACCGTGCAAACTTGATCATGCAATATCTTTTGTTCTAACGGTCCGATTTGGAAACCAAGGCATACCGTCGCGACCGTTAGAACTTCAAGATCATTTTTATGAAATGCAATGAATGAATTAATGCATGTAATGCAATCATGAATTTTGGATATATGATTAGTCACTTCAGTTATCTTCCTTGATTAAATCATGGCTACAAAATCGAGTGTCTACACCTACGTTCATACAAGTCCCTGTGTGTTCGATCTCGTTCTTATCAAACTATACTTCAGTACGATTCGTACACTTGCGAGTACTTTAAAATTTCACAACAACATGGTATAGTCATTTTTTATAACAATTTTTATTGATTTTAATAGTCAAATCATTAATTATACACACACACACACACATATATATATATATATATAGATTAGAGGATTCATTTGTATTGATGTTTTTATTTTTTTGGTATGATATAAAATCTTCGCTTAAGTAAAAGAAATCGGGTAGTCTAATTAACTAAAATTAGTGAGTTTTGGTGGGTTTTAGTTAGCTCAACTGGTAAAATCTTTTATACCTGAATAAGAGATTTGAGGTTCAATCTCTGCCTATATCAAAAACTAATAGGTGTTTTGGTCTGATAATAAAGAGTTTTCATCAGGAGTAGACGTCATAAATTGAAACTATCTCTCAAAAAATAAAAATAAAAATAAAAATAAAAATAATGGGTTTTGGGTGGCAAGTGTTTTATTATTTTTTTTTAAGTGGTAAATGTCTTCCACCTTTAAAACCATAGTTGTCAGAGTTGAATCATCTCTTTTGGCATGTTGAACTATTTTTTTTAATGTTTATTATTTTAGATGCCTTAATACCTTTCGTTATTTTGGATGGTTGATCTTTTCTATGATTTTTTAAATGTTTTGGAACCAATACATGTGTAATTGAAAGTAAAATATTTTTAGGTTAATTTGTCGGTTACTTTACACAATAAGTATGTTGTGAATGTAAATTTTGGTTCAAATAATTATTTGGAATTAAAATAAATATTAATTATTATCCGTATGAAGCCAAACAATAGGAGCTATTTATTTATTTTAATTTTTTAGCTCTTTTGAGTTGGAAACAAGCATACAATGACGAGTCAATTTTTATAAAATATTAGGAAATAACCTGCACTTTGCGCGGTTTAACGTTATGAAGATATATTTGTAATTAATATTATGTTTAGAAATTTAGGTGCAAATTATATGTTAAGCACCTAGAGAATTGAGTAGAGTTTGTAGACTGGGGTAGATCACTTTGAGGGGATCTGGGCCTCCATGAGAGAGAGAGAGAGAGAGAGAGTAATCTTAGTGTTATCTATATATATATATATATATATATATAAAACCGAAACTTTTGAAGCTCCCACAATTTTCCACGTCAGCACAATATTTAAATTAAATTTTCCACCTCATCACTGTTTTCCTTTTCCAATGCAAATTAGACTTCTAGCCAAATAAGGACACTCTCCCACCGCCTCTACTCTCTCCTATTTAAGAATTGCTTGCGTAGAAAACCTAAGCCCCAAAAACTTATTTTTGCCGCAACACAATTTTCTCCTTAAAACTTATTTTTCTTCAAGATTTTTTTTTAGGGCAGCTCATGCTTCACAATTCACATATTCCACTTATGTATTGGACTCCTCTCCTTCTTCGGTCAATGCATCAAGGTTAGGGTTATTTGATTTGTTCAATAAAAATTATAGATTTGTTGCTTTTTCTTATAAGTTTGTCAATTGTTGTTTTGTTTATTTAATTGTTGGGCCTGAATCTTTTAATTAAATCTTCAAATTTTTAAATAACCCTAACCTTGATGCATTGACCGAAGAAGGAGAGGAGTCCAATATATAAGTGGAAAAACTATAATCATGGATTCCCTTCTTTCTATTGTATTTCTCTATTGCGTAATTATATATATATATATATATATATATATTGTTTTATTTCAATACTTTTGAAGCTTTGAATCTTCTGATTTTTTTTAAGAAATTTTTTTTGGCCTTTTGGAAGTTTTAACATCATAACTTTTGGGTTTTATTTTTTCTATTATTAGAAATTATCTAGAAGATTTCAATGAATATCCATGGATTATTCTTTTTGAGGGTAACCCATCTTTATCTTATATTTCTATTCCTAACTTTTTTTTCCTATATTTTTTCTTTAATTGTCCGTGTTTACGTCTCTTTTGTTTTTCTTATTTTTTCTTTAATTTTCCGTGTTTATGTCTCTTTTTGTGTGAGTATGTGTCATCGTATCTGGGTACTTAGGCAAAATCTATAAAGACTAAAGATGCTTTTTTTTTTTTTGGTAATGAATCCTGTGTTTTTCATGACTTTAGTGAGTTATATTCTTAATGATCGAAATGGTTTTGTTTGACATGGATTTTGTTCATATTGGTTTCAAAGTTTATTTCTTGGCTTATATTATAGATTGTAATATATTTATTCATCAAACTGTTTAGTTGAGTTTGTTTTCGAAATTGTTTTCAGTGTTGGACATTTTCTTGAAGCATGTTGGTATCATATATTAAAATACTGTTAAGTTGATAATAATAATAATAATAATAATATAGTTTAATAAATGTCTGAAACGTATAGCTGTTAACAAATGTTTTAGCTATATGATTTTATTTTACAAATTCAATTTTGGTGTTGTAGTAAAATAAACAAAGATTAAATTATATATTGTACTCAATACATTTCCCGTGCATCGCACAGGTTAGCGACTAGTTTCTTCTATGAATCAATATCATCCATTCTGTTGCTTTATACAAAGTAAACACAGCTTAACTAACTAACAAAATGATTAGCTAAGCAATCCATTTAATTACCAACTAATTCCCTAACTAACCCACTGGTAATTGAGGCCAGCTGTCACAAGAGAGTAATACAACTAATTGAGGTGTCTAACATTAAAAAAAAAAAAAAAAACTTTTGAATTTTTTTAAACTTCTAAACTTGTTGAAATCTTTATTTTTTCCGCATTACAGACGAAAAAAAAAAAAAAAAAAAAAAAAAAAAAAACCCTTAAGAAGATCTTTATTTTTTATTTTTGAATTAGAATGGTAAAAGCACTAATTATATAAAATTTAATTATTATGCATTATTGACTTCTTTTTTTCTTAATAAAATAAAACATGTTGCAAATCAATCCAACCAAGATATGAGTTTTAGAAGTCAAAATAGATAAAAGGAAAATGTTTACAATGATACTTGATTAAAATAAATATCATGGAGCATTCAGGTTTGAAGCACTACCATATTTATAAATATCTAAAATTAAAAATTAAATAAATAAATAAAATTGATAGGCTAGGTACTATCAATTACTACTTATTAATAATTCCTCTCGAGTTAAAATCCAAAATTTGAAGTTTCTATGGTGGGCATGACAATTGACAAAATATTCTTGTAAGACGATGTAATACTACAGCAATACAAATTGTGAGTTTGGCTCTAAATTAAAAACTCGGTTTATTTTACTATTCAATTTATTTTTGCTACTATTTATAACCTCATTGCGGCACTATTGGGTCTCCACTATACTATTTCAGCTAACTTTTATTTTTAACTATATTCAAAATTTCAATTTTAACAAAATAAACGGATCTCAAACATACCCTAAAAAAGAGCGTAGATGAAAGTCATTTTTTCTCTCCCTGCAAAAGTCCTAGAAATAATTTTATAAGGATAGTGCAATGAAGCATCTTTCATCCTTTCTGGATTCTGAAGTAATTTGACTTTTCTACTTAGCCATGTACATGGTCGGTAATCTACTAGCGCCCCACTGCCCCTAACTTCTTGTGCAATATAATCTTCCACTGAAGGTCATATTTAGTTACCCATCCAAATCAAATCACAAAATTTTACCAATAATTCTTAAGTAGTTCTAGAGTAGTACTCTCACCTGTAGGATCACTTCTAATGTGAGAGTCCGGATATGATCTACCTAACTATTTTACAGATTTTACAAGGGCAGCTAAGATTTGAACTTTGGATGAAATGTCACAACAATGTTCCTTGGCACTAAGAAACAAAATCAACTTTGATGCTTTGCTATATATAATGGCTTTCTTAACACAATTCTTAATTTGTACGTGATTATTACCGATGATATATGTACATAATAAAATGAAAATTAATGTTTGGGATTAAAAATAAGGATTTTTTTTTTTTTTTCTGTTAAAGATAATAATATCCAAAATTATCTTGAACACATCATAAGAAAAGATATCTCGTAACAAAAACAGGACAATACACAAAATTCAAGTAAAGAAAGTTAATTTAAGGGGACAGATTCCCATACCATTTCACAACTTGCCGAGGTTTATGACTAGTGTAAAAATTTGAATGACCAGCAACAAATTGTGATTGGTGTGAAAAAATTGATTGAACAGTATGTGAGAGTGCTTTTTTTCTTTAGCACACAGGCCCAAGGATCCTGGGCCAAATGATTATAATTTGGTGGACTGGGCTTTGGTTCACTGCAGCTAAAGGGCTGTTTAAGAACCAAGTGGTGCACAGGGTATACTTCCTACAATACACATAAACTAACAAACGAGGATATTTGTATTGAGCAACAATCAAAACAGCAAAAGTAATGCAAAGCAATCAGTAAATGTACAAAGTAATGGTTAGGGATCCTCAAATTAATAAGAAATACTTCATTAAATTTTCTTTATTATGATTACAGTGTGCTCACTAAGACGTGATACAAGGTTCATGTAAGCTCAAAAATTATAGACTTAGATGGCTATTCAAACCTCTAAGACTTGCAAAGTTTGAATCTTTTTGAATCCGAGTATGTGCTGTAGTGGCTGTTTTTGGGATATCGGGAGATGGTTTACTAATTTTTCTGAGTTTTTCTCGACAGAGCTTTCTCAAATGATTCTTGTTCTGATTTTTGTTGCCTTCTTCACAATCCTTCCCCCCTTTTTATGGTGTTATGTTGAGGGTCCCGGGGAATTATTGATTCCCCTGTTTTGCCCCCTAGGTACCAGAGCCCGTTTTGTGCCCATTGCCCAGAAGGTTGAGTTTTCCCTGTTTCTCATTTTTTTTTTCTTCCTTTTGGTGCTATTTCCTTGAAAGCCCATGGCTGACTATCTATTTCGGAGTGCACTAGTTTTTGATGTCACGTTCCTTATGATTCAGCTTTTAGCCGTCCTTCCTTTTTATCTTTTTTCTCAAATGGGCGGAATCCCACTCTACCGATTTGAAATTCCTTTGCTGCTACTCCACTTTTTATAGCCCTTCATTCTGGTTTCCCGAGGTACTGTCCACTTGCGCTGTGAGAGGTCACTCTAGGCTTTCTTCTTTTTCTTGCTAGATCTCTGGTACCTAAGAAGGACGTATCTATCCTCTGTTTCTTGTGTTCTTTTGGCTTTTCCTTTGAGCTGTCTTAATCCTCTCTTGGCTGTGCTACACGCCTCAGGGATCCCGACTCAGCTTTCTTTTTACACTTGTAATTTTCCAATCTTTTGATCTGGGCTTCTTTTCTCATAGGCTTTTGGGCTTGTCTTTTTCTTTATGGTTTTTGGGCTTCAAACCTTTTGGGCTTACCACCTTTTTTCATTTTTCTATAGCCCCTTGTGTTTATTTCTTTGGACCTAGGTGCTGTGATATTTTGGACCTCAACACAGTATTGTCTTGTATAAAAACATTGTAAGACCAATCCACCTCAATAGGTTGGAAAATGTTGTAAAAGAGTGCGTGAAAAAGTGTCTCACAGCTCAAATTCAAGAGGGTGTTGGTGCCCGTAAATGTGCATAATTACCTCTAAAATATGAGGGTGTTTCATTTGGCAAGAGCACCGAGTCTGATGGCTGCACTGCTTTTAGCCTTGCATGCAATTAATCAATGGATGTTGTTAATCACTGTTTTAAAAACCGGACCGGACCGGTCGGTTTGACCAGTTCAACCGGGAACCGAAAGCCAATCCGGTCCGGTTAAAAACCCCAAAAACCGGTCAAAAACCGGAAAACCGGCCAAAAACCGGTCAAAAACCGGGGTTGAACCGGAAATTCTAAAAAAAACGGTTCTATGTCCGGTTTGGTTTTTAAAACCATGTTGTTAATAAGTGTCCGGACCATGTTAAAGATTAATAACTGTTCAGTTATAACACCAATAAACGTTTCTTTTAGAGATTTCTTGGAGGATAATATACTACAAACCTTTAATTAAAATATCCAAAATGGCTTTCTTACTTTTCAAGTCAGACAATTCTATCTTGCTAGACCGTTGCATTCGTTAAGTTAGCATACTTGGTCTCTGATTTTCAATCTTAACGTGTACGTAACATCCATGCAAAAGATAATTAACACGTAAAATTAAAGAAATACAAAATAAAGCACACAAGCAAGATTTTCACATCACTTGGGAATCCAGTAGCAGAGACAGCCTTATCACTCTAAATTAATCATGTCTGTGTGGGGAAAAAATATTTAGTATCAATTAATATATCGAGCTAACTGTATCTAAATCCAATAATTGAGAGATATGTGTGCAAAATAATCATTGCATTTTACCACTACTTTCACAGGTCTTTTTTTTTTTTTTTTAGATAGAATTTCTACTCTAACATAATCTAAGTGTATATGTGTGTGAAACTTTCTCCTAGAGACTCGAACTCCGGCCCTTACCCCCTCACACCCCACAAGTATTTATACTTGTAGAGTGACCACTGCACCAAGAGTGTGCGGTCGTTTCACAGGTGTTAGTAGAATAGATATTTTTGTGTACATGTTTTTCATTTATTAGATTTTGATACAACTAATATGGTATTATCTATATATATATATATATATATATATAAAACCGAAACCTTTGAAACACCCACAATTTTCCACATCTTCATTTTAATTTAAAAAAAATTTTAATTTTTAAAAGTAAATAGTGAGAGAGTCCTAACAGGAGTCTCTTTTATATATATATATAAGACAAAATCTTTGAAAACCCTAAAGCAATCTTCTCTGTTCGTCTCCACTAAGAGAGAAAACCCTAAACTTCAATTTTTTTGGTACGCTTGCTATTGCTTTTTCTCTTTTTTGTGAATTAGTTTTTTTTGCTTTTGTTTTGTATGGAGTAGTACTTTACAATATATAATATATATATATAGACAAGTATTGTAGTAAGTTTGCTAACTTTTTGTGTGGTTCAAAGATGCTATATTCTATATTATTTTAGATTCTATAACCTTAAGCTTTACCTTATGGAGACGTATGTACAAGTTTTCAATTCCTTTTGTGTGGATATTTTCTCACAGCTGTGGAGTAAGGTATATGCATTATATGTTATCTTATGTTTTCTCTTATGGTGTCATGCTTCTTTGTTTATTAATTAAAGATTATGTTGGAAGCCTATATTATTTGCACCTTCAAAGTGTTCGACAATGTTTGAACCAAATTTTTCATCAATTAGGAAGAATTGGATTAAAAAAACTTAGAAAAGCTTTCCATCCTTACTGAAATTGTCTCGCAATAATGACTTTTTTTTTTTAAAAATAATTTGTAGGTTCTGAATGTTTTGATTTTTAATTTTATTGTCTTTTGAAAGTTTGATCATCTAAATTTTTGGGTTCAATTTTTTGCAATATTTGAAACAGTTTAGCAAATTTCAACTGTTATAACTATGGATTATTCTCTTGAAGGTAACCTATCTTTCTCTTATATTTCTCTGTTTAGTAGTTATATATATATTGTTTTGTTTCAATAATTTCTAGGCAATGCCAGTAAATTTTCTGATTTTTTTTCCCCTTTCGAACATTTTAACATCAGAACTTTTTAGTTATTTTTTTTTCAATATCTAAATTTGGCTTATTCATCAAATTGTAACTCAAAAAGATAGGAGCAATTCACGCAATAGTATAGTTTCATAATCAATTTAAAATTTTATAAAATTATTTTAGTCTATTATAAATAGATAAGTTCCCGTGCGTTGCACGGATTTCCGACTAGTTTAATATAAAATATCTTCTTTTATGAGGGAAAGATGCCCGACAACGACAAGCAAACCCTGTTTGTCCACGACCCAAACTCAGTGCACATAATTATTCTATAAGTTCATAACTAAAACCCTGCAGCCTTCCTTCAACTAGTGTTACATAACAAGTATTATTTAGAGATCATTTCAACTAGTGCGTACTGCTGCATAACAAGTCTCACGACCATTATTTAGAGATCAATGGTGAATTCCATGTTGACACATGTCAATATTTGATGTGACTAAGGCTATCATGTGTCATTTAAAATTAAATTAGTTTAGCCAGTGGTGAAGCCAAAATTTCAGTTCAAGGAGGAAAATTAAAAAACAATATAAACAATAAAATTAATTAAAAAAATGTTAATAGATATTAATAAATAATAAGCAATTTTTCACAAATATAAATGTAAAATTTATTCATATTTTCATACTTAGTTTAGTTTTCCCTTGACCTTGAAGATTTGTAAAATCTACTTTGATCCAAGTTCATTTAGAATTCAATCTTGACTCATTATTATGTTTGGGTTTCTTCATAATCTCAATTAATTATAAGTATATATTTTATATCATTAAAATAAAAAAAATCAATTCCTAATTAATTAATCTAAATATATAATCTTTAAACATGTAATTTGATTTCTTAAAATAAATTAAGGAAAAAAAAATCAAATGTAAAGTGTTAAGCTAGAATATATCAATATAAAATTGCATTAGTCTCTCAATGCATTGAGTGCTTTTAAAAGATTACGAAAAATTCAACTATTGTTTCTCTGCCAATACAAATTTACATTTGTAAATCAATTTTAGTTGTACCAAAAAATTACAAACATAAAATTTCAAGTAATGCTAGCTCTTTTTTTTGAGTCCTAAGTAATGCTAGCTGATTCATAATAATTAATAAGTATATATTACAACGTGTAATATTTATATTAAATTATCGTGATTACAATGTATAAGAGACATCTATAGTGTATGATATAACAATAATAATAATAATAATAAATACTTTTATTTTAGGGCATTGGATAGGTTGACTGGATGGACGGATGACTGGGAAAATATATATATATATATATACACTTTTATTTCAGAAATTATATATATAATTTCTGAAAATTTAAGGTTAGGTCACCGACCTAATTAAAATGATGGCGATGTGAATAAAGGTGAGAATGGATGATAGAAAGAGAAAGAGCAGCCGTCTCATAAATAGCGTGTGAACCGCTATGCCGAAATTTGGAATATAAAATATAAAGTTTTACTTTTACCTACATACGATTACGAGAGATGGTCGTACAAGGTTGCACGCCACACATTTTTCACATTGTCTTTTTCTATTTTAAATGAATTTGGATCTTAAAAAATAAATAAAAACCAAAAAGAAAGAGAATTTTGGGGGTGTTGTGTTTTCAATTTTCATGTGCAATATGGCCTACATGGCCTGAAAGTGTCCAGGGGAGGAAGCACACCATTAGTGGCATCGTAAATGTGCATTTTAAGGGATTACAAAGAGTTGGTTGTGATGCACTATGCTTGATTGGATATCACATGATGCCAAAATAATTATGAATTCATGAATAATGTCGGAATCTTTTCCTTTAACACTTTCTTTAGGCCACTCATTTATTTTTGAAAGAGAGGTCCAATATTAAATTTTTTTAGTACTTCATCATAAACAAATTTAATCCCTATGTCTTCATTTAATTTAACCGGTAAAATTTTTATCATTATCGATAAATAAAAAAAATTGAGGTTTCAATCTGTATACACAAAAAACTAATTAATATCTTAATTTGATAATAAAGAACAATTATCATAGATAAGATATAATAGGTTGATAGAACGTATTTATATAAAAATAAAAAAATAAAAGCAATTCCTAACCCCTAAGAAGTACTCAGGTCCTTATTATTGAGAATGCGAGAATAGCTTTCAAAATTATATGTTGAGTTGTTGATTCTGAATGATCGGGATTAGCTAGTTACATTCCGTTGTATTCAAGGACGGACCCAGGTGGGGGCCCAAGGAGGCCCTATCCCCCGTGGGTCCAATTTTTATTTTATATTTACTATATATTTTATTTTGTAGTTGGGCTTCCTTACAAAACTCTAGGCTCTTTTTTTTCTCAATAAGCCTAGCTAGCATCACCCAAATAACAATTATCCAACCCAAAAACTTAACAAAAACAATAAAAATATTCATAATGGTGTTTGGATTTTAGCAAAAAAATAGTTATTTTACCACCAAAGAACCAAAAAATAATGTGTTATTGGACAAGCTAAAGCTAAATTTTTTGCAACTATAGAAGTTTGGTATAAATACCAGTTGATTGTAGCAAGTTGTTAAAAATAAAATACAATATTTTATTAAGATTATATCTCTTCCTTCAATTAAAAAACTCAAATTCTCTCTCTTCTTTTATTATTTTAATGAGTAGTTTATATTATTTTAAATGAAGTGATAAAAAAAAAAATAGAACATTTGATATTAGTTGTATTGTAAAGTGAGGTGATAAAATAGATAAAGTAGTTTTTTAAGGTATTAAAAGTTAAAATTTTTAGCAATACCTCTGTGAATGCTCTAACTTCAACAAAAAAAAAAAAAAAAAAAAATCCTAGCCAACCTAGTATTAAAAAATATATTTTTTGTTTTTATTGGTAAATAATTGTATCTTAATGTATTTAGAAACAACGATTTTGTGTATTTATAATTTTTTAATACTATATAAACACCTATTTGAAGTTTTTTTTTCTTTATACTCTGGTCCCTACTAGCTTAAAATCTTGGATCCGTCCCTGGTTGTATTGGTGGAGCACCTAGCTAAGTAGACTTTGTTGTTGCATATGACTCATGTTAACGAAGTTTACCACAATCAAAATCATTATGACTATAACATTTTTTAAGTTTGCAAACTTTGTTTTTTATGTTCGTTCATTTGGAATCCTTTTGGAAGAATTATATAGATGTCTTCTTGTAACTTGATATTCAGAAAAATTTGTTTTGAATTTTGATATGTAGCTCATGCAACAAGAAGTCTAATATCATAGCGCCGTATGCCCGTATCTTAGGTTAGGCCACATGTTTAAGGGGAAAATGGGTTTTTTCCCTTTATTTTTAAAATATCCAGCACAATGTCTCTATTTTCAAACTAATAAGAATTGTGTCCCTCTTTTGGAATTCAATTTTTAAAAAATCGAGTTTCTATGTAACTCGATTTTATGATTATTGAGTTTTAGGTAAGTATTTGCTACTTTGGACTAGCAGTACATGGCTTCTCTGGCTAGGGCTTCTTCAGTTTAGGGCTTCACCGATTAGGATTTGAGGATTTTAGTTTGGATTTGGGGCTTTTGGTTTCAATTTGGAGATTTCACGACGACACTCAACACATGGCTCACACGCGTTGAAGGAGGAAGAAAGGGGCGATGTAGCTAAAGGAAAGGGAGGAGGAGTGCATGGGGCGATTTAGGGGTTTCACTCAAAATCGATTTACCTATTATCGAGTCACTACTTGTTTTTTTCTATCCAAAACTCGCTAATACTAATAGAGAGTAATGATAATATATATATATATATATATATATATTCTCTATGGAACTCAATTTTACTAAAATCGAGTTTCAACTGGATTTTTTTTAATTGGGAAAAGCCACGCTTGCTCATCCAGTGTGTCAAAAACTTACCTAAAACTCGATAATAGTAAAATCGAGTTACATAGAGAACTTGATAATCATAAAATCGAGTTCCAAAATAAGAACACGAAGCGAAATAGTTTCAAAACAAATACAATATGCTGAATATTTTAAAAAATAAGGGCAAAAGCCCATTTTCCGCCATGTTTCAATTCATGCTTTCTTGCTTTCAATTGATTAATTGCATGCCCACATTTTAAATGTAGATTAGTCATTCTCAAAAAAAAAAAAAATATATATATATATATATGCGGCTTTGTCCTAATTAGCATCACTATGATAAATTAATATTTGAATCCCCAAAATCCAATCTGGAACTCAATGCAAGGCTAGAAATCACGGACACGGTTGGGAGGGTGCCGCACCCAAGTCCGATGCGGCCCGACACGGTTGCCCGCGCGTCGATGCCGCGTCTGAGTTTTTTTTTTTTTTTTTTTCCTCGAATTCGCACCGACGCGGCTCGATTCGTGCCGAACCGGGCTGATTCAGCCATATCAGGTCGTATTAGCCGACGACCGATACGACCGAAACAGGCCGAAATTTGCCTTGAAACTCGTTGGAAAAGCCGAAATTCTAACCTCAGATGTGTTTCTTGCCTTCTTCTTTCTTTGTTTTGTGAATCAAGGCATATTAATGTGTTTTTTAAGAATATTTTAATAGTAAAAATATATAGAAAATATAAATAAAAATATTTTTAATAATTTTTTAATCGTCGAGTCTCGCCGCACCCGCACCCTACTTTTTCAAAAATTGCCGAGTCCTGCACCCGCACCCGAGTCCCAAAACGCACCTGTGCTACCTAGGTGCAAGGCTAAACGCAATGTAGCCTTCGGCTATGCACTTTTAACAGGCACACACAATACCAACAGTCCTCTACGCTTGGATCATATCAACGATCTCAATTCATAGGGATGGCACCAACAAGATTAGTTAAGAAAAGAGGACAATATACTACAAATTAAACCTTTAATTAAAATATCCAAAATGGCTTTCTTAACAACACAAACTGTATGCTTTTCATGTCGGACAAATCTATAGTGCTAGACCATTGCGTTTTGTTAAATTAGCATACTTGGTCCCTGATTTTCATTCCTAACGTGTAGCACACTAGAAGGCTTTTCACATCACTTGGGACTCCGATTGCAGCGAAAGCCTTATCACTCTAATAATGTCTGTGAGAGAAACAAGCCCGACAAGTAAGCCCTGTTGATCCACAACCCAAACTCGGTGGACATGTTTAGTGACTGCTTTGTCAATCACTTCGGTGAGGGATGATTCAGGTAGACAAGTCACGAGTTGCCTTGGTGAATCCGAAGATGCATATAGGGGGCCTTTCGAGACATACTCGGTAAAGTCTAGTGCACTCAAAGGCAACCATGATTGCAGTGTGGCAAGGAGGCTACCCCTCAAATCTGTGGCGAAAAATGTACCTATTAGCTTCCTACCTCTGCCCTGCAGTTTGTAGTCTCAATTGTGAGTTTATTTGGGAATAGGTCAATGAAATAGGGGGTAATGTATATAGCATAGGGAAAACTGGAATATGTATGAAGTGACTATTGCAAACACCAATTAATTAACGATAGAAACTCTATGTAGTCTCAAACGTGAGTTTACTTATGAATTGGTCAATGAAACAGGATATATATAGCACAGCAAAACTGGAATATTTATTAATTGACTATTGCAATCACAATTAATTAACTATAAAAACTCAAATCCACCTATAATAAGGAAATTTATTAGATACTCCGGAAGTATACTCCCTCCCTCTCACATGGGGTTGAGCCCTATAGTGAGTGGAATCCACTATTATAGTATACTCTCGGAGTACCCAATAATAACCCATACGATAGTATATCATGAGAATCCCGTTTCCAGGAATATATGTAAAAGTGAGGGAATCAGGATAAACCCATTTCCATCCTCAAATGTAGGAATATATATATATATATATATATATATGAAAAAAGGGCTATGAAAAAAAATTCATTTAAACAGGTCTCTTTGGTCCTCAAAAAAAAAAAAAAAAGATAAAATAAAATTCTCTTTGGTTCCTCGTGGCGCTCAAATTTCACCATAATGGGCTAAACCTATTCAGTACAGTTGACAACATGGTCAAAACTTATTTGATGTTAAGCAAAAATTTAATATAGCAAATGGGTCTACCTAAAGGTCTTAGTAATGAAGTTGTGTTCATATACAGTTCCAAAACAGAGTTGATATCTATTATCTCTGTTAAGCGAAATTGTATCATTTATGAGTAGGACAAAAAATAAATCCATTTAAACTGCAGTGTTAGGAGGCTTACATCTATAAGCTGCTTGTGATCTTCTTCATGGGCATTTGAGGCTGTAACTATAGGAACTGCATTAAGCATTGTAGCCCTCATGCACTTGATGGCTTCAATTACTTTTGTGCGATCAGTGATGGCATAAACATTCTCGGTAACTGCTCCTAATTCACTAAGTGGGCGTGATATGATGCCTTCTAGATCAGACTCATGCTCCTTCAAGAACCTTAAAAAGTCCATTTGTGTAAGCATTCGATAGCTCGATGCAGACTCTACGAGTTCCACTCCTGATATATTCTCCATGTGGCTGTCTAGTGGTACCAAAGCCCGGTGGATTCCTTTGCTGAACACTTCCATACAATCTAACATGCTGCATCTCATATTAACAGCAATTGTTTAATTCACAGTTACTACAGAGCTGATTAAAACAAATATACTACTACATACCTAAAGGAATCTTTATTTTCAATGCAATCAAATATGATAAATTTAGTTTAGAAAACTATTACAAAAAGTCATGTGGCATTTTCACTAGGCATAGCCAATTTGACTCCTAGTACCCAAGCAATTTGAATTGATATGCCACAATCTGAGGCCTACCACCTTATCATATCTTTGTGAAAGGTTTAATCTCTTAGATCCCTGCTGATCTAAATAGAAGGCATTCATTCAACTACATTTTCTATTCTATAGGACAAACATCAAAAGATGCTTCACCAGTTTTACAAAGAAGAAATATTCCTATATATAGTAACACCCACCCACCCAACCCGCCTCCTCCACACACACACACACACACAAAATTGAAAACATGTCTCCAAAGTATGAGTGGATGTGGGTTATGTTCAAGGAATTTGGGATTAGAAAATAACGGAAGACACAAAAGTCAGTCTCTTACAAACATTAAGAATTAAAATGCAATTATTATGTCATTTATTCATGTATCTCGGTCTCCTTCCTTGAATGCGTTGGCAACTCAACAGACCATACATTATTATTCCTGCTCTGATTTGGTCCAAAATTTCTTCCCAATTTCTTAAGAGGGTTCACTTTAAAAGACAATACAATAGCACAGCCCTATTATAATTCCAGAAAAGGGCAACCCCAATGACTGTATGTACCTCATTTTGTTCAACTGCATATATAAGAGGCACCTGCACCACCTTATTGCACAGGGGTAGTAACCTTATCAAGCATACCTACACTGTTGGCTGTTGCCTAACACCTTAATAATAATAAATAAAACCAATGAAGCCCCTTGGTCTGTGATGATTTACTTTTTTTTATTATTATTTTTCTAATGTGTAGCCCCTTCCAAATCAGTTTACATGTTAAGCGTTTATACATGGTAGAACAGCTAGAAACATTTATGTAGGCCATCGAATATTTCATGAAGAGGGAATTATAGGCCGGGCCCAATGGTTATTTAGGATTGAGATTTTCTTCAATTGATTTTTAAGCATACTTATAAAGAGTAAATTATGATGTATGGATACAATCGGTCTTTTTGGTAAAAAGCATTAGTCACTACAATTCACATAATCATACTACTTTTTTACTGACCAAGTGACTTGCTCAAAGTGAATTTCTAATAATGTTTAGAGCATCCACAGCAGATGTGTCAAATGTGTCAAATGCCAAATATTTGATACATTTGACACGCCAAACACAAAAATGAAGCTTTATCAGATGTGTTAAATATGTCAAATTTTTACAACATGCTATAGTACCATTGTATTTTGACACGGCACGGACTCAAATAGCATTTGTACTTTATTATTTTTTTATTATTCATCTTTCTCTCTCATCCCACTCAGTCACTCCATCTCCACTTCTCCAGATCCTGCTTTCTCTCCTCCCTCTCTGTCTAATCGCCCTCTCTCTAGTGAAGGATGGGTTCCGATGTGGGTATATTCTAGCGTGGGCTCCGGCGTGGGTCAGGTGATGGTGTGGGTCGTGGGTATGGCGGCATGGTGGGTCACGGCGAGCTGGGTCGCGGTGAGGTGGGTCACAGGCTCATGGCTGAGGTGAGTGGGTTTTGATGGGTGGGTTCAGATGGGATTTGGGGTGGTTTCCTTCATCGGTTTTTTTCCCCTCCTTTTGTTTGCTCTCTCCTCTCTGTTCGATCTCTTTGGTTATGTTTGATGTGGGTTTTGCTTTTGGGTTTGTTTGATTTGCCATGCCGATCTCTCTGGTTTTTTTTTTTTTTTTTTTTTTTTTTTTTTTTTTTTTTTTTTTTTTTTTTTTTTTTTTTTTTTTTTTTAAGGTGGCGCTGGTGGATGTGGGTTTGTGCTGGTGGTGACTGGTCAATGTTGTTGCAGCAGTGGTGGATGTGTTGTTGTTGTTGTTGATGGTGATGAGAGAGAGGAGATAATATATTATTTTAATGTGTAGTAAATATTATTTTAATGTATAGAATTGAATGATAGAACATCTGATAAATGAGATATTGTAAAATGATGTGGTAAAATAATAAAGTAAGCTTTTGGTGTGTCAAAATGACATTTTTTTTGCAACATCTGCTACGAATGCTCTAATATGTCAAATTAGAATGCATATGGTTTAACTTATTCCCAACTCCCTTTTCGTAAAGAGAAAACATTGGGTCAGGAGCTGTGTTTTACGCCAGTCAATCTTGACCTGCCACGTCACCTTCCTTTTTTTTCTTTTTCTTTTTTCAGCAAAAACATTAAGCCTTAAGCCTCTCTCCCTCTCTTTCTCTTCTCTTCTCACCTGATCTCTCCATCTTTGAATCAAACCCACAACCTCCATGGCCGGAGCTTAAAAGCTCAACACAAGCCACCATCACCACTGCCATGGCCGGAGCTTCAAAGCTCAACACAAGCCACCATCGGCCACAACCACAAACCATAGTAGCAAAAAAAAAAAAAAACACCTTTGCCCCAACAATCAAACCCAGCAACCCAACAATCCAACCCCAGCCAAAAACAAAATAAAAATACCTCCACTGTTGCCCCATTTCCTCTTCCACTTCTCAGCAACCCATCAACAACCACCATGCCACTAACCCATCAATAACACCACCAAGACTCATCATCACCATTGCCGAGGCACCTCCGATACAAACATCCAAGACCCACTAGCACCGACCCACTCACCCACCAAATCAAACCCACGAACCGCCAGACCACAATCACCACCGAGACCCACTAAATCAGCCCACAAAACCCACCAAATCAACCCACGAAACCCACCAAATTAGACCCACATCACCACCGTGCCTCATGACTACAATTGCTGAACCACCACTGTGCCTCTTGACCATAATCGCCAAACCATAATCACTGAACCACCAAGCACAAACAAAAGCACATGAGTGAATAAAGACAAAAAAGAGAAATGCGAAAGGAAAGAGAAGAGAGCAGAGGCTGAGGGAAAAAGAAAGAGTCGTTGGGCAATAAACTCAGGCCGCGAGACTGGTGGCTTGTGTTGAGCTTTGAAGCTCCAGCCATGGAGGTTGTGGGTTTGATTCAAAGATGGAGAGATCAGGTGAGGAGAGAAGAGAAAGAAAGGGAGAGAGGCTTAAGGATTATGTTTTTGCTGATAAAAAAAAAAAAAAAAAAGGTGACGTGCGCGGGTCAGGATTGGCTGGCGTAAAACACAGGTTTTACGCCAGCTCCTGACCCAATGTTTTCTCTTTGGTAAAAGCTTACTGCTGAAAGATGGCAAAATTACCATTGCACCCCAAAAGTAAAAATTTTAAAAATCAGCAATAAGTAAAGAAAAAAAAGAAGAAGCTAATCCAAACACATACTTTAAGTGTCACACCAGTGTTACCTTAATTGTTATGATGCCTCCCATATCATATGTGTGCACTAGATCTACCATTCTTTATTCAATATATAAAGAAACCTCCTTTTTTTCAAAAAATATTAAATGTGCAAATATCATTTTAGTCCCTACTTGAAAGTTGGACCATTTTATTTTTAAATTGCAATTAATTTGGTGTTTGCCATGAAATCATAGTTCAGTTTTTCTTGCACTTTTTTTACAACCAAATAGACAAACACAAATCATGATTTATTAATATCCAATAGGCACATGTATCAAGTCAGCAAATGAAACAAACCCAAATTTGGACTTGAAATTATTGTAAATTGAAAATAAGAGAGACCAAACTTGTTGCAAGATAAAAATAAGAGGACCAATTTGAACTCTACCAAATGGTAGGAACTAAAAATAATAAAAAAAACAAATTAATTGCTACCAAAATGTAGAGAACAAATTTATGGTGATCCCAAAATGGTATTTTCTTGAATATTAAATTATTTGCTTTCCAAGGGAGTATACTCTAGGAGGACTATAGCCTGCTATTTGCAACAATATATAATAATGTTATATTCTATCCCAACAGGCAGCATCATCTAGAACGATAATTCTAGAATCTTCAAGATAAAGAAATTAAAAGTTCCTCAAGCATATGTACAATTGGATCATAAGCAACTATAAATCTATAATAGAAAACATTTCTAACATAAGTATAATAGGACTTGATTTAGGTCCAGTGCATGAACCCAGTCAAATGGTAATACATGTCCAAAAGTGGATACATGTCCTCATCTCAACTGGTCCAATGCTACTTTTTTTTTTTTTTGATAATCAAGATAACTGAAACTTTCATTAAGCTGAGATAATACTCAAATGAGCTACATCAAACAACAGTTGATTTCCAATAACAGGTGGAATATCTTCCACCCATATACAGCAATCAGTTACAGACTTGGCAAACTTTGCCATGATATGTGCTGCAGAATTTCTAGTCCTGCACACGTGGTTTACTTCCCACAAATTAAAAACACTAAGGTCCATTTTAATCCCTTCTATCACCTTTTGGATGGCACTCACTGGACTCTTTGCACTGAAGGCTTTTATGACAACCTGTGCATCACTTTCCACACTGATATTTCTAAGACTGAGGTCCCTTGCAAAGATGATGCCCTCCTCCACTGCTTTCGCTTCCGTTTCCAAAGCTTTCAATGGCAGCTCCACCCTTCTACTCATCTCGCCCATAACCTGTCCTTCCTTATTTCTGATGACCACGCCCACCCCACAACAGCCCAAATCTTTGAACACCGCCCCATCAACATTGACCTTGTATTGCCCCCTTCTCGACGGAGTCCAATGTTGCCCAGCAGCGCGTAAAGGCCTACTCTACACTTCATTTTTCTACCTAACTTCCTTAGCATATGCAGACGCTTCGCGCACTATCAAATCCGCTGCTTTACTCTTCCCACCATGGCAGGTTGAGTTCCTATTGTTCCATAGGCTCCACGCTATGATCGCAAACAACTCCCAGTCTATGTTCAGCTTCTTGATCTTTGTTTCCCACACAACATCTATGAAATCCCTAGGCGTAGTCTCAAAGAAAGGCAACTTCAATCTTATATTTCCCCATACTTCCCCTGCCAATTTGCACCCCCACAAAGCATGTCCCGTTGTTTCACAACACAACAGCCACACAACACGCATTTATCACTTGGAGTATGTTCAGGCATGCTCTCCACATAAAGTGTTTTATCTTGTGGGGGCAGTTCAAACTCCATATCAGCTTCCACAAGTTTTGCATACCTGAATTGTTTGAGGTCTCCCCCCATTCCAGCTTTTGGTCAGCCTCTCTCAACAGCAACTGGGCCACTTTGTATGCACTATTTATAGTAAATTTACCACTTGGAGTCCAAGCCCATACCAATGAGTCTTGAGGGAGTCTAGGGCTGATGGGAATGCCTAGGATTGCTTGGGCTTCTTGGATCATGAAAGTATTTCTCACTTTGGGTACATCCCACCCTCTCCTATCCATATCAATGAGGCTTGCCACCAGCTCAGAATCAGCATGAGGAGGTCTTTGGCTTACAACTTTGAATGAACTCGGGTTTGGGAGCCAACGATCTTTCCAAATACGAACTTGTTCCCCGTTTCCAATAGACCATTTTGACCCCCTTTCTACTACTTGCCTAGCAGCCATGATGCTTCGCCATACATAGGACGGCCTCCTTCCCAACTGAGCTTCCATAAAAGAACATTGTGCAAAGTATTTCGCTTTGAACACCCTATAGATCAAAGAGGTTTGATTTTTCTGGATTCACCAGTCTTGCTTAGCGAGAAGGGCCAAGTTAAAGGCTTTTAAATCCCTAAAACCCATACCTCCCATTTCCTTTAGAGTGCACAATTTTTTCCATGAGACCCATGCCATCTTCCTTTCCCTATCCTTTTGTCCCCACCAAAAATTACTAATCATGGAGTTTAGTTCGTTGCACAACGAGTCCGAAATTCCGAAGCAGCTCATTGTGTATGTGGGTGTGGCTTAGGCCACCACCTTAATAAGGATCTCCCAACCTGCATTTGACAGCAACTTTCCTTTCCACCCAGCTAAGTGTCTCCCCACTTGATCCTTGATTTGGTTAAAGGCTTTACGTTTCCCTCTACCAATTAAAGGAGGCAGTCCTAGGTATTTCTTGTGGTGATGGACAATTTGAGCTCCAAATCTTCGCTGTACATACTCTTGGGTCTCTCTAGGAGTATTCCTACTGAAAAAGAGGAAGGTTTTCTCCTTGTTAAGCTTTTGTCCCGAGTCCCCTTCATACTCCTCCAGAACACTAATAAGCCTATCACATTCTTCCACTAATGCTCTACAAAAACTATGCTATCGTCAGCAAAAAGCAAGTGGGACACGCGTGGAGCACCTCTGCATACAGCCACTCCTTTAATCTGCCCCTCTCTCTCTTCCTTCTTAAGCATAGCAGATAACCCTTCAGTACACAGCAGGAAAAGATAAGGGGATATAGGGTCCCCTTGTCTCAGGCCTCTAGTTGTATTTATTTTTCCTTTTGCTTCCCCGTTAATCAGAATCGAGTACTCCACTGTGGTCACGCACATCATAATGAGAGAAACCCACCTCTCATGAAAGCCCATCCTCCTCATCATTACCTCCAGATAACTCCATTCGGCCCTATCATAGGCCTTACTCATATCTAGTTTCACTGCCATCAGAGCTTCTTTCCCCTTCCTCCTTTGGTCTATGCTATGCATAGTTTCGAAAGCCACCAAGACATTATCCAAAATGAGCCTACCCGGAACAAAGGCACTCTGGGACTCATCAATAATCTCTGCAAGCTTACTTTTGAGTCTATTAGCAAGCACTTTAGAAATTATTTTATAGATAACATTGCATAGGCTTATCGGTCTATATTCCGTAATTTTTTGGGGTGATTTTACTTTAGGGATAAGGCAGATATACGTTTCATTAATTCCACAAGGCATCACACCAAAATTAAGAGAATTTAGAGCACAATTAATCACCTCAGGACCCACAATATCCCAATATTGTTGGAAAAAGATCGGGGACATACCGTTTGGCCCCGGGGCCTTTGTGGGGTGCATTTGCTTTAATGATCACCATACCTCCTCTGCCTTGAACTCAGCTATCAGGCTCTCATTCATCTCCGGAGATACCCTTTGGTTTATAGCATTCAGAGTTGCATCGACATTCGAAGATTGCTTTGACTTGAAAATACCCTCGAAGTACTCAAGAATAATGCTTTCAACATCCTCCTGGTTCTCCTGCCATTCCCCATTCGCATTCTGTAACCCTCTAATTCTGTTTCTTCGTCTTCTTTGGCTAGCCATAGCATGAAAGAATCTTGTATTGCGATCACCCCCTTTAATCCACGCCGCTCTGGACCTTTGGCTCCACATGATCTCTTCCCTGACCAGCATTTCATTAATTTCTTTTCTTAATTCTTGAATTTCCTCTGCTTTTTCGTGAAGGCTGCTCAGATTTTCCAGTTGCTGAAGTCTTTCTTGCTTTTGCTTCAAAGTTTTGTTTACATTTCCGAAAGCCCTCCAGTTCCATCGTTGCAGGTTCGCTTGGCAGCTCTTGAGTCTATCTGTGACCGTATACTCCTCATCCCATTTGTACAGATCCTATGCTTCTTCCACTACCTCCCTGCACCCTGCCTCTCTAACCCACATGGCCTCAAAAAGAAAACGCTTTCTAGCTGGTTTCTTTTGTTGCCCAATCTTCAGGGTAAGAACCAGTAAACAATGATCCGAGCTTGACATTGAGCGATGGCGGACTCTGGCTTCTTGGAAAAGTGCAGACCAGCTTGCGTTAGCCACCATTCGGTCAAGCCTAATCAGTGTTCTATGGTCCCCCAAACGCCCATTACACCAAGTGAAATTTTGCCCCACAAAGCCCAAATCAAAAAGACCACACTGACTTAAGCATTCCCTAAAACTTTCCATCTAATTAACATCCCTCTCTAACCACCCAATCTTCTCCTGCTGGTGCGTGATTTCATTGAAATCACCAAAAACTACCCACGGCATCTCACACTGATCTCTCAACATTTCCAAAAGTTGCCAAGAAGCATGTCTCTTGCTCGCGTTGGGATGACCGTAAAAGCCGGTAGCACGCTATAGGATCGGCGATGACTCTTCTCGAACTACCACATCTATGTGAGAATGTGAACAGCTCTTGAAGGTCACCGCCAAACCCTCTCTCCACAGCAATGCCAGGCCTCCGCTTCTTCCATCACTCAGTACCACAATCCCTTGTGTGAAGTTTATTTTGTTTTGAATCCCCTTTATTCTACCCTTACTCGCCTTTGTCTCTGATAAAAAGACCAGCAGTGGATCCATCTCTTTCACCGCATCGGTGAGTGTGCGAACTGCCAGGGAGGATCCGAGACCTCGATAGTTCCAGGCAAGGATGCTCATAAGGCTCGGCGGTGTTGCGCCGCAAGCACCGCCACTCCGCCATCCATACTCTCTGTTTCGTTCTCTGTATTTCCATTCTCTAAACTCTCATTTCGTTTCAGACCTTTCCTACGTTTCTGGTCTAAAGTGTTGGGATCCAACTCTTGTAACGGGGTTGGGCCCTCCCTTTTTCCAGACTTCAAGCCTTTTTTTCCTTTGGGCTTATTTTGATTCACCTCACGCGCAAGTCTTTTCCAATGTTTGCTTTTTGGGCCGAGTTCAGCAGCCACCCAGCCTTCATTTGGGTTATAACTTAACGTCATTGGGCCCATTACAACATCTTTATCACTTGGGCTTTCCACATGGCTTCCCACCTTCTCATTTGGCGCCACTACGTATTTGAAGATGGCTTCTTTCTCTGGAAAAGGTGCCTTCTCCCAATGCATAAAAGCTGACTGGTCACCATGATTTGTGGATGAGGCCGAGACACTTTCGCTTGATTTGGCTATCTTCTCATGCTTCTTTTCCACACTCTCGCACTCCTTACTATTTTCGTGTAAAACATCCTTTACTTGATCTGAAACACCAAGCTTTGACTCTCCCAATGTGATTGGTGTGTTTCCCCGACCTGTCGTCTTCTCCACGTAAGCCCTACTAATCTCAGTTTGGAGTTCTGGGATTTGCGCCGTGGCCACCATCTGTTCCGTTCCACCACCTGAAGCCGCCTTTCCATTTGGTGGATCACCACGCACTACCGATTTCAGAACCTCATATCCACCCCTCCTACTTGGTTCGCCTCTCAACCAAACCCCATACTGCAGTTGGCTATCATCCATTTGATAGTTCACCCCAACTAACTCCGGACAATCCCTAATCGCATGGCTAAGGAGACCACATCTATAGCAGAAATTAGGTAGTCTTTCATATTTGAAATGTACCCACCGACTCTCCCCTCCCTCGATAGTGATCTTCTTCCCACGCACTAGTTTTTTTGTAAAGTCAATCTTTACTCTTGCCCAAAGATATTTTCCCCATTGAACACCTGAGTCAGAGACATCCATCTCCATCACTGACCCCAACTTAGACCCAATAGCCCATGCTGTCTCCTTTGTTCTACATTTGAGTGGAAAATTGTAAATCTGAACCCAAAATGGAGACCATCTCATCACTATTTCCTTCGGTGTTAGTTCCCCCTCAAATTCCTGTAAAAGGACAAGTTGTTTCTCATAACTCCATGGGCTCATGTCAAGCACCCTTCTCTTCTCCCTTTCGTCCCCAAATTCTACCAAGACCAAGTCCTCTTCAAGTTCACTAAACTTTATGCTCTTGCTTGGTTTCCAGAGCATGTTCAAAGTCTTTCTAAGCGCTTCCACGTTAACACATCTGTGGGATAGGATTTTTAGAACCACACAAAACCTCCCACGATCTCTGGCTGCCTTAGTACTGTTACTTCCCAGATTGATGCCTCGTCTTCCTCCTCAATAAAAGATAGCTTACTCCACAGCTTCTCTAGTTCCTCTGCCATGTTTTCTTGCAGTCGAACCCCACTTACACACACACCCTCTCACGCCCCACCAAAGGAGGGCACGCAACTTCTTGCACAGGGCAAGAACACTCAACTGCTTCTACGTGCTCGAAAGCCCGAGAGCACCCTTTTTTTGTGGTCCAATGCTACTGGACATTGGACCTAAACCTCACCTAATATAATATATGATGCAACATTAACTGGCCTAGTATTAAGATTTAGAGTCCATACACTAAGACCCTCAAGGCAGTGTCCAATGATAGAAGAAACTGGGACCGCCATCTTCTGATCAAGATCAAACACATCCCCACCGTCCATTTGATCATCTCCAGCAATATGTGCCAGGATATCAAGCATGGTAACCATACCAATATAGTGCTTCCGTACAGCCCCAGTCTGCTTATCAGACTCCATGATCATAGACGCACCAGCTCCAATCCAGTGCCCAGGTGGCGCCGCCACTGGCACCGCCACCACGCGGTTGGCCACTAGGGCGTTCATCGTGTGGGCCAGAGACGCCGTGTACGGCACCTCCACTAGTCTCCTCTTCTCCACCATCAGATCCCTAACATGTTTGTCTCTCAGCCGTTGATTTTCAGCGCTGCTGCTGCTGCTGTTGAGCTCCCTATTTTGCTGCATATTATGCTGATGCTACTTCTACTGTAAAAATGGTTAGGGATGAGAATGAGATTGAAAGTGTCTTCTTATGAAAAAGACTGTTTCAGATGTGCATGTACGTACGTGTCAATACCATGATTTGCTTAATTGCAAGGCTAAGTTTCTGTCGGCACGTGGCCATTCTTGTATGACGTAGTTTATGGCATCCCAGACAAGTGTTTATTTCTCTAAATATAAAGTATAAAAATGTTTATTTGCAGTTTTAAAATAACATAGCTCTACCAAGACATTTAAATTCAGATTTAAAAATGATCATAAATCAATAAAAATCCCATCTATATCAAATTTAAATTTCAACTTTATGTGTTTTAAAATTCTACCTAAAATATAATTTTATGATTTAAATAATAAATAATATTGTTTTTGAACAAAATCTAATTGCATATTAAATATATAAAGAATAATAATTAAACGAGAGGATGCTGAGAGAATTAGCACGGGAGGTGTAAAACTCCTTAAATTGCAATAAACAGTAAGTTTGTATATATATGAACTACTGTAGCATGGTTGTAAAATAAAAATATATTATTTTATTTGGTTTGTTTTAAAAGAAGAGATAGAGAATGAGTGGAAAAGAGAGAAAAAAGTTGGAGAGGAAGAGAGAGAAATGAATAAATAAATGAAAAGAGTTGAAAAATAAGAATTGGGATATTGGGTGAGATGTAAAATGAGATTGTAAAATAGATAAAGTGACTTTTGAATGTAAAATAGGTAATTTCTTTAGGTACCCTGATGTGAATATTTTAAAATGTTTACCCATTTAGTGTTTGGGATGGGAACCAGGGATGCATCTTCTTGGATATATATATATATATATGGCAAAACTTAAATATAGTTCCTTAGGATTTCCTCTTAAAATTCAGTCATATAACTATTTAACTAAAAATACACTTCCATCCCATAAAAAATAAAAATAAAAACTCATGATAGAATTTTAAGAGAGCAGCCTAAAAACAACACCTAAGATACTGTTGTGTGGGCCAAAAACTAACGACCCAACTCGAAGGAGATACTCTGGTGCTATATTGTGGCACGATACAATTCATTTATGGAGGTAGGTTATCAAGATCAACCTTTCAAGCTTAATTGAGTATGTCAGATGATTAAGAGAGGGGTGTGCAGTCTATGGAAGACTTCCAAAGGAAAGAAAGAAGGGAAAAACAGGAAAATATAAGTATAATTGCTTCCTCGGGATGGTCCGAGGAGTCTTTGATAGTTTGATTACACTTCTTATTTGGTTACAAAGATTTTTATTACACTTGATCTCTTCTTTCTCTAGATTTCTCATCCCCTCTTTTGGAGGAGTCTATTTTCCTTATATAGCTACCTGAAATTCATCTCAGCCCTCCACTTGGACAATCACCATTTCTCATTAGGATGCTTGTCCCATCAAGGCCTTGCTGGAGGTGGTGGAATGTGCTGCTAGTTGTGAAGGCACTGTTAAGGGGGCATTCTGTCATTAATATAGCCAACTGAGTTGATGTAGTGCATTAAATGCAAAGATGATGGGTATTTTATTTTGAAACTTCCCCTCTTCTTTACTAAATGTCTCCACTTCTTTTCTCAATCACAATCTCCTAGCCCAAGTGGCTTATCTACAATCCTCAGAGGAGTGTTCGCTCTTTAGGCTCCTCGAGCAAGCTGTTTCCTCGACTCCCACATCGGGGCTCTTATCAATGTGCTGGGCTAGGGCTAGTGAGAAGCCGTACCCATTTTCTCCTCGGGTCGGGCCTGTCTGGTAATATTCCTCCCTCATCCAAGCCTCAGCCTCCCACATTAGCCCCCCAAAGCTCCACTCTCTTTACCATTCAAGGGAGTGAGGCTTTGGTAAGAGGCGGGAGTGGGGCTTTGGTAAAGGGCAGGAGGGTTGGCACATTCTGGATGTGTTCTCACATAAGAATGTCTTTTCACCTGTCCCATACAAGTTCCTGACGTTTCGATATTGTTAGGGTCATATTTTATGTAATTGGCTAATCTTTTAACAAAATGCACTTTACTTATGATTGGGTAAATTTAAGATGAGTTTAATGCATCAAGAAATATGTTGTTTAAGCCTATCAAGTGTTCGTATTAAAAGACATGAAGATTGATCCAAGAAATAAGTGAAGAAAAACTGTTCATTAAGTCTCGACAAATAGTTCGACAAATGCCTGCTATTGAGACTTAATATGAAGTTCGATAAATGACTCGATAGCAGCTCGATTTATCGAGAATTACAATTTTTAGTTTCCAGATCTGAAATTCGGCCCAAGCTTATGTATTTGTTTAGGGTTTCTTTTCTCACAACCTTAGACATATATAAGGCTTATTTTAAAAGCTGCTACATACGGATACAAGACCTAGAGATTTATTTTCTTTGTGAGAAGCTACTGCATTTGTATGTTATGGGTTTTGTAACCAAGTTCTTCCTAATCTTCATTATTGATGAAGTAAAGAACTTTGCAACTAACAACATCATTCAAAGTTGCTGGAGTTAGTCACGTATTGAGATCCGTACAAAGGATTAGTCACAGATTGGAGATTTGTGCATCAAGAGAAAGATTGAACTTCATTTCCAATTTTCCATCCCTTTAAGCAAAAGGCAGAAGAGCTTGCACAAACAAAATGTTGTGTAGTTTCAGAATCAAGGGAATGCAAAAATACAATGTTGAGCATAATTAGCGCTTTAAAGAAGTTCAAACTCCAAACAGAACAGTGATTGCTTTCATTTAACGTCATTTTTCTCAGAAAACCATTTCAAATTGGAAAAACTAGCAGTGGCAACATAATATCAAATTACACATCCCAAGATTGAGATCCAATACAATATCACTTTCAATAAATGTGATTAAAAGTTTTAAATAAATAAATCACTTTTTAATCTAATTCCGTGAATTGAATCTAAATTTTTTGAGTAAACTACGTATTTGATCTCTATCCATTACACTATATTTCAATTTAGTCCTTAAATTTTCACTTTTGTCAATTTGGACCCTATCTAGTGGGGTTTTTTTTTTTTTTTTTTTTTTTTTTAACTTTTCCTTCTCACGTCAAATGGTAATTGCACTGCACTGTATTCAAACAACCGCACATCCCAAGTGTTAAAAAACGAGAAAGAAAACATAAACATTTCCACATTCCACAAATTTGATGGAATCAGTCATGCCTTGAACATTTGCAACATTGATGATTGCATCCTCAATTTGAATAGTGCAGCCCAGAACGTAGAAGATGCGCTGCATTTACAATTTAAAGCAAATAGGTAATGAGGATGCTTAATCAATTACATCCGATAATGAAATAAATGAATGAAGTGGAGAACAAATCCATCTTGCAAAGGATTGTTCATGATCAAGCAGATACCTTCCACTACATGAAAAAAATTTGTAGAATTAAGATAGATTACATATCTATTTTTAATACATTTGAGAGGAAATATCTCTCCATCAACCCTAATAAGTAATGACTGCTCTCCTATATCTCTTCTATTATGTTAACACTAGCGTACCACCTCTTTAATGTGTATGGAAGAATTGCCCATCTTAAATCACCTGCCTAATGTTATAGCTGTGCATTAAACAGACTTAAGAAACCTAAACATTTGCTGTTTCCCCTGGAATAAAAAGGGACTCATTGAGATGAGGTATGCATAAATCAGTGGTAAAAGCCTGGCATAATCATTCCAAATCAGCTGCAAGGTTGAAGCTAGGCCCAGCACCATTTTCAAGAGGCAGTATCACACCCCAGTTTCCCTTTGATTCTGGAGGCTCAATAACATATACTCCACCATTAGTAAGTCCAAGTGCAAACTGATTAGGTTGAGACGGATGAGCCGCAATGACAATGGGATAAATCCTTGAGCTGTCCAACAATAGCTTCATTAAAAAAGCAAACATGGAGTTTATAAATGTACATTAATTATCAGCACTTGTAAAACTATATATTGCTAATCAGAACCTGAGATTAGAAGGAAAATATGCATCAGGACTAATCCGAGACCTCGGTTGGAGCATTGTGGCAGTAAGAACCCACACGCTTCCATCTTCAACACTTACATATATTGACTGGCTATCACATGAATATGTAGCATCTGTAACTGAACCGCATGATTCTTGGGGAACCCACTGTCACAGATAAAGTTTCTTAATAAACATAGTCATACAAAGCTATTCTCAACATGAAAATTACCAATACTGCAAAAAATAACCTGCTTTCCCTGCATAAAAAGCAGGCGGATTTGAGAATGCATACATTGAATAAAAACCAGGCAGTTTTGAGCATGCATCCATCTATATTCAATGCAGTTGAGAGTAAGGCTCCATTTTTTTGGGAATAAAATATTTAATGAATAATGTTTTCAGGTTTTCCCAATATTTAGTACAATGGAGATTGCTAGTCAATGGAAAACGTTTACATGGCCAAGAAAATTACCCTTCATAGCATAAACCATTTTCTAGACTAAACCTAGTGCCTTATCCCCACCTATGAAGCACCAACGCGGCTGGGAGGGTGCCGCACTGGAGTCCAACGCAGGGTGCGCCCGTGCGTCAGTGCCGCGTCTAAGTTTTTTTTTATTTTTTTTTGGATTCGTTCCGACTTGGCTCCGATTCGGCTAGAATTAGGTCGTATCAGCCAGCGACCAAAACTAACCGAAACGGCCGAAAATGGCCAAAATTGGCCTTGAATCATGCCAGAACAGCCGAAATCGGCTTTGAATGGAGCCCATACATCCTAAATCTGTCATTCCTCAATTTTATTCTGAATATTTGTTGCTTCTTTTGTGTTTTCCTTTTTATTTTGTGTTTCTTGCCTTCTTCTTTCTTTGTTTTGTGAACCAAGGCCATAGTAATGTGTTTTTTAAATATATTTTAATAGTAAAAATATATAGAAAATATTTTTAATAATTTTTTAATCGCCGCACCCATACCCTAATTTTTCAAAATTTGCCGAGTCTCATACCCGCACCCACCCCCAAATCCAGAAACACACCCGTGCTTCATAGATCCCCACCCTCCTCAATCCCACCTCCCCCAACTCCTTTGTAGCACCATAAAAACCATCTTCCTCTCCTCTCCTCCCCTTCCCACTCCCCCCCATCCCACAAACACCACCTCCCTTCTCCCACTGGCTAGCTGCACTGCCACCACCTTGCTCCCTCCTCCATGCGCCCACCACCAACCTCCCTCCCCACTCCCCTATGCCACCACCACCACCACCCTCCCCCCACCTCCACGCTACCATCACCACTTTTCCCCTATTCCTCTACACTCCCACCACCAGCTCCCACCTCCCTACCCCACCCCCTCACTCCTACCAACCCCTATTCCCACAACCAACACTGACTACCAACTTGTGGTTTTTGTTGGTTTTAAAATAAAAATTTTCAATGCAACCAAATGCTAAATTTTCCAGATTTCAAACCAAACAACCAAAAAATTCATTGCCCTTGAAAAATATTTCTACTTAACATTTACTCATTTACCCTATGAAAATGTTTTTTTTTTTTTTTTTTTTTTTTTTTTTGGATAAGTAACATAAAAAATTTATTAAAAAACACACAGCCCAATATATAGGAAATGTACAAAAAGGCAAAAACATCAAGAAACCAAATTACAAAGATCTAGCAATTCAGGAAGGGAAAAACAAGAAAAAGATGGTAAAACAAGACACCATTCGAGAAGAGTAAAAAAGAAGAAAGACTTAAACTCAATCATGGACCGTTCACAACCCTCAAAACTTCTAGAATTCCGTTCCCGCAAGATACACCACATCAAACAGTGCGGCACAAGCCTCCAAATAACTATATTATGATGACACCTGAAATTGCATGTCCAACAATCCAACAAATCCACTACCCTTTGAGGCATCACCCAACAAATACCAAACAAGCTATAGGACAGTAAAGGAGGAGATGATCTACAGATTCCCCACACCTTTTGCACATAAAACACCACTCAAGGACAACAAAATGCCTCTTCCGAAGGTTGTCTATAGTTAGAATCTTGCCTAAAGCCGCAGTCCAAGAGAAAAAGCTACCCGATGAGGAACCTTCGATTGCCACACCATTTTCCAAGGGAAAGAAATGCCAATAGAAGGGGAAATAGAATGATAATACCCACTCACCTTGAAACCTTGACTGCTGACTGGCTTCCAACAAAGATTGTCAGAACCAACACCCTACACCTTTGTGGAATAGATCAAAACCATAAACGAATCCAAAGATTGTGACTCTTGATCATTCACTAAACGACGAAACTGAATGTCCCAAGAAACTCTCCCATTTACAAAGCACATAACCTTCGAGACCGAAGCATCCCTTGTCCTACTAATATTATATAAACTTGGAAACACCTCCTTAAGAGGACGATCCCTACACCACACATCATCCCAAAACTTCACACGAGTTCCATCACCCACTTCATACTAAATGAACTTGGAAAAATTCCCCCAGCCACTTTGAATGAACTTCCACAAACAAACATCACATGCCCCAAACACAAATTTTGTGCACCAACCACCCTACTCATTCCCATACTTCTCATTCCCACACTTCGTCCCAATGACCCTTCTCCAAAGGGCATCATTCTCCAAACCATAGTGCCACAACCATTTGGCCAATAAGGTAGAATTAAACCTTCTCAAACACCTAATGCCCATCCCTCCAAACTTCACTGGCCTACATATCTTAGACAAATTTACTAAGTGAATCTTATGCTCGTCCCCCATACCAATCCAAAGGAAGTCCCTTTGTAATTTCTCCATCCTCTTAGTCACCTTGCTTGGGATAGGGAAAAGAGAAAGGAAATACGTAGGTAGGCTAGAGAGAGTACTCTTAATAAGGGTAACCTTAACCCCCTTAGATAAATACAACCTCTTCCAACCAGCTAGCCTTCGCTCCATCTTCTCCAAAATAGGATTCCAAATCGTCTTATCTTTAAAAGAAGCACCCACTGGAAGACCTAAATATTTCAGCAGAAGAGCCAACTCCCTACAGCCCAAAATCTCCACTAGCTCATGAAGATTAGGCACATCCCCAACTGGAACCAATTCAGACTTCCCTAAATTAATTTTTAGCCCTGACATCTCCTCAAATCTAGAGAGAATCCCACGCAAAGCTGTTATATGAAAATGTTTTATGTTGAAAACACCAGATGACTTGTCTCACAAAAACAAGCAATATTCACACTAATGATGACTCAACAGTCAAACAATACTATCATGAACTCAGAAAAAAAATTAGAATACAAAACCCATCAATACTTTTACATATTTAGGGTGCATTTGTATAAGTTTTTGCGAAACAGTGTTTTGGGATTAAAATGAGCATTTGTAAAAAAGCTATAAAGATACTTATAAAAAAGTAAAATTAAAAAAAGCTATAAAGAGTTATTGTTGAGAAATGGCATTTTGGGTTTTAAAAATGCTCTTTTAAACTCCTAAATCACCTAACCAAACAAACTCTTATAAGTTTTGGTTAACACAAATAAGTGACACTGTGGCACTGCCTCATTTGCTCTCTCTCCTACACTTCTGAGGACTACAGGAAATGAGCTAGGAGTCCATTCCCTAACTGCTGGTAGAGTAGAGAATTTAAAAGGACAATTATGCAATGCCTCACAGACCTGCTTAAGGTAATCCAACTTTGGTGCCTTATATATGGCTATTTGAGTTTCATGAACAGCCAGCACATGTATCTGGTCTTGGTGAAACTGAACACGGGTCTGTGCACAAGGAGATGATACACGCCCAGGGGGAATCTGCAAGAATTTACTAGCCTGCTTCTCCCAGGGAATCTCCCACTCATCCATGCTCCATACACACAGCTGGAAATCAGTTCCAAAAAAAAAAAATTAATAAAAAAATAATATTTCATAATTCTTCATGTCTGTCACCCATGCACATAAAATAAGGAAACAACTCAATAAGAAGAATATTTCTCATTTCTTGCACTGCAATTGCACCTAAATGGAGTAAAGAGAAATTGCATGTACATCTTAATGAGCATCCAAGTTACTCATGGACCTCAAATGGACCCATAGATGAAGCACAAAAACTGCAGTCACAATAATACAAAAAAGAGACTCAAAACTGTGTTGGAAAACTGTTCCGCAGATGCCACTGTTAGCAATATTACAGTCTACAGAGCAGTCTGTAGAACACACTTGTAAAAATATGTTATCCAAAACACACATGCTTTAGGTCTATAAGAGAGAATTTCCACTGCGCTGGACACCTTTTTCCTCTAGATTCAAATGTGTTGACTGAACATATATAATAGATACCAAGAAAAAATTAATGTTCCTGAAATATTCTCCAAAAAATTAAAAGCTTCAACTAGTTCTTAGTTTCAGTGAACTTCAGCCTAATTTATTAGACAGATTAGCACTTTTTGACAGTTGACCTCCTCCATTGAAACGAATTCCCAGACTGGACTTCTGTCCCCAATATCACAACATAATTTCTAGACTCGACCTGTTACCTTTGACCCCTTTCTTCTTATATACATCCAGGGACCAATATAGTCAAAGACTAAGGCAGCCTTAAGGCACCAAGGCCTTGTATTGCCCAAGGCATGAGGCATTAGCCTAAGTGCAGCAAGGTGCCAAATTCTACATGTAATTATTATACATTTAGAACTTAAACTATATGTAATAATTAATCTAAGAACAAGCTCTATTAATTAGTCTGAGAATAATCTATTTCGAAAAGGAACCATTTGTAAATTGAGAGAAGAGAGAAGAAGAAGAAGAAGAAACAAAGTAAAAGAGAGCTGTCCATAAGGTGAGAATGAGAAATAGTTACCAAAGAGGTGTGAGAGAGTGAGAGAAGTATAGAAATAAGACAGAACAAAATAAAAAGCTTAACTTACCAATTTAGTCCTCAAACTATTGTGGTAAAGTTTAAATTGGTTCCTCAACAATTAATTATGTCAATTTGGTCCCTCAACTATAAATTGTGTCAGCTTAGTCCCTCTCAAAATAAGTCAATCTCATCCTTGTATCTCCTCTCCAATCAAATGTTAATGAAATTATCTTATTTGACAAATAGAACATATGTCAAAAGCTTATTATGTAAAGTGTAAAAATTACAAAATCATGTCATTTTCAACAATTAATTCCATTCATATCTAAATGGATTGGAGACCCAAGGATAACATTTACTTAGTTGGGACAAAATTAACACAATTAATAGTTGACAAACCAATCGAACTTTGCCCAATAGTTAGAAGACCAAATTAGTAATTTAAGAAAATAAACCCATACCTATGGCCAACAGTGTGATCCAGAAGCCCTAGCGGTGAAGAAGCAAGGCAATTTTTTCAATTGCTTTGGTTATGTTTTACCTTTTCATTTCTTTTTTCCTTTTTTTCCTGCTTGAATTTGATGTTTGTGGTGGCTTAGCTCAGCCCAACTTATTTGAAATTAAAAGTACAGAAATGTCCTCTTTCTCTTTCAAAATTACAAAACTATCCTTTTTTTTGTTGATTTTCATTGAGGCATTCTCTCATGCACCCTAATATTTGAATTGGGCTACTATAAGTTAATAATAATACATTAGCAGGAATCATTCTACTAAAAAAGGTTGTAACTAGGGCACAAGATTCTCACTTCTGCGGAATCTACGAAAGGTGGTTGGTAGACAACCTACCCCCAAATTTAGAGAGGTTGATTATAAAATGTGAATCCACACCATATCGCTTGGGCAGAGAGCACTTCCCATCGCACCAAGGTTTTACCTCTAGGTATCATTCTACTAAATGTGAAAATTTCAAATTAAAAAGGCAACAAAGAATATAGGATTTTTCCTTAAAACAGGTGGCCATTGTTCTATTAGACCCTAATGGTTTGTTTGGTAATAGAGATTTTCTAGGGTGGATTGAATAGAAAGGAAAGAAAAGGGAAAGAGGGGTACATGCTCATGCGCACACACTCAGAGAGAGAGAGAGGGAGAGAGAGAAAGTCTTATATGTTATATCTCCATTCCTTCTTATTGTGTGAAGAATATACCTGAGCATCAGCTCCGGATGATACAAGAATATTTAGAACGTTAGAAAAGGCAAGGCCAGTTACTCTCTTCTGGTGACCTTTGAGCTTGCTTTTGATCTATCCAACACCACATAAAAATTTTAATTGTCACTATTTAAAATTCAAATGCACATTTTCATGTTAGTTTGCAACATAGATCATGGTTCAGGTTACTACCTCATCAAATCTGACATTGTAAATATCAATAGAAGAATCATCAATGCCTATGGCAACAATGTTGTTGTCTTGTGGGTAGAAAGCAACAAATGTTGCTGCAGGTGGTGGAGGCATGAATGTTGTCATCCTCTACACAAGAAATGCATAGGTTCATAATATTGGTACATGTGCTTATCATAAACTCCCCAGGAAATTAGACCCCTGGAAAGATATTAGATAACATTGCCATTACCTCAAATGTCATCATATTATAAAGGGAACTTTTTCCACCAGATGCTGATATAAGATAAGAATCATTCTTTGAAAGAGCAAAGCAAGGAATAGCATCTTCAGGATTCATATCGTTTGTCATCAATACTCCATTCGAAGGTTGCCACAATTGTGGTGGCACACTAGAAGTTGCCTACAATGAGCAAAGCATTTGTGAATTGCTAAGTGTATTACAATAACAACATATTTCCCTCAACAACAAGGGCATCCATACCTTCCCCTCATTTGCCTGCCATTTCCAAAGTTTGTGCACAGCATTGAATCCTAATGCCAAAATGGCACCTCCTGAATTTGTATATGTCAACCTACTAATCTGAAATGGAGAAAGAACTATTAGAGTTAGGATTTAAAAAATAAAAAATAATACAGTTAACTTGAGCACCTCTTACTTTCATCTCATTTTTTCATTGTAGAAGTAGAATATATGATGTAGGACAAATGGGAGACTTTGTTTACGTGTGCCTGTGGTGACTTAAACTTTAGGATTTCTAGATCTAGGATTTGGAACCTTTTAGTAGAAAGGTTAGGGTTAAAGAATGACTATGGTTTTAGAATAAATGAGAAAACATTTTGATTTGGGTTGAAAAAAGGCAAAGAGAAATGGAAATCAAATTTAACCACATTCTTTGAATAGTGCGTGTGAACAATGCACATGAATGGTGTGAGCGAACAGTAACTGTGTGAACAATGAACAATAGTGTGGGTGAACAAAACTGCAAGAAAGAGAGAAGAAATGGAGGAAAAAGAATAATAAGGCCAGCATGCCTCAATACTCAAAACTCCCAAGATTTATTTATCAACTTCTACTTGTTTGAGTACAATGACTCTAAATCTTAAGTTCTAGTAGAACTACAATTTCAACTTTGACTAGTACACTAAGCCTAATTATATTTAACCAAAACCCACACATAAAGACCTCTAAACTAAATAAGACTCACTTACTTATAACAGAAAACCCAAGGCCCACAACCATGGCTCATACCCATCAATTGCAGAATCACTAAGTTAGTCTAGAATCACCAATAAAATATAAAAATTTTGTTAACTACCGCGTACACTTATTGCTAAGCTTTGCCATAACCGTAGACTTCCAAAGAAAAAATTGGTTCTCCAACCACGCTGTGGATGCACCAACAAGTTTTCAAAAACATTGCTTGGGATTTTAGGTATCAAATAGTAAATGTAAACCATTCTTTCATTGCAATTCTTTAGGCTATCTTAGGTTTTGTAATTGTCATGAGGTAGTTTTTAATAAAATCATTTACTTATAATATATATATATATATAAACCAGCAAGTGTTTGACAGTAGACTAATACACTTGCCAACCTACTATTTTGAAAACAATAATGAAATGAACATTCTATAATATTGAAAACAGATATAGAAGTATATAATCTAATAATTGCTATTTACTATGTACTTTTTTTTTTTTTTTTGATAGGATATTTACCATGTACTTTAAACATCAATTTGGCCAGTTAGAGCCTAAAAGGACCCAACATGCTTATAATCAAAAACTATTTTTAAAATACTCCATTAAAAAGAAATATTTATTGAGTCCTTCCAGGGACACTACAATAATACACAAATTTCATAACATTTCCAAAATAGCCTACCACCTCACACAGGAATAATTAAAAAAGAAATTTAATTGCAGATTGTGTGGATCCATGTGTTAAGTGATAGGCTAATTTTGGAATGTCGCAAAATCGTTGTGAATTTTTGTTGTGTCCCTAGATTATTGATATTTATTTAAATTTTAGGTAAAAATTGAATAACAACTATGAAATGGGTTACCATGTACGAGAGCCTAACAAGAATCAAAGCTGAAAGTTTTTGGAAATTAATTTCGGAATAAATGAGCCTAATTAGAACAAATAATTATATTCCCTCCCTTCAGATATATGCCCATTTCCTATGTTGCACAGACACAAAAAATGGCCAAGTACCTGTGTCGGACACGGGTACTGATAAGACACGGCTGCAAAAGCACCCAATGAATACCAGAGAAGAAAAAAAAAATGATTCCTGGTATATACCAGACACATATAATTATATATAATAACCATTAGTGTACAACTTAGTATCAAACCCAAGTACACCAGATGCTACAGTGCTTGAGATCATGGATGGAGTGAAACAGGCACCACCCAATACAGCATATAAATTGTCGTTAGACTTGCTCTTTCAACAACACCAAACATATACATAGAATCATTGTGGATTCATCTGATAGTACCAAACAATCTTAGGCAGACAGGATCATCAAAAGCATGACACTTTAAAATCATAATATCTTCCATTAATCCAACACTTTCAATCCGGCTTAGTTTTATATCTCACATAGAAGTAGGAGGAGCTGATAAATAAAGAAAGCTAATGTGGATGCATTCAAGATGTAAAGCAGAGACTAGAGCCAAAACCACCCAGCAGAATAGTGTTCCAAGCATAAAAGTAAATAAAGTAACATAATATGTGTTGTATAGGATGATGAGAAAACTAACAAGACTTCAAGGGCATTTGATCTATAATAAATAGCACTAGTAAACCTTGTGATCTGATAACTTACAATGTAATTTCTCTCAGTGGTCATACATGTAACTGTCTACAAAAAGAGTGCAGCAAAGGTTGCATTTGTTCATGGATGGCACTAGTGCCCCAGCACCACAGAATTGCCATGAAATTATCATCAAAAGAATGGATTCATGGATATGTCATATTAAATAACTTAGTCTATGGCTTGACAAGCAGAACACGAGTTTGAGGCAGCAACACTATTGTATGGAACCACACAACAAGAGTTAGATATGCCCAGCACTTATATTGCCCAGATGTGATCTGCCCATGCTTCCTACAATACTATTACTAATCCAGCCATGCTGATAATTTATCAAATCATCATAGACAAGAACAACTACCCATGGGCAATCCAAAGTGAATCTAACAACATGGACTTGAACTTGCAGCATTAGGCAGTCATGTAAGCATCAATTTTTTTTCCCCAAAAATGGGTCAAGAGTCAAGACCCCCTCACATTCTTAGGGCACGTTTGGCACACTATAATGATTATTACATGAGAAAAGGAATAAGTATTACAAGGAATACATTAAGTTGGAATGTAATAAGTATTACTATTCCTGAATATGCATCCACAATTTAGTAGAATATAAAAAGAATGTGTAATTAAATCATTTTTAAGTCAAATTTCCTAAAATACACTTATTTTAGAGTGTTCAAAATAGAGCTAATAATTAACAATAAGGAAAATTTATTTTCTTTCCTTTTAAAGATGTGGCAACTAATGGCTTTTTAGGAAAAAAATTTAAAAAGTTATTACATAAAGTGAAAGAATAGATATTCAATACTTTTGATAAGGAATATGACGCAGGACAACCAGAACAAAATTGAAATAACGGAAAAATAAAAGATATGACCTAGGAGTCAGCACCTAGGCCTTGCTTGGAGTCAGCATCAAGCGGGGAAACCACTAGGAGTCAGCACCTAGGGTAGACCTGGAGTCAGCACCAGACCAAAGAAAGACCAAACGGCCATTGTTTTCATTCATTAAAATATCAACTGTCTCCTCAAGGAGTACAATAGGTTGCTTATAAAGGATTACTAAACCCTAGTTCTAATTGGCTAGGAAACCCTAATTGCCTTATTACAAAAATACCCTTGCTGGCTAGGAAACCCTAATTGCCTTATTACAAAAATAACCTTACTTCTAAATTAAAATACTAAAAGCCCAATAAACTACTAGGACCTAAAACATAAAAATACAATTGACTTGCAAACATAAATAATATTAAATAATAATTCTCTTTCATCTCCCGCATCAGAATAGTTATTCCTCATTTTGAAGAGTAGCTATTCATAAGGAATAACTATTCATTGTAATAAAAACATAACCAAACAACTGAATAGTTATGCCATAAGAATATCTATTACATTACAGTATCTATTATAGTTTACCAAAAGTGCCCTTAGTATACAGTCATCAAAGATCATGGCATCAATAACTTAAGTTGAATATTTTTTTTCCATTATGAATTGTAGCAGAAAATATAAAAATATGTTGGCACAACTCAAACTAGGGAAAAAAAACCACACAAAAACAAGAAGAAAAAGAAAAGTGGCCCAACTACCTAGAAAACCAAAGTTTAGTTGTATGCAGAATGATGAGAGACAAGCATACTGGGATACTTCATATTAACTTCGGTGGAGCTTTTTTTTTTTCTTGTTTGGGGGGCAGGGAGCAGATAATTACCCTTACAGGCATCAGGCAGTCAGGAAGCCGAAGGGAACGAAGCTGAGACGGTTTATTGAAATCAGTCAGCATCCAAGTGTTAGATTTCTCCAGTTCATCAGTATGATTTGGTTTCATATCTGGCAAACGTCGGCTATCTCCATTCTAATAAGTATCAAGAATTAAAAATTGAACCCCAAAAAGAATTTCAGTAAGGTTCAATGATGATTTAATCATATGCTCAGAAAAAAATTATATATATTATAAATCATGAGAAAATTTAACACTCATTATAAAGACTTTAAAACTCCTATGCAAAGAAGCATCCCAACTATTGACATGACATAGGCATCGAGCTCACCTGTCCAGCCATCACTGTCATCAGTGCACTTCTATCTGCAACCCCAATGCTTGTTCCAGCAGTTGAACTGGAAGAACCAAAGGTGCGAATTATTGCTCCCTGCAAAATAAAGAGTGCATTTAACAAGCATGTACACATTTGAAGTTGCTATAAGAATTAAAAGAAAGGAGTACCTGCAAAACAGTTGCAGAAGCCTTTCTGTCAAAGCAAAAGCCATACCCATCAGCATGTGCAAGTATTTTGATTCCATTCATTCAGCCACAACAACAAAAAAATAATTCTTTGATTCCATTCTCCCTGTTGATATAGCCAGCATTATCCCTTGTTAAATGAAATGCAAAGACAAGCCTAAAAGTCAGAGTAACATGCACAAAGAACCTTTGAACTAGGGATCTTTTTCCTTCTTTTTAACAGAACTTGAGACAAAGCATGGCTGCATTAGGAATGACTGAAATTGATTCTTCTATTCAAATAGGGCTTATATTAAGAAATGCCTTTTTTACTTAACCCTATGTAGGTCGTTGACATTTGAATTTTAGTAGTAAATTAGTTAAGTAGCTTGTGATCATACAATTTTCATAATCTTCTTGTTGTTTGATCAAATGCTTTAAGTAAATAACTTATAGCAGAAATGCATTTAGGATTATAGTGTACAACCTTTAGTGTTGTCATATGGTGAATGTGCATAAAACTCAACAATCTTAAGATTTGGAGTATGATACACACCTGATAGTAATATAGAAAAGTTGGATCCTTCTCATGTGGATATATGCACACACTAGCGGCATGTGAACCCTTTTTTTCGGGTACATTGAGTATATTGTCTACTGTAATGCTTTGCTTTATTATTTCAATCATCCTAACTCCAGGAACTCTACATATTTTGCTGAATTTACTACACTAAACTGACTCTTGTGTTTACATACAACCTTTGTTAGGAATATGGGATACAAATCCAAATTTTGGCCTGCATATAACTATTTATCACGCTCATTCCAAAAATAAACTCAAACGCTCAAGAAGCACATTTGACAGGAAAATTCACACCTCTTACAATTAACTTAGTCCTCTGTTCTTGGTTCAGAAGCAATCTGCTATTCTGCTCAGCTTAGATCTTTGTCCCACATATTATTATTTATTCTTTTTTTTATTTTTGATAAGTAATAAGATTTTCCTGAAAACAAAAGTGCGAAGCTGAAGTACACGGGAAGTATACAATAGCAACAAAACAACTAAGACCTAAATTACAAGTATCCATGAACTCTAAACAAGAAGAACAGACATCCCCAGTATTCCTTGACCAAACAAACAAAGATCTAAGAACAAAGAGTTTCACATGAAGGATGCTTCAATCAAACAATCCAACATTGTGTTCCCTCCAAATAGACCACATCAAACATAGTGGGATAGCATTCCACACATCATAACTTTGATTCCTTTTGAAGCTGCCTCTGCAAAAAGGTGGGAGGTCTTTCACTGGGTAAAACATGACCTAGGAGACACCAAATAAACAGAAAACCGTAGACCACAAATCCCTAGCAATGGCACAATGAAGATTATTTATGTTCTACCTATCCACTCTGCAAGTACAACACTAACTAACAATGGTGATCATACGCTTATGAAGATGATTTATGCTATCACTCAGATATGCAAGGCCAATCAGCTTATCCAATTTGATCTCATATTGCCATTCACAATTTACTATTTGTATGATGGTTCTCATTCACATCCTTGTTAAAAAGTTACCACCTCAATTTACTAAATAATGATTGGGATGGATGTGAGAAATGAGTGATGGGACACAAACTGGATGAAGACCAAGTTGATGAAAAGGATGCAGTACTATAGAGTTGAATCTGTGGTGATAAGGAAGTGAGTATTCATAGGATTGCCAATCTGAATTGTCCATGCAAGAGTCCGTCTATGCTTTTCCATCAATAAAGAGCTTCCACAGTCCACAGTAACATTTATTGAAGAAACCACTAGTGTAATCTAATCCAAGGAGACTGACTTCATATATAATTTTCAATTCCTCCATTTCTTCTTCATTCAAATTTTATTTGAACTCCAATAATTTCTCAATTATGTTGCCCTTGATTATAGAAACAGGATTGGAGTTTGGGATGACATAGGTGACAGGCTTGAGCCTAAAAAAGGCCTCTGATGACAGGAAAAAAAAAAGGAGAGAAAGCACTTGAGGGAGAATAGAAGAAGTGAAGGGAAGATTGTTTAAGCCATTCTAGGAATTTGAATAGGAGAGCCATTTCTTAAAAATTAAACAATCCCATAACCAAGGAACTGACACTTTTGAAAAATATGAAAGTTGGTTAGTCGAAGATGTGGTCCCATTGGAAGATGACAACATTTGACGAGCCTTTAAATTCTAAAATAGTACGCTTAAACAATTTTATATATATCAAATTCAAACAAGGTTAACATCAACAATTTTATATGCAATGTATGACAAATGTAAATATATCATATATCAAATTCACTAATAAATTGTCTCAGAGGTCTATGATAAATCTACATGCATTTGATGGAAGCATATGAGATTATATAATCTTTAAGAGGTTCCTAAAGGTTTTTCTTTTCTTTTATTAGTAGAATGTGGTTTCATAAAGTTTCAGATGCAGGCCACTAATAAAAGAAAATTTTACTATGGGGAAGGTTCTTAGTATATTACGGAAGCATTGTAACACAATTGAGAATTTCCAAATTTCAACTTACTAAAATGAAAAAGTAAGCTGATCACTGTAACTCACATGTAGCTTCTGAAGTAGAAATCCAGTCATTCAACTGACTTCACCTGCAAATGGAATATAATTCAATAATATGTGGTACTTGTCAAAGTTTGAATGACACTGGTTATGGTGCATGGAACAAAACTAATTGCAACAGATCCCATATAGTAGGGAAGGAAAAATTCTTTTCTTTTTTTTCCTGCTTTCTGTTTTTGAACATTCATCTGTCTTAAGAAAATATTACTATGTTGAAAGTAATGATAAACAATCTGTTATATGCACCTCACAAAGTTCAATTAGATACATTATTCATTCATTTTTCTTTGTAGGTAAATCTACAACTTAGATAAAGGCAGAGTGTTGAACCATAAGCTGAACCTCAACCCTCACTTAAGGGGGTGAGATTCCATTTAGTACAAAGACAATTGGCAAGCATGTTCTTCATAATTAAGTAGATTAAGATACAAAGCATGCATCGGGGGTGCCCTCATGGTATCAACAAAGCTCAAAAATGTCATTTCTAATTCGAAACTACAATAATGTTACAAGCCACCAAGGCCAATTGTTTGTTTTGCTCAAATTAAAATTTTCTTTTTTCTTTTTTACATTATGTCAAAATATGGCTGCATAGACTACTGTAATATAAAAAAAAAAAAAAAAAAAAAATCGATGCTTTCATGCTCTGGGTATTGCTCCTGCTGTCACTCTTATCATAAAGTCTGGTAAGCTACACTGAAAGTGTGAAAGACAATGAAAATGGAATAGCAAAAGGTGACAAAGGACACCAAGTCTAAGTTACCTTAAACACAAATCATCATGAAACACAGAAAAAAGTTTAACATACAGAGCAATGGGATTAGGCTGAAATATGATTTATTAGATTGTTTGAATAGAAGTTAAAAATGTGATTAGGCAGACATAAGTTAGAATCTTCACATCTATAGCCAGACTTTGTTTCAATACTATATTACATATTACAACAAAAAACTCTTCAAAAAAAAAAAAAAAAAAAAACTAAATAGTGAAGAAAAAGAAGGAAACCTTTTTAGATCACCATAATTCACAAAACCCATGAAGAATTTGGAGTATGTGAAAATATACACATGGGAAAATTGCAAAAAGGACTATGAAAACTAAGATTTGGCAAAAATGAAGGTGTTACTTTAGTGTTGGATAAAACCCACTCAACAAGTTTGTGAGTCCAGCTTCTCCTGCATTAAGATACAAAAAAAATTGAAACAAAATTTAGAGATGCAAATAGTTAAAACCAATTGTACTCAAGTAACTAGTAACAGAAACTGAAGCGTGTTACAAGAACATGACAACTAAAATAAAAAAAGGTTTTATTAAAAGATGGGTATAGAAGAGTTCACCTTTGGCATCAGATCATCAGATTCTCAGTACGGTCTCTATTCAGCCTTTTTCTTCTCACTCGTTCGGAAATGCCAGTGTTTTTAGTTCCTCTGTTTCTCTCTCTCTCTCTCTCTCTCTCTCTCTTTTTGTTTTTCCCTTCTTTTCTTTTTTCTTATTTCATTTTAATCGGATACTAGATAAAAGGAAAAGGTATTTATTGTATTTTGTTTTCATTTCTTAAAATGTGTATTCATTTTCTCAAAAAAAAAAAATTTATAAACCTGATTTTGGGATAAATAACACAGGAGTTGAGAACCAAAAAAAAACACTGAAATAACCCCGTTCGGCGAGGAAATTTTGGATTTAGTATTATTTTAGCAATTATTTCGTTAATTAGCATGTTTTTGAAATATTGTAGCAAAATAGTATCTCGAGCCTTAAAAACTCGAGTTTGATGAAAAAAATCGAGTTTTAGGCCTGTTTGGCAAGGAAATTTTGGATTTAGCATTATTTTAGCAATTATTTCATTAATTAGCATGTTTTTGTTTTTGAAATATTTTAGCAAAATAGTATCTCGACCCTTAAACACTCGAGTTTAGTGAAAAAAATAGAGTTTTAGGGTCTGTTTGGATACCGCTTATTTTGTTGAAACTGAAAACTTATTACTGAAAGTACTGTAGATAAAAGTAAAAGTTAGTTGAAATAGTATAGTGGGACCTATAAATAGTATCAAAAAGTGTAGTGGAGTTATGAATAGTAGCAAAAATAAGCTATAGTAAAATAATTTTAATTTTTTTATTGGTATCCAAATACACACTTAAGGACTCGAATTCCAAGCTGACGTAAATAAATAATGACGAAACTACATTATTGGTCTCTAAAGTTTATCCTATGACCACAATTGGTCTCTCAAATTTCAAGTGAGCACAATTAGTCCCTTAAGTTTCAAAATTGAACATTATTAGTAATTTTATAACTACCATTAATATTATTGCCTATGTGACTAAGGCTGTGTTTGGTTGCTGTAAAACGTTTTCCGGAAAATACATATTTTCCGGAAATGCTAATTTCCGGAAAAGGAAAATGTTTCCATGGTGTTTGATTGCACTTCAAAAAATTTTCCGGAAAATATTTTCTGGTGTTTGGAAAAGAAGAAGGAAAACACAAATTCAGAAAAACACAAGCCACAACCCAGGAAAAAATCATCCACGACGACAAATTCAGTCCGACGACCGCGTCATCGATCGCGTCGTCGATCGCGATCTCGCCTTCTTCGCGAGATCGTGATCCACGGCGCGATCGCGATCTTGCTGCGTCAATCGCGATTCGAGATCGCGATCGCGATCGACACGGCGAGATCGCGATCGACGCGGCAAGATCGTGATCGACGCGGCAAGATCGTGATCTCGCGAAGCATTGCGTCGATCGCGATCTCGCGAAGCACAGCATGATCGCGATCGACGCTTAGCAATCGGCAGCGCGGACTAGAGCTCGACTGGGTTCGCCGGCAATCATCAGACTGGACTGGAGCTCACCTTCCTCATGCGCGCTCGCTCTCTCCCTTTTTCCGGAATTCATTTGAAGTGAATATAGGAACGAAAATTCATTTCCGTGGTCAAAGCCTTTTTTTTTCAGTCAACGGATTTCAATTTCCGGAAAATAGAATTTTCCGGACCAACCAAACACACCTATTTTCCGGAAAATCATTTCCGGAATCACTTTGAAGTCGATTCAAACGCAGCCTAACAGCACAATGGCCTAGCAACTTTTTACTTCAAAGTGTTTTACAAACTATTAAGTCTATATATATTGTAATAGCCACGTTGGAAAATTTGCCAGGTTAGCAACTTTAGCATGTGAGTCATTATTTTTTTTTTATTTTGTTAAAAATATTTCCAAACTCTTCGATTATTTATTTCCTATGACCACCCCAAGTTTCCTCTTCCTCTTTTGCTAATGGGTGTCGCTGCCTCTATCACTATTGTTGTTGCCGCCGTTAGCCATACTTCCCTCTAATCCAAATGGCTATTGTCACCACCGCATCAACCAGCACAAACACCTCTTTATCATTTGCCAATCTCCATGGATCTCCACCAGTGGCGAATCTCTAAAGATCTCTATGTTTCTTTGCTTTTAAGCTTTGTTTCCAATGGATCTATAATTATAATTAACATGAAAAGGCTTAAATCCATTTCATTAGAAATCTTTAATCCTTTTTTTATTTATCCCTCCTCCAACCAACATTCGTGGGAATCACCGACTGCCTTTTATTGCACAGATCTATGTTGGGTTTCCTGCATGGTTGCACCCAATCATAAACTATTCCCATCAATAAGAAAGGATTTATGGTTAATGAATTTGAATGAGAGAGAGAGAGAGTTAGTTTTATAAGACTTTGTCTGCTCAAAGGTGGATATCTTCAACTCAATACTCACGATTTTTGTTGGCTTTGAGGTGCTCCAGTGATTCAATTGGAGAATTGAAAGCGGCGAAGGAGAAAGGGTGCTGAAGCAAATCAATTTTTTTTTTTCCATTATAATAAATAATAGTCAATTAAAAGAATATGCAACAACCTTATTAATTAAATAGTTGACTTGGCATTTGACACTTAAGTTGTCACATCAATATGTAAATGCCATGTCACTATTCCATTAGCGACATAAATAGTAACACTAACTGTAGTTAAAAAAAAAAAGCTAAATTTTGAAACTTGAGAGACTAATAGTACCCACTTGAAATTTGAAGGATTAATTGTGCTCACAAGGTAAACTTTAGGGACTAATAGTGTAGTTTTACCAAAAATAATTCATGTGGAATTCAAATATCTAAGACTCAAGTTCCATAAAAAAAATAAATAAATAAAAAAAAAAGGAAAGAAGAAGAAGACCCATCATAACCCACAGCAGGAACTCAAGTCTTTAGTTCAATGTGGATTTTTTCTTCCTCATCAAAACTTGGAACTCGAGGCTTAGAAACTTGAGTTTAGTGAACAAACTCAAGTTTCAAAACCTCAAGATGCTAGTTTGTAAAATAATTTTGCAAACCAACTAATGAAATAGTTGCTAAAATAATGCTAAATCCAAAATTTCCTCCCCATTTGGCACTTAATTTTTATTTTTGGATAAAAAAATATAATTATAAAAAATCTATTTTCATTCTTTGGCTACTTTGCGAACTTTATTGTTATGTTTGAATTGTTGTATTTTTATACTTTGAGAATATTTTGGAACGTTAGGAGTTTTTTGTTTTGTTCTGTTTGTTTTTTTTTTTTTTTTTTTTTTATGTTTTATGTAATATAAATCAAGAAATGATATATTTTAAATCAAATTTTAATAAATTATGCAACAACTACTTTCTTTTTGTTGTCATGTAACTCATTATGTAGCAAACTAGCAATTGTTGGATACAAGTATGCGGCAAAACATTTCTCTTGTATATTATATATATATAAAAAAGTCCCCTCTTTGATCTTAACTTTTTTTCAAGTTCATAAATACCCTCACCAGTAAACAATGATTCTTACAAATGTTTTAGGATTAAGGTTAATTGTAGGGTCACGTCCCGCGACGAACCGCAGTAGTGTTGGGTTCGCGCGTGAATGGGCCTAGACAATATCATTTGTAGAGAGTGGATTAGAAAGGCTAGGCTTCGGCTACCCAGCGGTGGGTTTCTGTGGTGCTCACGTGTGATTGAGGTGTCTTCACCCTTGGAGTCTTTCTCCTGGAGGTGGAATGGAAGCCCTTCCCTCTTGGCCAGTCTTCCCCCAGCCCCCCTTCTAGATTACTTATTTTTTCTTTTATACTAGCCTGCATTCACTTTCCTTCGTCCACGTGTAGGGTCAACCTTTCCAGCACTGATACTTGTCCCGTCAGTCCAAGACAAAAATCGTAGGGAGTCGTTGATAAAGCTAAAGCATACGGCTCTGTTAGGTGCAGAGCTAGGTATGGGGCAGGTAGTAAGGGCAGCCTTTCCTAGATATTTTAGATTTTCTTTCAAGTTTGTTCCTATACCGTTTTTGCCCTTCTTCTTGGTGGAGCTTTGGGTCAGCCGAGGACTGCACTGTCCTCGGCTGCTTCTCCGGGCCAATTTGTGCTTCACGTTATTGAGTTTGGATTGTAACCCTCTTCGGCTTGGGCCTTAGGGCTCCTCATGAATAAATGGGCTCGACCCATAAATTGCTGGGCCCCACAATAGCCCCTCAAAACCCTGCTGTCCGACTTCCTAGTTGGAGAGGGGGGTTTTGATAATACCGAGCCTTTATTATGGCTCATTTAATTCAGCCCTTGACTGACGCTGGCGACTCTTCACCTTCCCAGGGAATGTACCGGTTTACAAGATGTTCCCCTTGATTTGCGCACGATGCGTTTATGCCGTTTGGTTATCTGAAGCGCGTCTTTAATATCTTCCCTTTACGAGACCTCCCAAGTTCAACGGTTTTTGATGGCATGGGGGAATGAAACGGGCGTATTCATGTCTGCAGATTTCCTTGGAGACCTGAACTCATTAAGTACTCTTTTCTTCGTCCCCTATATAAAGAGAAGAAACAAGAGTTGTTTCTCCCACAAATGAATTCCTTTACTCCCCCCAAAGTTTGAAACCCTTAGATTCCTTCCGGAGTTTACCTTTATTCCCCGGTTACACCTTAACCTGAAATACACTTACCGTAGTAATAAGCAATGAAAAAACTATTCCCCTCCCAGAAACACTATGTTCCAACGAAACTCGAAATGACTCGGTCAGGGCAAGGATGGCGGAGACTCAAGATTTGTCTCGCCTTTCTTTCAGCCAAAATCCGAAGCAGGGACTCGTCACATCACATTTTTGGCGTGACTGAGCCGAGGACACACATCATCAGTACTACCCGCTCTCTCATGAGCATATCTAATATGGCACCAGTGTGTTAGGAGTCAGGACTGGGGCAGGGACTAAGTGCCCTTACTTCTTCCTCTCTTCGTTCACTGGCGCCTCCTTTTGCCTCTCTTTCTTCCTTCTCACCTTTTCCCTCTTCTTCTCCTCCTTCTTTTACTCATGTCCTCCATCTTCTTCATTCATCTCCTCCATCTTCCTCATGTCCTCCATCTTCCTCATTCATCTCCTCCATCTTCCTCATTCATCTCCTCCATCCTCTTCTTCCTTCTCCTTCATCTTTTTCTAAAGAAGGTTCTTCTCTCAATATGAGCAATACTGAGGCAGAGATTGGAGAGACTTTGAAGACGATTTTAAAAGACACCTGACTGTTTACTTATCCGTATTACGGATGTTATTGTTGTTTCGGCAGTTCACCTTTTGTATAGGCTTGTTTAGGCCCTTCTTTGTACGTTGTAATAATTTTTCATATTAATAAAAATTGTGGTTATTTTGCTTCGCATGTTCTATTTCTATGTTTTTACAAGTTTACAAGCGCTGCTCGGCCCAATAATATAGCATTTGAACAAATGACAACTAAGGCCAAAATACTTGCTAATAAAAAGATGTCACCATAACTTTAATAGAATTATTTGACATAGCAATGCCTATCTGTGAATAACGATACTTACCCAAAACAATGCCAAGATTAGAATTGGATGCTCTATGCGGTGTAGGAGATAATCATCCGAAGACATATCCCTCGCAAGAATGAACAGTCCCCATAGGCTACCAAATAGTGGGGCGTCTCGCCATCATCCTAACACTTTTATCGGCCTTAACATTTTACAGTATTTGAGCCGAGGGCTTTCCCCGTCCGAGTAGTGGGCGTCCCAATAGGTTTGAGTCCGAGGACTTCGCAACGCCTTGGTTCTGTCCAAATCCTAGTTTTATCATCTAGGTAATTGGTTTCCCCATAGGCTTGAGTCCGAAGACTGTAGTTCAGTTTCTCCTTTTCCTCAGGTATTTCGCGAGGTGCCGAGCAGGAGGTTGTCCTCGGCAACGGCTATTCCTCGGCGTGGGCCATTGTCCCTGGGCCCCCATGCAGAACGGGCCTGGGCCGCGAATTCACTAGGCCCACAACTTATAGGGTATTTCTGTAGTCTTTGGTCACGCGGTACTTTTTGGCGTCCCAGTGTTCGAGGTGCACCTTCCCGAGACTCCTTTAATCCCATGGTTGCAGGTGGCGCTGGAGATTGAGCCAGAGCCATCTTGTCTGTAGCGTTTCTTGGGACGCTGCGTGAATTAAATGCTACCACCTTATCTCTTTAAATAAATAGGAGAGAAAGTTGCTTCACCTACGCACCAATTCTTCAGTTTCCTCCCAAATCACAACTCCCATATCCAGTGCTATCCCCCCTTAGCATAACATGTTTGAGGCGAGGGTTGGGGAGAAGAAACTCTCTCCGCCACAGAGGCGCCGTGTCCTCCTGAGACTCAGAATAGTGAGGTACGGGCAAAGGAAGCATAAATTCAAGAGAATACTCCGCTTCGACAGAGGGGAAAGGGTGTTTCTCCCTCTTCTAGTCAAAATCCGAAGCAGGTTCTGTTCATGCCAGAATTTTGGTGTGTCAGAAGAAAGATTCTCCGCCATCATCGTCTCTACCCTGTCGCAGGCAAATTTTTGGTGAAGGCTTCTCAACTTCCGGCTCCCTGCACCTTTCCTTCAGCGGTGTGAGGCTCAAGTTGGGTTTCTTTTGCTGCCTGAGTTATGGGCATGTAAAAGCATTGAGGAAGAACAAGGTCTTGGAGCAGTAGCCAACCTCTCCTCTGATCCACTTCCTCGGCTTTATCTTATTCTCTTGTATCTTTCTTTCTTTTTGGTTATGTGGTTAGCTTTAGAAGCCAACCTCTCGTCTGTACTGCCTCTTCTGCTTTGTCTTATTCTCTTGTATCTTCCTTTCCAATTATGTAGTGAGCTCTGACATAAGCTGATTCCAGCTTTTCATTGTACACTGTACTGTTTCTTTGTTTTAGTAAAAATGGAAACTTACTTACTTGTTTTGAATACTGTTCTTTTGGCAACACCACTTTGTGAATGGGTGTGCTCCATCTGTTTGTTTCTTCTCGGCGATATTTAAAGCAAGAACCCTTGAAATACAATCCAACTAATTCTAATTTGCCGACACTACCAGGCATAATAATAACAATTCATAGTAAGTTGAACTTAGGAAACTAACCGAGATAATGGTTGAACGTTCTGTAATAAGTGCGAGAATACTGTTTGAGAACGACAAATTCTAAATAATTCATCCGAGGGGGTGACCGAGTATTGAATGACTTCGCTTATGCTTTTGGAAACATGTTGCCCCATTCCGTACTAGTCCCTTTGGTGTTGAGGATCCGAGGGAAAACTAGAGAATCCATGTAGTTCAGGAATTAACCCAATTGTTAATGGAGAGTTTTCCTCGGGGAGATTCTAAGGTCCACGTAACGTAGTTTTTCCTTTTAAGTAGTTGGTTTCCCCAGAGGCTTGGGTCCGAGGACCACACAAGGCCTTGGTTCTATCCAAAACTTGTATTCTCTTTGTAAGTAGTTGGTTTCCCTAGAGGCTTGGGTCCGAGGACCATACAAGGCCTTGGTTCTGTCCAAAACTTGTATTCTCTTTGTAAATAGTTGGTTTCCCCAGCGGCTTGGGTCCGAGGACCATACAAGATCTTGGTTCTGTCCAAAACTTGTATTCTCTTTGTAAGTAGTTGGTTTCCCCAGCGGCTTGGGTCCGAGAACCATACAAGGCCTTCGTTCTGTCCAAAACTTGTATTCTCTTTGTAAGTAGTTGGTTTCCCCAGAGGCTTGGGTCCGAGGACCATACAAGGCCTTGGTTCTGTCCAAAACTTGTATTCTCTTTGTAAGTAGTTGGTTTCCCCAGAGACTTGGGTCCGAGGACCATACAAGGCCTTGGTTCTGTCCAAAACTTGTATTCTCTTCGTAAGTAGTTGGTTTCCCCAGAGGCTTGGGTCCGAGGACCATACAAGGCCTTGGTTCTGTCCAAAACTTGTATTCTCTTTGTAAGTAGTTGGTTTCCCCAGAGGCTTGGGTCTGAGGACCACACAAGGCCTTAGTTCTGTCCAAAACTTGTATTCTCTTCGTAAGTAGTTGGTTTCCCCAGAGGCTTGGGTTCGAGGACCATACAAGGCCTTGGTTCTGTCCAAAACTTGTATTCTCTTCGTAAGTAGTTGGTTTCCCCAGAGGCTTGGGTCCGAGGACCATACAAGGCCTTCGTTCTGTCCAAAACTTGTATTCTCTTTGTAAGTAGTTGGTTTCCCCAGAGGCTTGGGTCCGAGGACCATACAAGGCCTTGGTTCTGTCCAAAACTTGTATTCTCTTTGTAAGTAGTTGGTTTCCCCAGAGACTTGGGTCCGAGGACCATACAAGGCCTTGGTTCTGTCCAAAACTTGTATTCTCTTCGTAAGTAGTTGGTTTCCCCAGAGGCTTGGGTCCGAGGACCATACAAGGCCTTGGTTCTGTCCAAAACTTGTATTCTCTTTGTAAGTAGTTGGTTTCCCCAGAGGCTTGGGTCTGAGGACCACACAAGGCCTTGGTTCTGTCCAAAACTTGTATTCTCTTCGTAAGTAGTTGGTTTCCTCAGAGGTTTGGGTTCGAGGACCATACAAGGCATTGGTTCTGTCCAAAACTTGTAGTCTCTTCGTAAGTAGTTGGTTTCCCCAGAGGCTTGGGTCCGAGGACCATACAAGGCCTTGGTTCTGTCCAAAACTTGTATTCTCTTTGTAAGTAGTTGGTTTCCCCAGAGGCTTGGGTCTGAGGACCATACAAGGCCTTGGTTTTGTCCAAAACTTGTATTCTCTTTGTAAGTAGTTGGTTTCCCCAGAGGCTTGGGTCCGAGGACCATACAAGGCCTTGGTTCTGTCCAAAACTTGTATTCTGTTTCTTAATTTATCTACTTCCTAAAGGTTAGCTCCTCGAATAAGGTGGGGGAAACTAGCTTGATGTTTAAAGCCCCTAGACTTGCCGTGCCACTGGCATTACGAGGCGTAGCCCCTAGTAGGAAATTGTGTCGGAATAACAACAATGTGTCGCCGGTCGTAAAGGCATCGTCGTAGACCCTTGTTCGACAGAAACTCAACTCCACCGCCGCTCGAGCTAAGACGCAAGCCTTCCCCCACAGACGGCGCCAATTGTAGGGTCACGTCCCGCGACGAACCGCAGTAGTGTTGGGTTCGCGCGTGAATAGGCCCAAACAATATCATTTGTAGAGAGTGGATTAGAAAGGCTAGGCTTCGGCTACCCAGCGGTGGGTTTCTGTGGTGCTCAAGTGTGATTGAGGTGTCTTCACCCTTGGAGTCTTTCTCCTGGAGGTGGAATGGGAAGCCCTTCTTTCTTGGCCAGTCTTCCTCCAGCCCCCCTTCTAGATTACTTATTTTTTCTTTTATACTAGCCTGCATTCACTTTCCTTCGTCCTCGTGTAGGGTCAACCTTTACAGCACTGATACTTGTCCCGTCAGTCCAAGACAAAAATCGTAGGGAGTGGTTGATAAAGCTAAAGCATACGGCTCTGTTAGGTGCAGAGCTAGGTATGGGGCAGGTAGTAAGGGCAGCCTTTCCTAGATATTTTAGATTTTCTTTCAAGTTTGTCCCTATACCGTTTTTGCCCTTCTTCTTGGTGGAGCTTTGGGTCAGCCGAGGACTGCACTGTCTTCGGCTGCTTCTCCGGGCCAATTTGTGCTTCACGTTATTGAGTTTGGATTGTAACCCTCTTCGGCTTGGGCCTTAGGGCTCCCCATGAATAAATGGGCTCGGCCCATAAATTGCTGGGCCCCACATTAATAATGTCACACTATTCTCCAAAATATTTCATTTATTGAACTAGACTTTTATTTGATTTAAAAAATACTCTTATTAATAAACAGTGACTTCAAAACACACGTTTTTTACAACACCTATAACTACTGGTTTTGAATTCAAAAAGATAACTCCTAAAATTTAGATTTTTTTCTTCCTTCATGTTTATCTTTTATCTTTTTTCTTTTTTTTTTGTTCCTAAAAAAAAAAAAATGTTCATCTTTTTTTCATCCAAATAAAACATCTCCAGTTATAATAAAAAAAAAAAAAAAAAAAACACCTGTGACTTTTTTTCCCTTCATGTTGATCTTTTTTTCTCAAATTTAGCCATTTGTTTTTCATTTTTCATCTGAATAGAACACTTCCATTTTTTGATATATATATATATATATATATATATAAACCCTTAGCCAATAGCCACATACAATTACTATTCATTTTTAAAAAAAAAAATAGTTATCCGTTCCCCAATCTTTTCTCCATATCACTTTTATTATTATTGCAAGGCCCCATCACACCACTTTCAAATAGAGGTTCAAAAATGAAATTACGGTTACAGCCTATTTCTAAAGCTTATCGTTTATATTTGTTTAGAAAAAAAAAATATATATATATATATATATTTATATATCACGTTCATCTTTTTGATTCTTTTAAAAAATCTCACATCTTAGAGCACTTCCATCAGGTGTGCCAAATGTCAAATATTTGGCACATTTGACACACCAAACACAAAAACAAGCCCTCATAAGTCGTTCTAAATCTCAAAAAATTTAGAACATGTCTACAGTATCGTCTCAAATATGAGATGGTACGGACAACAATGCCATTACTGTTTAGCTTTATTTAATTCGTTTTTTCTCTCCCCTCCATCATTTGTCTCTCTCCGGCTCTCCGTCTGCAACCCATCTCTCTCTCTCTCTCACTGGCTCTTTCTCTCAGACCCAACCACCATCATCATCACTACCCGATCGGTGAACAGACCCAACCATCATCATTATCATCACTTGATCACTCCACACCCAGCCACCATCATCACTCACCCTGATCGGCGAACAGACCCATTCAAGCCGAAACCCACTCGATCCGAACACCCAGCCACCATCATCACCCACCCTGATTGGCGAACAGATCCATTGAAGTTGTCGAGATCGTCGCCTCGCCACTTCAGGGCCATGGAGACGTGGGTTCTGACGAAGCCAGTGGCGCCGGTGATGAAGACGGTGAGGCCGGAGTCGGAGCGACGGTGAGCCGAATGAGTGACGTGGCGCTCCCAGTTGGAGCTGCCATAGGAGCTGAGAGATCGGCGAGGGTTGGAGCCAGAAGGAGAAGAGACAAGGAAAAAGTACACCAAAAAAAAAGAGAGAAGGAAAAAGAAGCAGAGACCAGAGAGAGAAAAAAAGACAAAAACGGAGAGAAAAAAGACATTTACGGGTTGTGTTTTTTTTTTTTTTTTTTTTTTGAGGTGCCGGTGGTGGCCGTCGGTGTTTGTGCCGGTGGTGGCCGTTAGTGATGATGATGATGATGATGATGATGATAGTGATAGGGATAGGGAGGAGAAGGTAATATATTATTTTAATGTGTAGTGAATATTATTTTAATGTATAGAATTGAAGTATAGAACATCTGATAAATGATATGTTGTAAAATTATGTGCTAAAATGATAAAGTGGGTTTTTGGTGTGTCAAAATGGCATTTTTTTTAGAGAGCTGATGAGAATGCTCTAAGAAGTCATCTACCCATGCACAACAATCTTGAATTAGTATAATTAAAAAAGTTTTTTTCTCTAAAAAAAAATAGAAGAGTTATATACACACACACTTGGTTGGGGTGTACTCGCTAAGTCAATGCAGAGGCAAAGAATCTACTCCAAGCAAAAGTGGGGCGGATGTAGATAATAGGAAATTCGCCTCATACTTGTTGGGTGTATACTTGTGAGTAAAGTCTCATATTGAATAAGGATAAAGAAGAATAAGTTGTTAAAATATAACATAGTTGAGCTCATACATATTATGCTTAGGTCTTTTGGGATAAATGTGTCTTTGTATATATTATATTAACTATTTGAAGGAAAAAAAAAAAAAAAAACTATTCAAAAAGTCTCTCTAGAGAGTTTTTTATGGTACCTATTATTTTTATTTATTTATTATGCAAATCCAAATGTCAAATATCATAATCATTTTTTTTTTTTTTTTGAGATAGAGAAATATCATGATCAATTTTATCATTATTATTTTTTAGGAAAAAATATCATGATCAATTGATTATGAATGAATGTAAAGTCCTACCAAAAATATATTGAATGAAAGTAAACGCATAATCATAGGCAGCACTATTTATGGAGTAGCAAGTAACCGCATTTCATGTGACTAATTGTGATTGGCATAGGAAATTAGGAATCAATCACCTTGAAACTAACACGTTTCTTTTACTACTTTTCTATGATCATCAGATTATTATTATTATTATTATTTTTTGGTTAAGGATCATCAGATTAAATTGGAAAATGGATTGGCGTTCTTCTGTTTCCCATTAAACATTATTAAAAAAAAAAAAAAAAAATTAACAAGAAGTCTTCTCTGATTGGAGCGTAGATGTCACATCGAACAAGCGCGCGTGACCACCATTTCCACGTCAGAAGCAAGCGTGCCATTAGTGAACGTAACTCGTATATTCCTTAACACCCTACACTTCTGTATATTTCCAAAACAACCCCCCAAAACTATTTACATTCTCACCATCAACCCCAAATACTAAACCCAAAGAAAAGGAAAAATTATTTTTTTTAACCCTATAGTTTAAGAGTGTAACATATACTATCATATAGTTTCCAAATTTTTTTTTAATTAATTAATTAATTATTTTTATTTATTTTTTTATTAAAATAATGTTAGAACTCATTTCTCTCTCTTGTGTGTGTTTGTTTCTAAAAAAAAAAAAAGTTACAAATTAAACATAAGGTTTTAAAAAGTAATAAATTAAACCTGTAGTTTGAAAAGTAAAAAAATTAAATACTAAAGTTTTAAAAGGTAACAAATTAACCTCATTCTAGTTAAGTCGAATTGCATTGTGTTACTTCAAAGTTTAACATTTTTTAATTTTGAGAAAAATGTTTAGATTTAGAGTTTAACATTGATTGAAAGTTGTCAAAAGTCTTATAATTCAACTAATACCTTTTAGTGGGTTGCAGTTAGCTCAACGAGTAAAGTTTTTTGTTGTCGAATAAGAGAAATAATATTCAATCATTACAAACACCAAAAACTTATTAGTATCTTATCCTGATGATAAAGAGCAACTATTATAGAACAAACATTAAAAATTGAAATTCAATTATAGATCTCATATAAAAAAAAAAACTTTTAACGTTTTCAACAAAAATGTTTAAGATTAAAATTCCACCACTCCAAACTATCAAATTATCAAAAAAATGGGCTAAAGGTGTAATTTGTTATATTTTGAAACTTTAGGGTTTAAATTATTGGCTAAAATATTATTTTGATTCCTAAATTTTACCAAAAAATTGTTTTTTATTCTTAAACTATTGAAAAATTTTGTTTTTCACTCCTAAACTATTGAAAATGTTTCACTTTATACCCTTAAACTTAAAATATATATATATATATATATATATTATCCCTAAATTATTGAAAAGTTATTTTTTTTGTTTGTCTCTATTTTTGTCTTTTAAGGTATTTAAAAAAAAAAAAAAAACTGTTTACAAAGTTTAAGAATGAAAAAATAACAATTTAAAGTTAAGAGATGAAAAATAATTTTTTGGTAATGAACCAAAATACTAATATTTTATTTTTACCTTAATTTATTTGACATGCCTTATATTATTGAAAATATACTAGAACCACAATAAGTGACACAATTTTAATTTTTGCCTCAATTTGCCAATGTAGCAGGTTATAGATCTATCATTTTTTTTTTTTTTTGTTGTGGAACTAGCAATTTTTCTAGATTATTATGTAGATTACTATGGGATTTAAGATGTAATTTGTTTAAAAGAAATTAATAATAAAAAGAAAAAAGAAAAAAGAAAAAAACCGAGCTTAGGGCAAAACTAACCACCTCATAGATTGAGATTGCCATTAATCATCACACAAAAAACACAATTGAGAGAATGCGTGTAGAAGTGTGATGGTGAATCAACCCACTGTACAAGTTGTTGTTGTTGGTGTTACTCCTGAGTCCTGGCTCAACCGAAACCCAATTCAAGCATGACCGACGATACCACCTTCTCTCCCTCCGACCACGCCTTGTCCCCATGCCCTAATCTCGACATCACCGTAAGTATCTTCTCCTCTCTCTCTCTCTCTCTCTCTCTCTCTCTCTCTCTTTGAGGTTTTGAATTTGACCTGAATCGCTAGTTCAATGAATGAGTGGAATTCTTTTTTTTTTTTACATACATACATGCATGTATTTCTATGTATATTATATATATATTCACATGCCTATATGTATATGAAATGTTAGAGAGAGGATGTGCATGTGATGTGATTAAAGATTGAAAGCTACATGATGGGTTTTTTTTTTTTTGGATACAATCAAATTTAAATTTGTCTCTAAAATGTTTTTAATTTTAAAAATCATTTAGAATGATAGTGTATATTTGTTGATAATTTGTGAATAACAACATTAAATTCTTGGTCTCAAAAATTAAGGTAATATGTGAATGTGAATGTGAATGTGAATGGTTTTGAATGACCCGAAAAACGATAATGAAACGAAAAAAATTTGTTAATCACCTGGGGATTCAGCTTAGGTTGCTGGAAGTTGTAGTGGGTTTGGCATGAGTTTTAGGTTCGGTTCTTCGCTGTTGATGTGCACGGTTGAAGAAGAAAGGGATCTGAAATGCACTGAGGCTTCTAAAGAAAAAAAAAAAAAAAAAATAGATACATTCATGTTGATTCTAAAGCATAATGGAATGTTGTATGGTGTTGGTAACATGGTCTAGCTCCTTTAGTCGGCCACGTGTTATGTGCTAGAGAAGTCATTTGTGCACAGAGTATTCCCTAAAGAAAAGATTTAGTTATTATTATCCTGGTTACTGCTTGTGCTTGACAGGTTCTCTAGATTAAGCATGAGGAGATATTAAGGCAACTTGGTGCTAACCTTATGGTACAGTTTGCACACTTGTTTTAAATAGTAGTTAATTTTGATGGGTAGAATGTCTAAAACGTTATTACAATGGGTAAGTGTTGTAGATTGGAGAAACCCACATGCCCATAGCAGCATAAATAAGTAAATACCATTATTAACAGGTTAATGGAGGAGAGATCAAGATTGTTGGTTGTTCTTGTGTCTGGGTACTACAGTACTAGTTTAAGATTACAAGAGTTGCTGCAATAACTTAACTGATAGGCCTGATAGAATCCTTGAAGTATCTCTTGCCATTGAATAACTCCTTCATGTCATAACTGGTAGAATTTGGCTCAATCTGAGTTGTTAAAGTCGACAATTTTATATAAGTAAAATGACAAAACAGTTCATTTTGCATGATGAATAGGTATTTTTTATGTTCATCATTGTGAACGTAGAGTATTTTTTACCATCTTTAATAGAATATTATTTATCAAAAACTATATTGAAGGAGGCCCTTAACCACTACAGGATGTTAAGAAATAAATTGGGAATGAGAAGAATTTATCAAGCTTGAGTGCATGAGATCATAGAATTCTTGTAGAGAACATTGGCATAAGAAATGATAGGTAAAGCTCTTCAAAATGAATATACTGATCAATTGATTAGTAGAAAGATGATAAATGGAATAGCAGTGTGCAGAAACAAAACCAGATAAAGCTATATTAATACCGAAGAAAGGCTGATGGACTGGGAATGTACTGATGATTGATAGAATGGTAGACAAAATTATTTATGGAGTTGATTCGCATTTTTTTTTTTTAAATACTACATATAAGGACAGCTTTAAAACATATGTGTAAGTGTGTGGAGGAAATAAAAGATGGAAATTTTGTGGAGACCATCTCTAAGCTTGGTAGCTTCACAACACCCCCCCCCCCCCCCCTTCTCTCTCTCCCCTTCTCAATTTTCTCTGTTTTTACCGTAGTTGTTAGCTTATGAAACATCATTGGTATTGATGGTTTGTTTCTTATACCAGATAGAAGAAGGTTCTCAAAACAGCGACCAACTGCTTGAGCATGATGGTGACCTTGAGAATGACCATGGAACTGAGCAATTATTTGAGATTGATGGTGATGACCATGAAGGCAATGACCTTGAGAATGAATGTGAGCAACTGTTTGAGATTGAAGGCAATGACCTTGAAACTGACAGGGATGATACAACCATAGTTGATTTTCAAAATGGCATATCTGAAAGAAAGGACTATCCCCCACCAGTTGTGGGGATGGAGTTTGAATCATATGATGATGCTTACAATTATTATAATTGCTATGCCAGGGAACTTGGATTTGCCATCAGGGTGAAGTCTTCTTGGACAAAACGCAACAGCAAAGAGAAGCGTGGTGCAGTGCTGTGTTGCAATTGTGAGGGTTTTAAAATGATTAAAGAAGCAAACAGTCGCAGGAAAGAAACAAGAACAGGTTGTCTTGCAATGATTAGGTTGAGGTTAGTGGAATCTAACAGGTGGAGAGTTGATGAAGTCAAGCTTGAACACAACCATTCATTTGATCCTGAAAGAGCGCAAAACTCCAAGTCACACAAGAAGATGGTGATTGGGGATAAAAGAAAGTTAGAACCAACTGTTGATGTGGAAGTACGAACAATCAAGTTGTATCGAACACCTGTAGTAGATGCAATGGGATATGGAAGCTCAAACTCTAATGAAGGAGAAGCTAACAACCATTTTGATCGTTCTAGGCGCTTGAAGCTTAAAAATGGAGATGCACAAGTCATTTATGATTACTTCTGTCGGGTTCAGTTAACAGATCCAAATTTTTTCTATGTGATGGATCTCAATGATGAAGGGCATTTGAGGAATGTGTTTTGGATTGATTCTAGGTCTAGGGCTGCATATGGTTATTTTGGTGATGTAGTAGTGTTGGACACAACATGCTTGTCAAACAATTATGATATTCCTGTCTTGGCATTTGTTGGTGTGAATCACCATGGGCAGTCTGTTCTGCTGGGTTGTGGTTTGCTTGCAGATGAAACGCTAGAAACATACATTTGGTTGTTTAGGGCATGGCTTACATGTATGTCTGGTCGGCCTCCTCAAACTATCTTAACAAACCAGTGCAGGGCCATGCAAACTGCAATTGCAGAGGTGTTTCCCAGAGCTCACCATCGATTTTGGTTGCCACTTGTAATGCAAAGCATGCTTGACAGTTTGAGTGAGTATCAAGAATATGATGCATTTCAGACAATATTGAGGAGGACAGTATATGACTCTATAAAAGTAGAAGAATTTGAAATGGCTTGGGAAGATATGATCCAGCGTTTTGGAGCAAGGGAACATGAGTGGCTTCGAATCCTGTATGAAGATCGAGAACGTTGGGTTCCAGTATACTCGAAAGACACATCATTTGCTGGAATGTCCAACTCTGAAATGGTTGGTACAGTGAGTGCTTTTTTCGACGGTTATATGTATCAACAAACTTCTTTGAAAGAATTCTTTCACATGCATGAGATAGTTCTACAAAAGAAGCATCAGAAAGAAGCTCTTGATGATCTTGAGTCAAGAGATTCAAGCGACATTTTGAAAACAAGTTGCTATTATGAGTTGCAGCTCTCTAAATTGTATACAAAAGAAATATTCCAGAAGTTCCAAGATGAGGTGGTGATGATGTCTTCTTGTTTTAACATAACACAAGCTCATACAAATGGACCTGTTGTAACATACATGGTGAAAGAACGTGATGGAGAGGAGATTCTGAGGGATGTCAGGAATTTTGAAGTTATGTATGATAAAGCAACAGCAGAAGTTCGCTGCATTTGCAGTTGCTTTAACTTCAAAGGCTATCTTTGCCGACATGCATTATGTGTCCTTACCTATAATGGTTTGGAGGAGATTCCGTATCAGTATATTTTGTCAAGATGGAGGAAGGATTTTAAGCGTTTGTATGTACCAGACCTTGGCTCCAATAATGTTGATACTACAAACCCGGTACAGTGGTTTGATCATTTGTACAGACGAGCCATGCAAGTTGTTGGGGAAGGGATGATATCACAAGATCATTATATGGTAGCTTGGCAAGCGTTTAAAGAGTCTTTGAATAAGGTCCGTCTTGTAGCAGAGAAGCACATGTAAAGCAGATAACACTAATAATAGTAATAACAATGTGGATAACTCTTTGCGTCAATTTTTTTCTCTTTCATGGGGCAAAGTCTTCAATTTTGTTCATGTAGCTGCCTTGGTATCTTTATATATATATATATATATATATTGAAAATGCACAACAGCAAGCTTGATTACTAAAGATATTATATAACAATACAAATATACAATTACTATCGTCCTTTTTTATAACATTACAGACCTAATCAGGTAAGGATAGCAAATTAACAAAACCATTCTACCCCCCACATTGGATATATGGGGAGAGGACCTTTTTTGAAAATTATATTATTTAATACTTGCGGATTCCCCTTAATAGATTTTGGCTAAGAGAAAGGATGATAAGCAAGTTTCAAACCTTCATTTTAATTCCATATTTTACACACGGATGCCTATGTTAACAAAAGCTCTACAACTGTGTAAGCCTTCAATAAAAATGGCTCGGTTAATGAAGATCTTTCAGTCTGATTTGAACTTTAAACCTTAGTTTGTACATGTTTTGTTTTTCATTTCAGATCATACTTTGAAGAGGGGTTACTCAATTGTGTGAGAACATGACATGGCTTAATTTTATAACATAAAACTTCAACTGGAGGAAAATCAAGGAAACCAAGAAAAGGATTGAGCAAAAAATCCAAGCCCAAATCATAAGGAAAATGGACTCCGAATATAAAGCTTTCCATTGAAATTGATTAAGTCAATTGATAAACTTTTTTTGTTTTATAACTTGTTGAGGAGATAAGTTGTCATTAGTTTAACAACACTTTAACATGAGAGTCTAGGATCTTAAAAAATTGACTAAGAAGGGTATGATATGCACTCTTTGTGTGTTTGTTGTCTGAAGTGTGGAGAGAGGGAGAGAGTAGGAAAAAAAAAGAAAAAGAAAAAGAAAAAGAAAACAAAACACTAGTTAAAATTTGGAACATGGATGGGTATATAAAAGACAGCTTAATAGTACGAGTTAAAAAGGTTTTTTTTTTTTTTTTTTTTTTTTTTTTTTTTTTTGTGGAGAATCAGCCCCATGAGGCAATTTTATTAGATAGCTAAAAGATCAGTTACAAAATCTTATAAATATCAGGCGGAATAGATTCCATTCAAACGTACATGGAAAAAGAAAGTCTTGCTCTCTTGGTTAAAGCATGAGCCAAAACATTACCTTGCCAAAGTGTATGAGAGAAAGAAAAGCTCTGTAAAGAGCTAACTGAAGACAATATATCTTTAACAATGTGACCAAAAGACGATTGGGGCAGATTATTACTTCGAAGAGCATTAATGGAAATTGCAGAATCTCCCTCAAAGATAGAGCTGTGCAGATCCAATTCCTTGATAAAAAGGACTGCTCTTCTAGCAGCAAGTCTCCACCAAAACCACAGAAGATGGCAAGGGAATAATTTCGGATTAAGCCGTCAAAACTTCTGCATTCAAATCTTCAAATATGGCCCCATCAAAGTTAGTTTTTAGCTCATCCGGGTCAGGTGGCTTCCAAACAATTTTGCTGGGGTGAGGTTTTGTCTAAGTTTTTTGCCGAAGTTTTTAGAAACAACTGAGTTGCTGGCAAACCAAACAAGAAACCTTATTCAAAGGTTCGATTCTATCTCCCAATCTGCTTTTATTCCACCGAGTCCATAAGGACCAGCAGGTCATAACAAATAAATTCAGCACCTCTTGGATTAACCAAGACTAACCCAAAGAGCTCAGCAAATGATTCCAATGGATGAGTTCCACCATTCAGTCCACTGAAGTCCCTGTTCCAAACTGACTTTATAGAATCACAGCCACAAACTGCATGAAGAATTGTTTCTGGTTCACGTTGACAGATGCTACAAGTTGGAGAAGAAATCAATTTTCTCTTAAACAAATTTGCCAAGGTAGGCAGTGAGTTGGTACAAGCTCTCCACACAAAAAGATTTCACCTTACTGGGAACATTCAGCCTCCAAACACCAGCCCAGAATTTCTTTGACGCCTCAGAGTTTGATGCCGAAGGTAAATTACTATGCTTCGAGTCACAAAGCAGACGATAGTCCGATTTTAATGAATATGATCTACTCATAGCTTTCAGCCACATCAGGATGTCTTCTTAGGGAGTCATACAATGAGGGATATCTTTAATTCGTAGTGCCTCAAAAGGTAGAAATAATTGATCGATTATGTTAACATTCCACCACCTTGTCTCTTCATCCACCAATATATCTACAGTAGCATCAATAGGTAACAGATTTGGTAGTGACACCACCATCCCATGCTCTTCACTAGGTAACCATTTGTCATGGTAAATTTGGATTGAGCTCCCATTCCCTACCCTCCACTTTGCCCCCATAGCTATAACCTTGCGAGCTTTTAGGATACTTCTCCAAGCGTTGGAACCTGAATTTACCTTGGCCTCAAACACGTTACCCAAAGGAAAATATTTCGCCTTAAAATCCTTATAGAAAAGGGAATCTGTATCATATACTAGTCCCCAAATTTGTTTTGCTAACATCGCCTCATTGATTTTGGAAGACAACATTTCCCATTTAGTCCAGTGAATCTTTCTTCTATCTCCCCTTTGTCCCCACCAGAATTTTCAGATCATGGCCTCAATATCATCGCATAGACCGACAGGTAATTTAAAACAACTCATGGCAAAAGTTGGAATAGCTTGCATCATAGCTTTTAACAAAACTTCCCTTCTAGCTTGAGATAAAAGTTTTTCCTTCCACTCTTATAATTTCCCCTAGATCCTCTCCTTTATGTAGTTTAAACTTTCTCTTTTATTTTTTCCCACCACAGCAGGCAAACCAAGGTACTTCTCATATTCTTTGATTTTCAGGGACTCCCAACAACTCCTTGATATACTCTTTAGTAGCTGCATCTACGGATTTACCAAAAAACAGATTTGTTTTTGCCTTGTTAATCTGCTGACTAGATGCTTCTTCATAGAGGATCAAAATATCCTGGATTGCTTGGACATCACCCAATCTAGCTTGACAAAAGAGTAAGGTATCATCTGCGAAAAATAAATGGGAAATTCGCGGACCATGTTTGCATAAGGAGAAGCCCTTGAGATTTCCCAAATTTACCTCATGTTGGATAAGATCATTAAGGCCTTTAGAGCATAGTAGGAAGAGATAAGGTGACAAAGGGCCACCTTGACAAATCCCCCTCGTAGGCTATATATGACCCCTAGGTTCACCATTTATCAATAACTAGTCGTGGACCCACGTGTTAGGCATGATAAATTTTGTCATGTTAGTGTTATTATTATTAATATTTTTCTATGTATTACTACTCAAGTTGCATTATATATGTATGACCAATATATTGCAAGATTCATGGTGACTGTAGGTTTTGGTTATGAAATTAATTTTGTATTATTAGAGACTAGTATTTGGAATAGAAAGAGGAAATTTTTTTGTAGATGTTTTTTTTTTTAACATAATTTCTACCATATTTGGTTGGCTAATTTGTACATTTCCAAGTCAATTGAGCACATTTTGCATGTTACATGTAATTCTTTGTTTCCGTAAGGGTTTTTTCTTGCATGCTTGGGATGTGAAATGTGTTTGTTCCAAAAGTTGTATGTCAAAGGATTTGTCGATAGTTTTGTAGCAATTGTTTTCCATCTGGTTGTTTTGGAAATGATAATAGTAGTTGTATTCTCTCATCATTTGATTCGCATAACAACACAATTGCAAGTCCATATTTTGCATTTTTGTCTCCTTCTTTGTTAGCTTGAAGAAGGATTTCTTTTCCCGCTATAGTTTGATCTTGGACAAAATATTTGTGAGCTCCGACCCAAAATAGTGTTTGTTTGTTTCCAGCCCTAAAGCATTGATGAATGAGTTTTTCTTTATCCTTTCGAAGGAATAAAGGATTTTGGAGCAGTCCAGTCAGATTGATGTAGTGAAGAAATTTTGTTTTTTTGGTTAGCCAATTGAATTGCTTGTAGTTGTTTTTTAAAAATAGAAACACATTTTAAGAAATGAATGTGCTAAAAAAAAATCAACTGGTGACAAAACATGACAATAATCATATACTAAGTGTGCGTTTGGCTCCAAATTATAAAGCCAACTTATTTTACTATTTAACTTATTTTTTCTACTATTCATGGGTCACACTGTACTATTTTAGCTAACTTTTACCTTTATCTATAGTACTTTCAGCAAAAAGTTTTCAGTTTCAGCAAAATAAATGGATTCCAAATAGACTCTAAGGATGACACGTGAATATTATTATCATCACAATTGCAATATTGGATCCATGAAGTCAAAGTTTTTTTTTTTTTTTTTTCAAAAATATAAAAATGACTCTATAACTGTGCACGACTTCATTATATAAAGTTAATAAAAAGAGAAAAATATAGGACTACAATATTTTTTGAGACAATTTTGGATGTGGTAGATTGTGATTAGTAGAGAAAAAGTTGAGAGTTCATGTGAAAGTAATAGACACCAGTTGTGAATTTAAATTTGTGTACCTCGTTTTGATATTGCTTAAAAATTTTGGTGATTGTCTTCCAACATTGGAAAATATTTCGAGTAATAATTCTGTAGGTAATTCATGCTGTACGCTCATTTTCGTGATTGTGTAGAGAGTATTTTTATGATATTTTTGGTTTGTATTTTTTGAAGTTGTTTAGGATTGTAATTTATAGTGTTTTGTTTGTTTTATGGATGCGTGATTGTTTAAGTTATTAGCAATTATTTTTCATTTTTTTTTTTGTGTGAATAGAAGCCTTTCATATACCCTCCACTATAAAGCTTAAATCTTATTGTATTGAATATATATTTCAATTGTAACTTACGTTTAATGCTCCTCTCCATAAAGTGTATCATTATTGAGATGTCTTGATTTGTGTTGCATAGTTTTGATCCGCCAACCTAGCCATGTCTTAATCAATGTTATAGGATTTTCATTAGCGATCACATATTCCATGTATCTAAATGATTAGCAAATGATAAGGGTAGCAAATAAAGTAACATGTGTTCGTTACTTTCATTAAAGGTAAAATAACTGTTGTGGAGCAACCAAATAGTTCTATATCTTTTGCATAACAGAGCAGTGAATTTTAGATTGAACACGTAACCTATTCAATAAATAGCCGTCACTTTATCTTGACAAACCTGTGCCATACAACCACAACCTTATTTTTCCGTTCTTTAAAGCAATGTAGAGAAGGCGAGAAGTAAATATGACCCCAAGTTGATTCATTTTCTTGACTGGTGTTACCTTGATAGGCTCTTGAATAAAGAGAACAGCAATCAATATGACAAAAGTTCACCTACAAAATAATAGTGCAAGCACTGAATTTTGCAAGAAGAAACAGAAAGAGAGCCGTCCAAACACAAACCCTGCATAAAATGTATCGATATATAAATAATTTATTAATAATTTAGAAATAGCTGAAAATTCATTAATATCCACATCAATTACTAAAGACAAAGTTATTAACTTTGGTGATTGTTATGGCATAATAGATCAATTTTCAAAGGAAATTGCCACTTTGATTTTTTGTAGATTTATTAAAATATTTGAGAAACAAAACATTTATTTGAAGTTAAAAATGGAAGCCTCAATTGAATAATTAAGAACCAAAAAAAAAAAAAAAGGGAAAATAATTATAGGAAGGCTAGTGCATGTAAGATGCTTGATGTTTGGTGTATTTGATTTTGAGCAAATTTAGCAGATATAATGGGGAATATGGATGGTCATAGATTGCCCCATGATACAGTATAATACCATAAACACATGGCTACTTGAAGACAGACCTTGAAGTAGCGTGTGAGGGATGTTCATTAGTGTAGGAGTCGTTTGAATTGTGTAATTTTGAAAAGGAATCAAAAAACAGAAAGTTTGAAATTGTGAAAGAGGACTTCACAGAGGGTTTTGCATGAGAAAAAAACGTGGGGAAGGGGAAGGAATTTGAAACCGTGCATGCAACAAAAGGAAAGGAAAAACAAAAAGTTTGTAACCATGAAAACAAAGGGTTTCACAAAGGGTTTAGGTTGAAAAGGCTTTGATTTTGGGCTTTATGGTGGAATTAAATTAATAAGTAATGGGCTTTATGGTGAAGATAGAGTTGGGATTTATTTTATATTTATTAGTATTTTAAAATTGATAAAAACTATTTTGAAGTTGTTGGAAAAATACAAAAAAGAGGATGGAAATGACATGGCTATTGATGTGGCTCAACGTGAGCGTAACAACACTAAATGCTACATTTCACCTTTTAGTAATATATGGATAGATGAATAAGTGACCGTCTTGATACATACCATAATCGGACCAATCCAGCACTCATGGAAACTCATCTTTACCATCAGTTGCTCAAGAAAAATCAATTCCACCCCGTTATATGTCTTACTTATATTTGGCTTCGTAGTCATGAACCCTTCTCTCCCAATCTTTTTTTTCTTCATGTGGTGCAAGCTCTCGAAAGCTATCAAGATATTATCTGAAATAGCTTTATCAGATTGAAAAGCACTTTGGGACTCTGAAATCACACTTGGTAAAAAACTTTTTAACCTATTAGCTAGCACTTTTGAAATCAATTTATAACGAATATTACATAAGGCAATGGGGTGAAATTCTATGACTCTCTCTGGACTTTTTACTTTTGGAATAAGAGTAACAAAAGTATGGTTAATGCTAGCTGGAATATTACCTGTATTTAAAAAAGAAAGGACAGCTTGTGACACATCCATACCAATGTTGTTCCAATAATGTTAATAGAACAAAGGTGGCATACCATCCGACCTCAGAGCCTTCAAGGAAGACATTTATTTGAGAGCAAGATCAACTTCACCTTTAGTAAATTCCACAAGAAGCTGCTGGTTCATTTCTTCAATGACTACCTGACGAATAGTCTCCAACACCTCAGGTACATGATTTGGGTTGGAGGAAGTAAACAATTCCTTATAGTAATCAATAAACAGCTTAGTCACCTGGTCATCCCCTTCACACCACATACCTGAGAAGTTTCTTAATCCTTTCACCAAATTTCTTCTGTACCTCTACGAGACCCTACTATGAAAATACCTAGTGTTTTGATCTCCATATTTCAACCAAGAAGTTTTTGATCTTTGCTGCCGTAATTGTTCTTCTTGACTTAAAAGATATCTCAACTCCCATTTTAAATGATGAACCCGATCCACATAGCCACCCCTAATTGCTGCATCCTTGGCTTCCTTCAGAAGTTTTTTTTTTTTTTTAAAACCAAATTTCGAGTGATGTTTCCAAAAGAAAATTTACTCCATACCCAAAGTTTGGATTGGAAATCTTCCAAGTTTTTCTCAACCACAGTCATAGGTGAGAGAGAGTGAAGATTACTTTGCCAAGCATTCTTGATTGTAGAGTGGCAACCTTCATCCTTCAACCAAACTTGCTCAAATCTCCAAGGCTTTTGTTTGCGAATAGGGATGCCAGCTTGGTGAATAATCATAGGTTTATGGTCAAACAAACCACATTCTAGATGAAGAACTTTCATGGCTGGGAAAAGAGATAACCAGAGACGGGCCTACAGTAGGGTAAAGGGGGGCCATGCCCCCCCTCCCCCCAAAAAAAAAGTATATACATATAAGCTAAAAATTTAAATTTCGAGCCTAATAGCCCCCCCCCCCCCCCCCCCCCCAAAATTAAAAAAAAAAAACTGGTATACAAAAAATTAAGATTTGCCCTTAAATATATATTTTTGGCTCTCCTCCTCTAAAATATTTAGATATTGACCTACAAAAAAAAAAAAAAAAATCATGCCCTAACCACAAAATAAAAAAATAAATATGGACTAAACAAAAATCACGCACAAAACAATAAATTCCAGAAAACCTAAATTACAAGTCCCAAATTTCTACCTCATTCTTCCTCCAATCAACCTCAATGCCTCCAATTCTCAAAAAAAAGAAAAAAAGAAAAAGAAAAAGAAAAAGAAAAAACCTCAATGCCTCCATCACTTCCATCTACTGTTGCTGCTATGTTGTTCCTCATATTAGATCCGATCTACAGTTGCTGGCTTGCTGCTGCTACTGTTGGCTGCTGCTGTTCCTCAGATCCTCGATCTACATCTGTTGGTGTTCACACTCATACACGAGTTGAATCGGCTAAGGTATGGTGAATCTGAAAAATTTCTCTCCTCTCTCAAGTTCATATTTGTGTTTTTTTTCTTTGCTCTATTGCTTTGCCTTTGCCCTCTGTGTTTTTTAGGGACTGGTGTGAGTTGTGACTGTAGTTTGTGTTGTGTTTGACTATTTGTGCCTTTTTTTTTTTTTAATTTGGTTTTAAACTTTTATTACTTTATCTATAAAGGCATAACTTTGTCTGAGTTTGTGAGTACTACTAGACTTTGTTTGAGCTGGCTAGTAATAAAGGCATAATTTTATTACATTATGTGAGTATTGTGTTTGAGCTTGAGAGCAAAGTCTTTGGTATTGAGTCATTAAACTTTGTCTTTGACTCTTTGTCACTTTGTGTGGTGTGGGCCTTGTGGCCAATATATTATATATATGAACTTGTGTTTGTCTCTTGTGATTAAATTTAATTCTTTATGTGGTTGTGATTTAAGTCTTTGTGTGGCCAATAGTCAATAATTAGATAGCATTAAATAACTATTTAAATCATGGCTTTAGCAAACATTTTAGAGAGTAGAAACATTGGTGTCATGTTGTGGGTGTGGCTGTGTAGTTGTGTTCCATTCTTTTAGATTTTTTTTTTAATTTATTTTTGAGAAGTCCATTTTTTTAGTTTGTGCATCTAACACATGATTAACAATTTAACATTAATATTGTTTAAGAAACACTTATTTTCCCATCAAAAAAAAAAAAAAACACTTATTATGTATGTTATACTTTGTTGATATTTTTATAATATGAAATGTTTAAGAAATACTTATTTTGTATGCATTATTTTGTTGAATATGAAATAGATGTTATTTTTATTTTCATAACTTTTTTTTGGTTTTAAGCTTTGCCCCCCACACCCCCCCCCCCCAGGTTCGAATCCTGGTTTCATTCCTAGAGATAACCTTTCAAAATTTGCCACTGCTCTGTACAGGGGGGGGGGGGGGGGGAGTCGCCACCTAGTTTTTGCAATGGTCTAGGAACCATATATATAGCGTCCTCTCGAGAAAGGACTTTTTGATCTTACTACCGGAGATATGGGTTCGAAGTTAAGATACGGTCTTAGAAAGGTGTTAGGCACCCAAAACCGTCTAACCCTAAGGTTGGCTTCCCTTCATTGTGTCTTATGTCTTAACGCTATTAAAGGCATACTCAATACTTGTATCTAACTTACACACACACACACACACACACACTAACATACATCTAACAATCAACATGACATCAATCATCCCAAACCATACATCTATCATGCTTATCAAACAAAGCCTACCACACATCTAATCATACATCACATCATAGACCCCATTTATCTACCATGGCATCTCCTAACATTCATCTAACATACATGCCAACCAACCTAGCATTCATCTAGCATGGCATAGCATAACATAAACCCTAGCATGTTACTATCATCAATTCATCATATCTTATTAAAGGCAGAAACATATGAATCATTAAAAATTAAGGGTAAAGACAAAGCCAACAAAACATGTTATCATCCAAGGCATCAAGATCACAAATATCAAACCTAACCATGCATGTTCATTTGAATGCATGATTTACCTTTACTTATCATGCAGCAACTCAACACCTATAGCATTATGCATGAGCATGTGAATGCATGTTCATAGCATTAAAATAATAAAACCCTAATTCTAACATGTAAGATAAACCAAGCAATTAAACATGTGAAACAGAAGCTTAAAAACAAAGAAACATGGAAAAGAAGCTAAACAGAAACATTACATGTAAAAATAAAAGCAAAAAAAGATAAAATAAAATTAGAGTTTCTGGGCAAGTTCATGCACACGCATTAACAACCCTGCGTGCGCAGGCAAGATTATGCACACATGAGTTTTTGCCTAGAAACACAGTAAAGACTTAAAATGCTAAATCAAACATCCTAACATGCTTTCTAGATATACAAAAACATAAACCTAGACTATATAAACATATTATAACATATAACAACAAAAATTAAAGCAAACAAAAAGATTAAAACATAGAAAATAAAAGAAAAGGAAAAGAAAAGTTTGAAACTAATACCTTAAACAAAAGCCCTTCAAACTTGATTTTATGACCGTTTCCCTTAGCCAAATCTATTTACAATACAAAAATAGTTATTAGTAATCTTAAACTCAAAGATCAAGGCTAGAAAAAGCCCTAATCAAAAGAAAATTGACTTGAGGATGTTTTTTGAAAAACTTCCTTTTTGATTCACTATTTCTAATGAATCTTAATATTTTCCCATGGAATTTCTGTGTGTCTTTGAAAATATACCATGTAAGGCTACTTATAGTGTAAAAATTGGGGTTTGGAACGACTTTCAGACAATGTGGGATTGGTTCCAAACCTCAACATTAATGCAAAAAACTTGCTTTATTTAGTTTTTGGAATTCGCTATGCATGCACAAGATCGAGCCTGCGTACGCATGCTGTGTGCACAGGCTGATTCTTGTGTGCATATAACAAGGGTTTTCTTGGCTTTATTTTTCTAAAAATAGATTTATTTGCTCATTAAAAGTTATATTTTTCATTTTAACATTTCTCAAGTCAATTTAACATTTGATTGAGCCCTAAACCAACATTGGGTCTTAGAATTCAGCATCATTGGGGAACGGGGACTCAAGTCGTAAAGGGTACAAAATGCGATGTCTACTAGTCTTTCCTACACAATGCCTCCACCCGAAATTTTTTTGTACCAGGTAAACTTATTTCCTTCATAACCCAAGTCAGCAAAACCACACTCATCCAGAGTATCTCTGAATTATTGCATCTGGTTTGTTAGTTGAGGGCTCCCACCACACTTCTCATGAGACTTAAGAATCTAATTGAAATCCCCCCCCCCCCCCCACACACACACACAACCAGGGCAAGGAGAATTTTTGGTTTAAATTTTTTAGAATGTTCCAAGATTCATGGTGTTTATGAGTTTTCGGTGCACCATAAAAACTCGTAAAACGCCACTCCTCTTCCTTGCCCTTATTTATAATCGCATCGATATGATTGAGAGAGGAAGTGTCCACTGTCAGATCAAAATCATGCTTCCAAATAAGAGCCAAGCCAACTCCAAGAGTAACCTTAGACACAATATGAAACTGTCCCAAGTCTTTTTGTTTCAAAATTTCACTTAGCCTTGTTTCATCCAACCATGTCTCAGCTATAAATAGAGTTGCAAAATCTTGTGCCCGTATCAAACCACTGAGCACTTGAACCATCTATAGGTTCCCAAGCCCACACCAGTTCCAAATTAAAATACTCATAACTTCTGGCAAGGTCGACCATTAGCCTCTGCCAATATCGAGATGTTTTCAACACCACTTGGAGAAATCATACAACGCTTGCCAAGTAACTCTCAGTGATCATCAAATGTCAGAATGGGACGCTTTGAATGAATACTTTCACCCATATTTGAGTAAGCAAGTGAAGCCCCACAAGCCAAACTCTTCCACGTAGCAATGTTTGGAGGTGCAAAACGTGTACAGTTAGGCTTCGGGACTTTCTCTTAAGTTTGTGATGAGAACAAAATTTGTGAGTGGGGAGGTTGGAAGTCACGTGGAGTAGTAAACTCTAGGATAAATGGGCCATCATTGGTAATTATGGAGTGAGTAACGACATGTTTTTCAACCCCGTCTGTGAGATATTTATCTCCCCAATTTCAGCAACGTTTTTATCAAAACGGCTAATATCCTAATCAATTTCAGTTAACTTCTCCGAGAATAACTCCTCATGATTAATTGTGCTCGAGAACAGAGGATTTACTCGAGGGGTTAGTTGAGCTTGACCGTTTGAATCCAATACGTTACTCTTATTAAATTTTTTTTCCTGAGATTTCACAACAATCAATACTCTCATTTCCAAAATGAGCAACCTCTGGTGAGGCAGCAGTAAATACTATCGCCACTGTGGAGGGATCTTAGTCCACCATACCATGCTCTAATGGTGTTTGGTTGTAGTTGGAGACCTTTACTTTCCCCCTCATGTAGAGAAAGGCGATTCCAGCTTTGTGTTAAATCATCCATACCGGGGAAGTAGATGAAATTAGGATTTTGATAAAAACTCGACTCACAGTGTTTCCCTAGAACCCTAAAAAAAGAAAAACCACAAACCCTGGTGTAGGGGACGTTTTTGTGACAAGGGTCGACAAAGTGAGAACGGCCCAAATCTCCCCTTGGGTTCTTTAGAAGTGTTTATTTGTGGAGAATCAAACCCAAAATTCCAAACGTATGATGAACAAAAGGCTAATGGTTCTTTGACAAGAGAGAATCAAAATGCTACTAAAAAAAGTGTAGAAAAAGTATAAGAACATAATAGGTCTGAAACTTCAACCCGCAGTCACCCAAAAGAGGAAAATGAGAGAGGTTGTGAGGAAGAGAGGGAAGGTTCCCTTGTACCCGTATTTTCACCCCTAAAGTTCAGAATTGTGATAATGTTTCCTGGCTCCGTGGGTTTTTGCTCTCAAGTTTCAGCTCTATGGGGAAAACGTGGTTCAATAGGTTTGAAACTTCGACCCACAGTCACCTAGAAAAGGAAATTGAGGGAGGTCGTGAGAAGAGAGGAAAGGTTCCCCTGTACCTATATTTCCACCCCCAAGCTCTGGAATTGTGAGATTGTTGACTGGATGAATTGAGTTTTGCTCTGAAGTTTCAGGTCTGTGGGTAAAACGTGGCTGCCCTCTTTATGAGCTGAAGAGAGAGTTTTATATAGAGTTTAGGGTGTTGCTTTTGACTGGTTTTTAAGTAATGGAAGAGGCTTTTATCCATTATGATACTATTTTAATGTTTTGGCTAGGGTTGCTTTTGTTTAGGGAAGAGTTTGGTATGCTTTTAACATGATTTTGGAAATAAAGTGGGTTTTCTTTAATTGGTTTCCTTTGGTTAGAAATTTCAGACCATTGGGAGGGTCACCTAAGTTTGGGCTACCAGATGGAGTTGGCCAGTGGGAGCCAACTATGTTTAAAGGAAAAAAAGGGTTTGGGCAGAAACTTTGGGCCACAGTCACCCAGAGCATAAAAGCTGTCTTGGGGTGGAAATTTTGGATACAAGACCTCCTCCATGAGCCTAAGGTACTACCAGCGTCCCTTGCCCACTTGGTAGCACGCATGGGCTAGGCTCATGCAAAAGGTCCGAAGGAACCAACCCATACCCTCCAAACCACACTTTCTCAATTTCCCCATAAGTTGCATGGGCTTTGGCCATGCTTAAAAGAATAAAATATAATGTAATACATGAATTGAGCCCACAAGGAATTCGGGCTTGTTTGAATTGGGCTTGTACGAAATGCGTTGCGCAAATGGGTATCAACACCTAGTAATAAACTTGTTACCACTAGAGGATAATAAACACCTTTTGACAAAGGGACGATAGTTTTACAGCCTAAGAGAAGTAAGGAAAACTAGACTTTCTTAACGACAAAGAAACTAACACATTTTACACAGATATGTATATACTTTTGACTTAAATAGTTAATGTTGTCAAAAAGACCTAATTTTGAATAGAAAAATGGACAAAATTTAGTTACAAAATTAGTTGTAACTTAAGACTACTACCTTACTCAATAAAATAAACATTACTACATATTTTATAAATTTAACCATTGAATTGCATATTCTTTATACTCATAATGTATATGTCAAATTTTGTGTCAATCAGATATTATTTACTATATAATCTATAAGCTTATATTTTATGCATAATTTTAAACTACAAAAACTTGAAAAATAACAATTTATTGATGACATAGCTAATGATCTTTAATTTTATAGAAATCTTGCAAGTATGAAGAATATAAGAATAAGATGTCATCCAATGGTAGATTTGTTAAAATTCACCTCCAATAAAAAGATATTGAGTAAGGTTGTAACTTTAAACTACAACTAAGTTTGTAGCTGTTGGGGGCGGTTTTTGTGTGTAGCCGCGTGTCTTCCGTTGGAGGTGTGATTCTGCTAGACCCGGATTTGTTTTGGGGAGTTCAACCTGGAACTCGACATTGAGCCGCATAGACCAATGGCTTCTGGTGCATTTTTAAGCTTACAAAATAGATAAAGCCCAAAATCTTAGAATCATGATAATGGTCGAAATAAATAAATAATATGTTTAGCATAATATATTTGATTAAATGGTGAGTCGAATGTTATTATTATGTTTATTAAGTGATGTCCAATATTAGAAAGTAATTAATTAAGTGTCATATGTCCAGTAATGGGATGAGTCCAATAGTCCATATCCAGCTGTGATATAGTTCTTGTCTAATATAATAAGGTATGTCTAGCAATGGTCTATGTTCAAATAATATAGGTCTAGCGGTGGTTTATGTCCGAATAATATATGTCTAGTGGTGGTTCATGTCCAAATAATATATGTCCAACAGTGGTAGATCAATTTATTAATATGTATGTTTATTAATGAAGTATTAGGGAGATCATGTTTTATTAAATAGTGAAATGATATTAAAGTAACTTGCATCCAGCGGTACAATAATAATGAGTTAAAGTATACTTAATAATGTAATTTTGAAGATAGAGAGATATTGACTTATCTTATATGTTTCTAACTCCAGCTGTATAACATCACTTTATTCTTTATATGATTTGTGACTCCAGCCATATAACGTCAATGAGCTGCTAACAGTTTAACGGTATAATAATATTAGTCGAGCGGTATAATGATAATGAATAAAATATACTTAATAATATAAGTTTGAAGGTAAAAATATAATGACTTATTTTCATAGTTTGTGGCTCCAGCCGTATAACATCAATGGACTTATAACATTTCAGCAGCATGATAAAATGAGTCCAGTGGTACAATGTGATATTATGAGTCCTTTCATGGTGATTTCACAATTGAAGTGAAAAAATGGGTGCAACTGGAGGGAGAGAGAATATGTCAAGCCATGTGCATAGGTTGGTAAAGTTTATCCCCTTTATCATGCACTTAAATGATTTTCCCCATGTAATGCTCTTTTAGTTTTAGTCAAATATGAGTGATGTTGCCTTCCATGAGAAGGGCTTTTAGAACTATAACTTTGTGCCTTTCATATGAAGGGCTTTTAGCATTATGATTATATGCCTTCCATGAAAAGGGCTTTAATTTGTAACATGTTCTTGGAAGAGTGTTTGATATCTTTTTGAGATGTATGGAGATGGTAAAAAATATATATGTTTTGTGAGATATGGTATTTGTAATATGTATAGGAAGTATATGTAGATACTTTGTTGAATATGGATCTTGTATATAATTACTTTGTGAGACATGGAATTTAAAGATATATGAGAAGTATGTATGGATATTTTGTGAGGAATATGTTTGTAAAATATATGGAAGTATGAGATAGATAATATGAAGGTTAAATACAGTAAATACATGAGATTATAGCTACTGCTGGAGTGGTTTTTTTGTGTTATGTCATGGGTTATGTTGCTTTCTAAGAAGAGAGATTTTGTATGAGAAATAAAGAAGGAGATGGAAATGTGTTTTTATGCAGCAAAATGATGAAGTTTCAAAATATTAAAGTGTTGGAGAGATGGGTAGTAGTGTGTCTAACAGGTGTTATCTAAGAAGAGAGATTTTGTAAGAGAGATGAAGAAAGATATAGAGATGTTTAGAGATATGACAGCAAAATGAATGAAGTTTCAGAATATTGAGGATGAGAGAGGGATGGATAGTGTGTGTTGTAATGATGTTAACTAAGAAGAGAGATTTTGTAAGAGAGTTAGAGAAAGGTATGAAGTTGTTTAGAGATATGGTAGCAAAATGAATGAAGTTTTAGAATATTAAGGATGAGAGAGGGATGGATAGTGTGTGTTGTAATGGTGAGTTGTGTGTTGCTTAGTCCTCTTTATATAAAGCCAAGTATGTAACTAAGTTCGAATTAGTTGAAGGGAAAATTAGCAAATAAGGAAAAGTTTTTGGCAAAACAAGTGAATTTCGTAGTTGGTTTCTTTGTTTTAGCTAAAAGAAGAAATTTTGAGCTTTTAATGCTGCTGGAGTTGCTGTTACAGTTGTCAGCTCTACAGCAGTAGCTGCTAGATGATGTCATCTAAATGACATATTCTGCTGGAGGAAAATATTTAGCATTAAATTCATGGTTTGGCTAAAAATGGTAAGATAACTTTTATGGGATCCTACTATTTTTGGTATTGCAGCTGGAGGCTAAGGATCTTAGTTTAAAATGGTATGATTTCTTTTATAGGACCCTTGCTTCTTTGGGTATGGCAGCAAGTTGCTGGGATTGAGCATTAATGGGTTAATGATGTTACTTTTGGACATGTGTCAGTTGCCTAAGGTGCTGCTAGAGCTACTGCAGTTGTTGCTGGAGCTACTTCAACTTCTATTGGAGCTGTTGTTGTTTCTGTTGGAGCTGTTGCAGCTTTTGTTGGAATTGTTGCAGCTTCGACTGGAGTTGTTGCAACTTCTGCTGGAATTATTGTTGGTATTTTTGGCTAAGTTTCATTTTTTAGAAAATTATATGTTTAGTCCATTTATAATTTTGGTAAGTAATAGACTAATTGGTTGATATTTGATGAAATTTTTAGAGATGTAATTATGGTTTCTTTGTGTTTTGACCAAATCTTGGAGAGTAAGGAGAGCATTTAATGCTAGATATGAGATATTAATATAGATTTAACTATGTGCTTGAGATTGATTTAAATAAAAATAAAAATATAATTTATATGAAATAATATGATTACATTTTTAAACTTATATTATATGATGAACATTAATTTTTATGTAAAGAGCATGGGGACTTTTATCATTTTGAGTGTTTTGCAATATGAGAGGCTTACCAGATGTTACCTATTGCACACTGACCCATTAGAGTTTAGGGAATTGGAGAAGACATGCCAAGCAACATGTTTTCCTTTATCAACTTTGAACCACGGGAGCTTTACTGAACATACTTCTTGGCTCTCCAAACCACGACTCCCAAAATTTCCCTGATGAGACTTATGAACTTGGATCATGAACTGAAAATGAGATGTTGTGCCACAAGCTTGAACCATGGGTTTTGATGAGATAATATTGCCATGGGTTTTGGACTATGGGCTTTGACGCCGTTTTTGTGTAAATATGGGCTCTTTTGGGTTTTAAAAGAGATTTTCCCAAAATCCATGATAATGTTAATGTGGTGCGGGTTACCAATGAAATAAAGCCATTTGGTGTGAAAAATTTGTCCTCAACAGTAGCTAAACTTTGTCCTAGAAAAATTATGTTACTTTAAGCTAATGTGGCATTTAATGGAAACATTAGCACCTAACATGGACACTCCCAATGGACTCACTCACATATTGGATAGATAGCTTGATGTTCTAGTCTAAACTCCAAATTTCTAAACGTGGACAAAATTAAAAAGATCCAAACCTAAATTTTAATTTATATCATATACCTAAATTCTTATATTTAAGTTGATGCCTCATAAGTTTCATAAAATAAAACTTAATTTAAAAAAAAAAAAGAACACATCAAATTTCAAATCCTTATTCCCTAGTCTATATATATATATATATATATATAACCGAAACTTCTGAAACTTTCACAATTTTCCACATCAACACAATATTTAAATAAAATTATCATTTTATTAATTATTTTTGTTTAGTCCAAACTTAACAAGGAGTGAAACTCTATCTCTCTAACAAGTCCAAGTTAAACTCAAACTCATCATTTATATATATATATATATATATATATAAAACCATAAAAGAATTATTTTTTTAAAACAAAATTATTTAACAAGAAGTGAAATTTCATTACTTACTAAAATCCTTTTGAAACAAAGTTACAATAAATCCTTATAAAATACTTTTGCCGACTTAAGCAATCCAAGTCCTACTTGGATGCTTATCAAAAGAGTCCTACTTGGATTTTGTAATTATGCTCCATGGAACAAACTAGCCTTTGCTCTCTCTCTCTCTCTCTCTCTCTCTCTCTCTCTCTCTCTCTCTCTCTATATATATATATATATATATATATATATACACACACATGTTTTGTGCCTCAACATTGGTTTTGTAATAAAGTTCAAGCTGAGGCAATTTACTTCGGGAAAATTAAGGTTTCTTCTTGTGGTGAGAGAGCTCTTTTGGGTGTGTATTTGGAGTTTGGGTTTTGTGAGAATATTTTGATACTTCATTTGTAATCTACATCTTTTTCCTGAATTATGCAAATTTGTGTATTCGTTTACACACAAATACATAAGAGAGAGAATCAAATATAACTCAAACTTAAACGTTGATAATTTATCTCCAAATTCGCGAGGTTAATTATGAACACTATAAAAGCAGTGCAAACCCCAATATTTTTTTTTAAAGCCTAGTAGAGGTATGAGCTCTTCTTTCGTTATTTTAAAAAGTGATTTTCGTACATGAACCACCAAACCCTACGCCTGTGATTGTATATGATTTTTTTCATTGTTTAAAGTTTAGACTCGTTAAAATTTGAAACTTATTACTTTATGGGTTTGTGTACTTTTTTCTTTTTCTTATATTTCTCTTTTGGATAGTCATATATTTTTTGAATTGTTTCAATAACTTATTCTTTAATTATATATCTTTTTGGCATTTTGGAAGTTTTAACATCTGAATTTGTGTATATTTGAACATGTTTAGCAAATTTTAATGACTATACCATGTATTATTCTTTTGAAGGTAATCAATTTTTCTTTTATATTTCTCTATTGTGTAACCATATACATTTTGTTTTGTTTCAAAAATTTATAGGAAGTAAATCTTATGATTCTTTAATATGTTTTGGTCTTTTAAAAGTTTTAACATCTGAATCATTCTTTTGATGGTATTTCTCTTATATTTCTTTGTTGCGTAGTCATATATATATATATATATATTATCTATAATTTGTAGGCTTTAAATCTTTTGATTCCTTTCAATAGTTATAACCATGAATTATTCTTTTGAATCCAACTTATCTTTCTCTTATATTTCTTTATTGTTTAGTCATATATATTTTGTTTTGTTTCAATAATTTCTAAGTAGTGAATCATCTGATTCTTTAACATTTTTTGGTCTTTCAGAAATTTTAATAGGATAATTACAGATTACCCACTTGTGGTTTAGCTCGAATTTAACTTACCCACTCGTGGTTTCATTTTTGACACTTTACCTACCTGAGGTTACTTCTGTTTAGTCTTTGTTACCCACCTCTCTTAAAAAAGAGAGGTAAATAAGTCTTTTTACACCCATTTTATGTCTCTCTCCTCCCAAAACAAGAAAAACAAAAGAAAAAGAAGATTAAAATATGGTATTAGTTTCTCACAATTCATAAACATGAAGAACATACACAAACATGAAGAACATAAATCCTGAAAACTAATACAAATCAAATCAAGCAATACTATCAAAGTACAAACCACAGATCTATTAAAATACAACCCCAAAACCCAGGCATATATTTGATGGAACTTAAAAACAAATGAATTCAAACCTAGGCATATATTTGAAACCCCAATTTCAAATCCAGACATATATTTCAGGGACTTCTCAAACCCAAAAAAATTAAACTCAAATCAACCACTCCACAGATCTCAAACCTTTATAAACTTTTTTTTTTTAATAAGTAAAATTTATAAACTACCATGGCAATAGCTCACAGTTTTCCTCCACACATGAATATGAGTTTGTAACATCAGTATTACCACTAAGTAAAAAGAAATGAAGTAATTCAATTCCATGAGAATGAAAACACATATCAGAATTATATTAATTGTAGTATTTACAAACAAACTTATTACATTACAATATTTAACATCCTGGCCTCATGTTCCAGAATTGAGTAAATAGTTTCTTCAAGTTCCCAAACACATATTACCCAAGATTCAAAATCGCTAATTTATTCAAGTCACATTATCTTTTTTCTCAATAGAACAATGCTAAAAATTCATCTTTTACCAATACTATAGCACAAGAAAAAAGAGTACAAATTATCTTAAAACAGTATCTCCACGAAACAAGAAGCTAAAACACTAGGTAATAGCCATTGCATTAAAACAGCCCCTTTCTATATCTCAATTTAAAACAAACCCAACAAAGAAATATCCACATTAACACCTCGAAATCAATAATCAATAATCAATAATCAATAATGATGGCCAAACTTGTCGATGAGCTTGTCGTAGTCGATCTTGCCTTCGCCTTTGTCCAACACTATGCTCCTATCTCCGCCGCTTTTCTATCCATCAATCCTAAGACCCACGGCGAGTTGCTACCCATAGCCCCACGAACCTAGGTCCACCCACAGCACCACGACTCCACGCTGATGTCCATCGTAACAACCCAAAATCTTAGATCAACCACCACCAAAACCCAAATTGCAACCTACACGTCACGCTCCTCAAAACCCAAACCCAAATCAGTCATGCTCCTCCTCCACAAATCAAAACCCAAACCCATATAGCCACCCTTGGCTACTCCATTGTCGCAACCGTGACCCAAAGCTACTACTTATCTAAACTAAAGTGTGGGAGATGAGAGAGAGACATGGACTAAACACACAGAGAGAGAGAGAGAGAGAGAGAGAGAGAGAGAGAGAGAGAGAGAGAGAGAGAGAGAGAGAAATAAAATAAAATAAGAAGTAATGGAAAGAGTAGTAAGTGATTTTTGCCTTCAATGATGATTCTCGGACTAATAAATCAAGTGGGAGCCATCGTAGCATCTAGGGGTGTCCACGGGTCGGGTTGGGTCGGGTTTGTGCCCAACCCGGACTCGACCCGACCTTCACGGGTGGGGAAGATTTCAACCCGCAACCGACCCGTCAGCAGTTCCAGATCAATCGGGTCGGGTCATATCAGATATCGGGTGTGAATCGGTCGGTTTTGGGTTTTCCGATTTCGCCTGATTTTGGCCGAAATCTGGCTGGATCTCATCAGATCTGGCTGGATCTAACGAGATTTGGCTGATGTTCCTTTGTATCTATGGAAATATGGCCGAGATTTGGCCGAAATCTAACTAGATTTGGCCGAGTTAGAGACGAGCTCACCGGAGTTTGGCCGATTTTAAGTAGATCTGGGCTAGATTCGCCAGATTTAAGCTTGTCGGAGTGAGGATTTGAGCGAATCTGCATAAAGATTGGAGCTGAGAAGCCCAAATGTCGCTGAATTTCGGCCTTCTTTTTGAGGTTTTGTTGGGCGGGTCGGGTAGATCGGGTTTTTGAGATGGAAACCGCCACTCGACCCGTCGAGGTCGGGTTCTGAAGATTGAGACCCGTCACCGACCCGTCGGAGGTGTCAGTCCGACCGTGACGGGTCGGTTCCGGTCGGGTTGGTCGGTTCCTGCGGGTCATCGGGTACTCTGGACAGCCCTAGTAGCATCTAAGATCTCAGGTGGGTGAGCAAGCGTGAGAGAGTGCATGGGAGAGAAGTGTTTGATCTGATTTCTTGTTTGATTTTTTGATGAAACTTGTTAGAGTAACGGAAAAATTAGAGGTGGGTTACGGAGTATAAACAGAATGAACCATGGGTGGTTAAAATGTCAAAAATGAAACCGTGGGTGGGTAAATTAAATTCGGGCTAAACCACAGGTGGGTAATCTGTAATTATCCCAATTTTAATATTTGAATTTTTGAGTTATTTTTTGTAGTTTTTGAAACTGTCTAACAAATTTTTTGTAAGTTATTGCACGTTCAAGTAATTACTTCTTCATCAAATTGTAACACAAATTGAAGTCATACAAGAACAAATCATGTAATCGTATAGTTTCTTAATCAATTTAAGATTTTATAAAATCATTTTAGTCCACCTCATAAATAGGTAAGTTCACGTGCATGGCATGAGTTAGCGAGTAATGTAACAAAATTATCCAAATAAATATATAAATCATTCTAAAAAAAGAAATTATCAAAACAAATACTAAATTTTAGTCATATATCTTTTTTCTTCTTTGGGGTAAAAACGGAAAAAGGAAAACACTCAGGCTTTCACGCCGCAAATTCCAAAAATTAAAAAAACAGAATCACAGAGAAAGAGAGAGAGTCTTCTGTTAGCCTCTTTATCAGAGTCCGACCGGTGACTCCGCAAATTCTCGGGTTGGCGGAGCTTCCTATTCGGATCCAAAATCTCACAATACCACCCTCTCATAAATGTAAGCACTCCTAACAATCACACATACTTTTTGCCCTAATTTTGTTTTTATTTTCTCTCTCACTTTGTTTTAGGATTTGATTTTGGAATCAAAAACTTATCGTGTATTTTGATCGGTTCTGTGTATGAATTTGTTTGTTTTTTTTTTTTTTTTTTTGGGTTGTTTGTTTCCCGAGAAAACGGAAAAAATGAAAAAAGAAAGCCAATGGTGAAAAATTCGAGTCTTTCGGCTTTTAAACTTATGATATTGTGATTTTCGTTTGGTTTCTTTCGTTTTCTTGCGAATTCTCGTCTGCCAAACGGAGGGGTTTAGTGTAATAGGAATGAGCTTGGGATAGTTTGAACCTAACACTTGTATGTGATCGTTTAATTTTCATATCACTAATGCTTATTTCAATTTAGAATCGATTTCTAATGCAAAATTACTCTAGCTTTCATTTTGTTTATACATGCGTGTGTATGTATATAAATTGAAATAAGTTTGTGTGTGTATGTATATAAATTAATTTATCTTTTTTTTTTTGGGGGGGGGGGGGGGTTATGAGTAGTTTTGATTTGATATAAACTGTGCATCAGTATATTTTTCTCAATTAATGTCTGTCTGAATTTAAATTTTTCCAAGATTTATGATCTTATAAATGGAAAAAATGAGCACTGAACCTCAAGGGGTGTGGCGCATTGGTCAGGCGTACTCTGGGACGAACCGTGAAACCCCGATGTCTTGGGTTCAAGCAGCCATGCGTGCATTCACTCCCTTGGGGCCATCAGACTGGGGGAATTTAATTGCCCCTTGAATTACCCAAGGTGCACTTGCGGGAAACTCCTTGTCGAGGGCCTGTGCACCCCCAGGATTGGTCGGGGCTCTGCTCTGGACACCTGGTGCCAATAAAAAAAAAAAATGAAAAAATGAGCACTAAGATGAATGAAATGAGGGAATTGTGTAGAAAGTTGTATGAAATGAGGTATATTGAGATCAAAATAAGCATAACATATTGTTATCTTTACAGTTGACTTTAATGCTTAGCCTATGTGTGTTAGTGTGTGCCTGCGTTTCTCTTATTTGTTCAATGGATACTAAATACTATTATTAAGAACTGAGTCAATATACTGCATAACCCATATAAGTCATGTTGAGAATGGGAAGTAAATATCTGTAAGGAAAGAAAATGTATCCCTACTTTGCTATGAGATCTGTGCCCGGTTAGTCTCTCTGTATTTATGTATTAACTTCAATTATGGGTTGAATACAGCAGGAGCCTTCAATCATCAATTTAGGACCCATATGGATTCAAAAAGGGGTCTGAATATTTCGAGAATTAGTAGAAAGCAACTTAGCTATGAAGCACAATATCACATGATACTGATACACGTACACCAATACATAAAATTTTTCAAAAAAGCTACTGTAAGGCACATAGGGGTACATTAATAAATAAAAAAATGTCTATGTACAATTTTTTAAACTTTTTGAAATGTATTTCAAATTTGTAACTAAGTACCTTGAAAGGTTAGGCGTTGTTTCTTGTCAAATAAGTTACAAAGTTTTAGCATTCACATTTTCACATACTTGTATTACATTTCCCCCTTTCACATATTTGCATTCTAAGTACATCTTCCTTGCATGTCAATCCCATATTCAAAATGTGGAAAAGATGTCAAGAAATTATTTCTTTTATTCATACGTGTGACTAGCTGTGTTCACCTGTATCCAATGCATTTCCAGCCATGACCAACCCATACACTAAGCTTCTTCCAGTACTGTCCCCTAATCAAGAAAATTTTATTTATGTTTCAAATTTTTGGCACGTATTGCATGTCCAATATTTGTTGGTTGGATACTAGTGTCTCCCAACAGACACAGCGGCACATGCCACCTCTAGAGAAGGATCAATGCTTTCATGGCTTCTAAGTTAACTTTGCTCACACTAGTAGCTAATGGAATCCCATCACGCAGGGCCAATATATAAGCCTCTATGGTAGACTGTGGACCCAAGATCTGCACTACACATAACCCCTTTTACTTCTCTGCCCATTTCATACCTAGTCAAACCTCCAACTACCCAAGATCTGCATTACACATAATACCTTTTACTTCTATGCCCATTTCATACCTAGTCAAACCTCCAACTCCCGCTGGCTTAGGGTTCCCCATAACAAAACCATTAGTTTTGAGTTTAGACCAGCCAAGAGCCTTGTAGTTCAAGTGGTCGGCACCTCCTGATGTTTTCAAAGGAGACATCTTAGATTCAAACTCCCCCTCCCCCAACTATTGAGTGATCAAAATAATCTTTTTTGAGTTTAGACCACTTTGAAGATGGTGGCTGCCCTAAGGATGATTTACACTGTACTTGTCCTATTTTAGATTCACCTTACATACTCATTGCAAGGTGATAAATTACTGATTTTCCTGAAAGCTTAATTTGTTAGGAAATTGTGAATTAATTATTTAATCATTATTCTAACTCTCACCCTCACATGTGGGCCTAGACCCCCCCCTTAATAAGTGGGACATAACATGTGAGATTTTTAACATTTTTAAATGGGAGGTAGGGTGAAGACAAGGTGACGCAGGACAACCAGAACAAAATTGAAATAACGGAAAAATAAAGGATATGACCTAGGAGTCAGCACCTAGGCCTTACTTGGAGTCAGCACCAAGCGGGAAAACCACTAGGAGTCAGCACCTAGGGTAGATTTGGAGTCAGCACCAGACCAAAGAAAGACCAAACGGCCATTGTTTTCATTCATCAAAATATCAACTATCTCCTCAAGGAGTACAATAGGTTGCTTATAAAGGATTACTAAACCCTAGTTCTAATTGGCTAGGAAACCCTAATTGCCTTATTACAAAAATACCCTTGCTGGCTAGGAAACCCTAACTGTCTTATTACAAAAATAACCTTACTTCTAAATTAAAATACTAAAAGGCCAATAAACTACTAGGACCTAAAACATAAAAATACAATTGACTTGCAAACATAAATAATATTAAATAATAATTCTCTTTCATCTCCTGCATCATTCTCCTCTGGTTGGAGAAAACTCGACCTCGAGTTTTAAAGCATTGAAGGATTAGGATGCTGACAAACAACACTTGCTTCAAGTTTGAAATCACGTTAGGGAGCATAGGGAAAAGAAAAACCTTGAATTCCACCACGTCAAACTCATTTGGAATAACAAAATCAATGTGTGGAATCAGTATAATCTCTTCGTGAACCTTATGAACCATAGGAAGTTCTATGGGTTTAACCTCTTCGACTTCACCAGGATGTAGATCTTCAAGGACTGTGGAGGGTTGATTAGAAGCACATTCAACAACTTCAACTTTCACATCATGTGCACCCTCTAACATAATACTCTCTTTAGGCGCCATCTTTTCACCTTGCTGTTCTTCAATAGATTCATTTCCTTGCACGCTTGTTAAAGCAACACTTGTCGAGGTATGTACGTCTATGTCAACATTAGGCTTTGGTGTTGCGGGAGGATTCTCCACGACCAAGATATCACCATCAATGTTATCTTCTATGGGGGCATCAATAAGTTCTTTGTGATCAATTATCCTTGGTTTCCCAATTGAATCAGGTTGAGTCTTCATTTGCTTCATCTGAGCAATCCTGTCTTGAATCTCTTTCATGGGCTTTACAGTTAATTCCGTTACTTTCCTGGTAGATAATTTCTTGGTAGATTGTTCAAAAGTGCACTGAGGACATGATATGGGATGAGGATGAGGATTCGTTGCATTTGCTTCAACTTGAAAAGTACCACACTGAGATTGGGGTAGATACTTAGCTCGATAGTATGGTGACAAACACTCATCACAAAGTTTTTCTTTCATATCTTCCCACACAGTAATGGCAGGTTCATAATCCATATAGCGGAAACGTTCAAGATTCTCCCAAAACCTCTGTACTTTACCTATTAACTTCGACTTGGCATACCTAACCTTTATGTTATCTGCAAAATTTGCTTGCTCAAAGAATCGCTCCATCCCATTCATCCAGTTGACAAAATCTCGTGGATAAGTTTCATAACCATCAAAATAAGGTGCTTCTAATATTTCCATGATTCTCTAGAATAGTGCGTCAAAAAATAGTTTGGAGTTGGAACAAGAACTTGGGCTGCTGTGATGTTCTCTGGACAGGTAGTGCTAGAACTGGGCTTGGACTGGTCTGTCACGGGCCTGGACCCTGCTTGGTCTTCTTCTTTTCTTTTCTTTTTTTTTTTTTTTTTTTTTTGCAAAATAATAAAATACACTGCTGGACTTAAGGAACTACAGACTTAAAGAAAGCAAGCAATAGACTTAAAAAGAACGCAAACTACAGGACAGACTTTTTAAAAAAAAAGGAAACCATAGAAACTAAAAGAGACAACATTCTCTAAACTGAAAAGAGGCTTGGTGATGGATGCAGTGCCAGGGATCAACGGCTGTAGCGGCGCGAAGACAGGGAAGACAGCAGCAGCTTGAATTGTAGAGGAGTGGCTGCGCGATGTCTTGGGTCTTGGCATCGGTGGTGGTCGACGTCCTCAGCGGCAGTAGTTGAAGGTGAAGATGGTGTCGGCGGCGGTGGCTAATGGGTCGGCGGTGGCTAAGTGCTGGTCTGTGGGTTTCAGCGGCTGGTGGGTCAATCTCAACGGTGGTGAGTCGAGGTTGCCGATGGGTTTTGACGTGGTTTTTTCTCTCTTTGTGGTTGTGATGGATTTGGAAACTTGATTGTGGGTTCTGGACTAGAGGTTTCTGGTTGGCTTCAAAATCTGGTTTTTTTTTTTTTTTTTTTAGGTGATATTTTCTGGCTCTTTCCTGCGATGATGCTTCAACAGATCGGTGTTGGCTCTGATACCAAAACTGACGCAGGACAACCAGAACAAAATTGAAATAACGGAAAAATAAAGGATATGACCTAGGAGTCAGCACCTAGGCCTTGCTTGGAGTCAGCACCTAGGGTAGATCTGGAGTCAGCACCAGACCAAAGAAAGACCAAACGGCCATTGTTTTCATTCATCAAAATATCAACTATCTCCTCAAGGAGTACAATATGTTGCTTATAAAGGATTACTAAACCCTAGTTCTAATTAGCTAGGAAACCCTAATTGCCTTATTACAAAAATACCCTTGCTGGCTAGGAAACCTTAACTGCCTTATTACAAAAATAACCTTACTTCTAAATTAAAATACTAAAAGCCCAATAAACTACTAGGACCTAAAACATAAAAATACAATTGACTTGCAAACATAAATAATATTAAATAATAATTCTCTTTCATCTCCCGCATCACAGGGTTCAAACTCAAGACCACCTACTCTGATACAATAATAAATTACCAATTATCCAAACACTTAAGTTGTTTGGAAATTGTTAATTTAATCATTTAACTATTATTCTAACACAAGGAAATTATATATATACATATATTTCAAGTATGTCTCTTTTATTTGCTTTGAAATTTTAACCATCTTCCCCATTTAACATATCCCGAACAGCCATTTTAAGAGCTTATGAACTCTACTTCCTAGTCACCATTGTAGCCACTAGGTCTACCTTTATTTTGCTACAGTAATTAGTCTAGTGCCTTTAGTAGGTGGACCTTGTTGATGAGAAGATGAGGAGAGACATTTGAAATGGTTTGGTCATGTGTAGAGTAGAACTATTAATGCATTGAGTTGACTAAAGTCTCAAGAGAATGAAAAAGGGTAGAGGAAGAGATCAAATGATGTTAGTAGAAGTATTAAAAAAGGATATGACAATTAAGAAGATCACAGAGAGTATGATTTTAGTTTCAATAGAATGATGGAAAAGAATACATGTAGTTGACCTTGATTAGTCAATTGAGGATACATAGCATATCCCAAAATTTTCAGATTAACGCTTTGTTTTGTTTTGTTGTAGAATGTCCAAGTGTGCACACATACGGCTGTGTTTTTTGTATATATGTGTGTGTGTGAGTGTGTGCTTGCGTGTGTAATACAACAAACTATGAATTTGGTCCTGCACTATATGTCAAAGGTTAATTTTGTCCTTAAACTATTAATTGTATCACCTTAGTTCTTAAAATTTTGAAAACAGTACAATGTTACCCTTGCATAGTTTGTGCAATTTAGAAAGGTAACTTTGATGGCAAGTGGGGGCAAGGTTAATATTGAGCTGTTTTATTTGCTGGTGTTTTCAATTATTTTTTGTGTCTTCTACGTTTTTTGAATAATTTATTATTGCACGTAAGAGCACATTGCCTAATATCAAGTTGCATGGGGCCCAACTACCTACGCATGTATGGCTTGATTAACCTTAACAAAATGAAGGCATTAGGCTGAGGATTATAGTCTTGACATTGATTTTCTGGGGTTAAGAGCCTTATATATAAAACTGGTAAGGTTCTTTACACCTTACAGAATACATATGTCGTGATTCACCTTTAATTTATAATGGTCTATCATCTCTGTTCTATGCTTAGTTTGCTTTTTCTGATAATCTAATTGACCTTTGGGGGTTCGATTTTGTATTCCAGATGGAAGAAGCCTCCCTTAGCAGTGAGCAGGTGCCCGATAGTGAGTGCAATGAGATTCAAAAAGAAGAAGATGGTGTAATGACAGAATTAGATTATCAAAATGGTCTCTCTGAAGGAAGGAAGGAGTTTGTTGCACCTGCTGTTGGAATGGAGTTTGAGTCATATGATGATGCTTACAATTACTATAATTGCTATGCTAAGGAAGCGGGGTTTCGTGTTAGAGTGAAGAATTCATGGTTCAAGCGTAATAGCAGAGAGAAGTATGGTGCAGTACTTTGTTGCAGCAGCCAGGGTTTTAAAAGAGTTAAAGATGTAAATCGTTTAAGAAAGGAAACAAGAACCGGTTGCCCTGCAATGATAAGAATGAGATTAGTTGACTCCAAAAGGTGGAGGATACTTGAAGTTACACTTGAACACAACCATTTATTAGGTACCAAGGTCTACAAATCAATTAAGAAGATGGGCAGCGGAACTAAAAGGAAATCAGAGTCAAATTCTGATGCAGAAGTACAAACAGTCAAGTTGTACAGAGCACTTGTGATAGATGCAGGAGGCAATGGGGGCTCAAATTCAAATGCAAGAGAAGTCGGGAATTTCACTGATCATCCCAATCAGCTGAGCCTAAAAAAGGGTGACACACAAGCCATTTATAACTATCTCTGCCGTATGCAATTGGCTAATTCGAACTTCTTTTACTTGATGGATCTCAACAACGAAGGGCGTTTGAGGAATGTGTTTTGGGTTGATGCTAGATCTAGGGCTGCATGTTGTTACTTTAGTGATGTTATTTATTTTGACAACACATATTTGTCAAACAAATATGAGATCCCTCTTGTGGCACTTGTTGGAATAAATCACCATGGCCAATCGGTATTGCTTGGGTGTGGCCTGCTTGCAGGTGAGACAACAGAATCTTATATTTGGTTGTTCAAAGCTTGGCTTACGTGCATGTCAGGACGCCCTCCACAAACTATTATTACTGATAGGTGTAAGGCTTTGCAGAGTGCAATTGCAGAGATGTTTCCAAAATCTCTCCATCGTTTTGGTTTGGCACACATTATGAAAAGAGTTCCAGAAAAATTGGGAGGGTTACGCAACTATGATGCAATCAGGAAAGCAATGATTAAAGCAGTTTATGAAGCTTTGAAGGTGATTGAATTTGAAACTGCATGGGTATTTATGGTCCAGCGATTTGGAGTTGGTGATCATGAGTGGCTTCGATCTTTGTATGAAGATCGAGTTAGGTGGGCACCGGTTTATCTGAAAGACACATTTTTTGCTGGAATGTCTGCTGCACGTCCAGGTGACATACTGAATCCTTTTTTTGATAGATATGTGCATAAACAAACTCCTTTGAAAGAATTTCTTGATAAGTATGAATTGGCTCTACATAAGAAGCACAAGGAAGAAGTCCTTGCAGATATTGAGTCAAGAAGCTCAAGCCCCTTACTGAAAACAAGATGTTCTTTTGAGTTGCAGCTCTCCAAAGTGTACACAAGAGAAATATTTAAGAAGTTCCAATATGAAGTGGAAGAGATGTATTCTTGTTTTAGCACAACACAGTTGCACATTGATGGGCCAATCGTAATATTCTTGGTCAAGGAGCGTGTTTTGGGTGAGGGAAATAGGAGGGAGATTAGGGATTATGAAGTTCTATACAACAGAGCAGCAGGCGAGGTTCGTTGTATTTGCAGTTGCTTTAACTTCTATGGGTACCTATGCCGGCACGCATTGTGTGTGCTTAATTTTAATGGGGTGGAGGAGGTCCCTCCTAAATACATTCTGTCACGATGGAAAAAGGATTACAAGCGCTTGTACATTCCTGATGTTGGCTCTGGTAGTGTAGATGCTACTGATTGTGTGCAGTGGTTTAATCAATTATACCGAAGTGCCTTGCAAGTTGTTGAGGAGGGGGTGATTTCTCTAGACCATTACAATGTGGCATTGCAAGCTTTTGAGGAATCACTGAATAGGGTTCATGATGTAGATGGCAGGCAGGCATTGCCAGCTTTTGAGGAGTCATTGAATAGGGTTCATGATGTAGAAAGCAGACAGGAATAACTTTCTTTTTTGTGATGATGGTCGAAGATCCCTTCTTCAACTACCATGGTAATCTTATTTTTATTCCCTCCCTTTTTCTCGAGGGCTGCTTCCATCCGTTCTTCATGCAGAATGTCCATAACATATATAATATAGATAGGTGCAATGGGTCAGCTTGCATGTTGCCTATTCTTACATCTTAATTTACATAGTTTTCTTTCCCTTTCTTTTTTGACATTTCAAATTATGTCAGCTGTGTTACTCTTCTAGGCAGATAACATTAAGTATATAGCACGTTTCTGGGTTAATGTAGGCTTATCCTTTTCCAGACTTGTTTCTGGGGTTTGATGTATATACTGACAACTTTTTGTTTCTGTTAATATAATTCTAATTTTTGACATATACATTGGATGAAGCTTGTGATTTACATGAGAAAAATAAGCATTCCTTTTCCAGACTTGTTTCTGGGGTTTGATGTATATACTGACAACTTTTTGTTTCTGTTAATATCATTCTAATTTTTGACATATACATTGGATGAAGCTTGTGATGTACATGAGAAAAATAAGCATACATTAAATGTTTAAACAATTTGTCTGCACAGGTCCATGTTTGATTGTAAATGCATCATTATCAATCCTCTTCAAATATGTAGGCTAAAATGCATTCTTCATGTCATAGACATTATTAGTCAAGCAGATTGTTCCATAGTGCACGTCTGCATCGTTAAAGCATTTTTATGTACATTCCATCCCTTAATTCTCCACGGAGAACTTTGAGGCCCTGGACTTTCTGGCTAATTTCTGAATGTGTTGTGTTTTCAGCCAGGTAAGAGCAATGATTGTTTGAAATCACTGCTAAGCATTCTTGAATTTGACTATTTTAGGATTTAGGATACTTGTTTTTTGCTGAATCAGGTTAGGGATTTAGGAGGCGTGAGGTTAGGCGTTGAGAGAATTGATTAATTTCATGGGTATTTTCGTAATTCCATCTTTAGCAACGGTAACCCATCAAACGTGCAGTGCGCGTTTTCATTTATGGACCCTTAGAGGTTCATAAATTTTCCTCGTTTAGTTCGCGTTTTCGGCCTATGCCCGAAGCGCAACTTTTATCAAAAAGTTGCGTTTTGGGCTTAACCAAACGCAATTTTAAGCCTGGCTTTTTTCAAAAAGCCCTTTTTGGGCTCAAAACGTGGAAACAAATGGGCACTTAGGCTGTTGATTTTAAATGAAATCTCCAATTACTGAATCTTGCCTCTTGCTGAAACAGATCTATTTGCATACACTTTGTGCAAATCACATTTTTCTTTATTTTAACATCATTTTTTTTTTTAATTTAGATTAAAAAAAAAACCATCATTTGTAAAGTAATTTTCTGCTTAGCTTCAACCTAGTTGGATTCTTTTACTGCCTAGTTTATGGCTAGTAAGTTCCGTAAAAGAATCTCTTTTGTGATTGAACTGTCTTGTGCGTAGCTGGTTAGCTTTTTCGGAAATTCATAATCCAAATTCATGACATTACACCAATTAAATATGATGATGCAAAAATCTTCAGTGGGCTAGTCGGCCAAACACGAAGTTATGGAAGACTTGCAAGAAGGAAATTCCTCATCAGTGTGGCACCGACCAAAGTTTCTTTGATGCTTAAGTCAAACTTTAACTTAACTTATGAGAAAATATTATGGAAGTAGAAAGAGTAGGTTTTTTTTTTACTTGTACCTTTGCAAAGTGGGGCCATGCCCATATATAGGCAACCTGAGTAACCATTGCCTCCATAAATGTCTTATTCCATAATTGGAATGTAGTTAGCACTCTGGTTGTAACGTCCATGTGGTTGTCAGGATAGTAGGATACATGATTATTGGGAATGGATCATGAAATAATTGGCATATTAAATGTATCCCAAAGGTTATGCTTTCCTTTTCTAATCTAGTAACCATTGCCTCCATAAATGTCTTATTCCATAATTGAAATGTAGTTAGCACACGGGTTGTAATGTCCATGTGGTAGTCAAGATTGTAGGATATACGACCATTGGGAACGGGTAATGAAAAAATTGGCATATTAAATGTATCCCCAGGGTTACATTTTCCTTTTCTAATCTAGCTATCAGCAAATAGGGATCAAGGTGCCCTTATATAGGCAACTTGAGTAACCATTGCCTCTATAAATGTCCCATTCCATAATTGAAATGTAGTTAGCACATTGGGTTGTAATGGCTTCATAGTCATTAGGATAAATGACCATTGGGAACGGTTTTGAAATATTGGCATATTAAATGTATCCCGAAGGTTACGGTTTCCTTTCCTAATTCAACTATCTATAAATGGGATCACGATGTCCTTATATAGGCAACCTGAGTAATTGATATCTTTATAAATGTCCCATTTCATAATTGAAATGTAGTTAGCACATTAGTTGTAATGGCTTCGTGGTCGTTAGGATACTTGACCATTGGGAATGGTTATGAATTCTGATGGTTATGCTTTCCTTTTCTTGTCCATTCCAGTGTATGAGCTTGGGTGTTGGTGTTTATGATGGAGGAATGTGATTAATTGTGTATCAAAATATATATAATATACCATGTTATAAAATATACTCCATACATTTTTTTTTCTTAATCTTTACATTATCATTATGAGAGAGAGTATGTGTGTGTACTAACTATCTCAAAGGGTCAAATCTCTCCTTGATGAACATAAAAGTTGAGTCACACGTATGACCTTTAAAAAAAAAAAAAGGACTCCGCCAAAAACAAAAATTCCTATTGCTAAAATTTCATGAAAATATAAAATTTGTAGGTCTCACTTTTGGGATTAAAATCTTACAACCTTTGACCAAACTGATGTTAACGTGATTGAAATTTTGAGTAGAACAAGGCTAATATTTGGGCCAGAAAATCTCATTAGGTTTCTGAAGTACATAACAAAAGATTGTATCTTGCAATCTTTATTTTTTATATCTTCTTTAGATTAACTCCAAATCGTTTATATAAAAATTTACCAACTAAATTATCTTAAACTCGGACAGAATATCAATTGATAATTTATAAAAGATTCAATTAAAGAAGACTTTAAGAACATAAGTTAAGATGATTTTAACTTAACATTTTATTTAATGATTTATTAATTTCTTATTTTCTACTATAAACAAAATCAAATTCTACCTAAAATGTCAAGGGCATGTTTGATACATTGAATGAAATTTACGATAGCAATGATAATCTTTAGGCTAAAATGTAAATTGCACCTTTTAAGTTTGGCTAAAATTCATTTCAGTCATCTAATTTTATTTTCATTCAATTGAGTCATCTAAGTTTCAAATTTATTCAATTTAGGCATTTTGTCCAATTCTAATAAAAAATATTGTATAATAAAAATAATGTGTAGAATTTATACAATTTTTGCCTAAAATGACCTACATCAGTCTGTGTATAATTATGTAAATTTACAACTTTACTACAATAACTATGTATATTTACACTAACACTATTCATTTTGTATTTATTTATTTATTCTTTTTCACGCATTTTGAAGATGAATGAAAAGAGTGAATAATGATTATTGCATATGAAGAAAGATAAAAAAAAATTTTAAAAATCAAGAAAAAATGATATTTTAATGAAATGTAGTATAAAATAGATAATTTGATATAAGGTTTTTTGAAAAGTGAGTATATAAAAGACAAAAAAAATTTGTACGAATTGATGCGAATACTCTAATGGTCCGATTTGAATTTTTCTATATTGGAAAATCTATTGTACTCATTGCTGATTTTTAAACATTTGAAAATTTTAGCACACTATAGGTGAGCTTAGACATGGCAAATGGGTGGGTCTAGTCAATTGGGTTATGGGTCAAAAAGGAGTTCGAGTTAGAAATTGGTCATTTTAAGTGAGTTAAAAATGGGTGAGGTCAATCGGGTTGCATGCTGGGTCAGGTCAGGTTGACCCTTATAAAGAAAACAACATATATTTACCATTTGGAAAGCCACGAACCAAATTACTTGATATAAAATGCATTACTTTGAATTCACTACTCATATCAAGATATAGCTCCGCTAAACAAATTAATACTTGTTCAATAATTTTAAAATTATACAAATCCAAACATTACTAACCAAAACACAATTGCACAAAAGATTCTCAAAAAAAAAAAAAAAAAATAGCACAAAAGGATAACTAATTACAAATTCCTTATTGGATAACTAATTTGACAAAAAATAAAAACATATAAGAAATTTACAATCTTGAAAACTAATTTTATAATCTATTATCAATTGTGGTTAACACTCTATTTCTATTTAAGAATATGCATTAAAGTTTGACATGGTTTCTTTTATGAATATCATATCATTATTAAGCAACATACACTGTAGGAAATATAATAATTTATTTTGAAAAGCCGTTTATTTTGGACATAAATTGTTAAAAAGTAAGCCTAAGCATTCATAATTTATACTGATTTCATTGATACATTGGCTTCACTCTTTTCACAGTTATGAATTTTCCTCATACATGTCTGTAACTTTAAATATATGTTTATTAATTCTATTGCAACTAGATTATCTTGACATGTATTTTGTTATTTGATATCTAAAAATCTTTACTCATTTCAGAATGCCTCAACCATTCATCTTTCAATTCATTTGCATGCAATAATGTAAAAGTTTCAATTGTTTCCTTAAATCTCACAACAAACAATTAAATCAGTATTGTCTTAATTATATTATATTTTTACTTAAAAAAAAATAGTTTGGGTCATTGATTAGGTTAGGTTGACCCGCAAAAAAATGGGTCGAATCACAGATCAACCCGTTTTTTTATGTACTATTTTTAGAGATCGAGAAGGATGCCCTTAAGTTGACCTTTATTTAATTCTCTTTTTTTTTTCATAGGAAGTTTAGAGATCTAGATATCTCATAAACATGTTTAGATATATGAACCTTAAAAGAACACTCTTTTGAGAGTTCGAGTTTCGACCTTGGAAAAAGTAGGGTATACTGATGAGTTAAGAAATCCTACTTGTCCAGACATGACCATGGACGAGGAAGGAACCATAAATGAAGCCTTTAATTACTGAGCTATTACAATTGGACGAAGTAAAGAGAATAACAACTCAGAGGTCTCCATATCTCAACATTAACTGTTGAGGCGTTACCTAGACAGGGAATTAAACCACCATTTATAGGCTTCCAACGGCTAGGAGAACAGAAGCTAGGAGAACAAAAGCCTATATAAGGCACATCCAACCAAAGGTAAAGCATCATCAGAATAATACTCCCATCAACTAGAATTTTCCATTATCTCTCTCTCTCTCTCTCTCTCTCTTTACCATCGGTAGTTCATCGGCTGGCACCACGCTGGTGACCTATTTGTTACACTTTCTTATCATCCATCCAAACCCGCTTTTCTTATTACGAAGTAATGCAATTGTATTCTAATTGGTTTTGAGTGTTTTAAAATGATGCTCCACATGCTTTGGAGTACATTCAATCATAAATTTCTCAGTAATTGCTTCAGCTACTTTAGCATATGATGCATGTTTAAATGTGTTGGATTGCTTATTTCCATGAAGAACCTCATCTGCAAGTATCTCAAGTAATAAATTTTGCATTGGTTGTGACCACCTGAAGTTGGTCTTGGTGTCCTTGACCTTCTGAGTATCCTTTTTATGTCCCATTGCAATTCTATTACAATGATATTGACAAGAAAAATGAGACAAAATCAAAGAAGAATATAAATAATATTCAATACAAAATATGAATCGGGGGTGTCCATGACAAACAAAAATAATTGTAACATAAAAGTCTTGAAAATATGAAACCAAAAAAATCCATTACACAACCAACTAATATAAAGAGTATGAAATCACTCCATAGCATTATAATCCTCCCACATTACAAATATCATCCCGTTTTTGAACCGGTTCTCTATTTTCTTCTTGGACTTCCCTTTGTGATTGTTGGACTCTTCTACTTGTTCTTTCATTTGCAAGTGGACAACCACAAAGTCCATTGCTCATAATTGAGTCTAAAGGGTCAACTCCTATTATATGATTGTGAAGTTGGGAATGACCAGAAAGGTTGTGCATCTAACATACATAAATGTTTTTTTCAAAACCCCAAAACAATGCTTAATGCTAGTGCGGAAAGAAGAATGGCGAAGATTGAATATTCTTTGTCATTTCTTAGCGGGTTATTATTAAACTCTTTCAAATGGTAACGAATACCACAATATAAACAAAAATTGTAGAGCAAATTTTGTGAGTTGACTACTGAGTCCCCAAATTTGACACAGAAAAGGGAAGTTTGCCTCATTGTCTGATGAATTTTTGAACATTTTGTACATGTTTCCTCCTGTGATTAATGAAGTTAAAAGCAAATGAGATCAAGTTACATAAAAAATATGTACAAACTTCAAGTTACATAAATCGGGAACTTTGATCTTATAAACTACATCGACTGCTTGTCCACAAGACGAAGCTTGTTTAATATCTGATCCAATGCTTGTAATGCGAACTTGTAACGGTCTTGTGACTTCCTCCCTTCCTCCACAACCTGCACTACACATTTGTACAGATGATCAAACCTATGAACTGGATTATTAGCATCAATACCATTGGAGCTGTGATCAAGAACATAATTGCGCGGTATATCCTTTCTCCACCGTGATAGAATGTATTGAGGTGGGATCTCCTCCATGCCATTTTGGTTAAGGACAGAAAGTGCATGCCTGCATAAATAACCTTTAAAGTTGAATAAACCACAAATACAAAGGACCTCCATTTCAGTTGCATTATAGAAGACCTCATAATCCCTTGCCTCCCTCCTGTTTCTCTCTACTTCAACTTGATCCTTGACAATGTATGTAAAGATTGGCCCATCAGCATTTAATTGTCTAGTGCTAAAACAAGAGTACATCCCCTCCACCTCCCTTTTGAACATCTCTAATACATCATTTGTGTACAATTTTGAGAGCTGCAACTCAAAATAACTTCCTGATTTTAGCATATAAGTTGAATTTCTTGAATTCATATCCGCTAACTCTTCAAGGTGATGCTTTGTCTGCAGAGCCTGATCATACTTATCTAAAAACTCTTTCAAAGGAGTCTGTTTGTCAAGATATCCTTCAAAGAATGAAGATACAACATCACTTGGATGGATTGGAAACATTCCAGCCAAAAACGTGTCCTTCAAATAAACTGGAACCCACCGTTTCCGATCTTCATATAATACTTGAAGCCATTTCTGATCCCTCAGTCCATGACGCTGCATCATATCTTCCCAGGCTGCTTCAAATTCCTCAGACCTCAGTGAATGATAAACTGCTCTATTCAATGCTGCTATAATTGCTTCATATTCATACAATCCTTCTAGTTTTTCTGGAATTTTCTGCATGATATGTGATAAGCACAGGCAATGAGAAGCTCTTGGGAAAACATCAGCAACAGCCGTTTGTAAGGTTGAACACTGGTCAGTAATAATAGCTTGTGGGGGGCGTCCTAACATACATGTAAGCCATGCCCTGAACAACCACGTATATGATTCAATGGTCTCACCCACAAGTAAACCACAACCCAACAGCACAGATTGTCCATGGTGATTCATTCCAACAAAAGAAACCAGGGGAACCTCATATTTATTTGTCAAGCAGGTAGTGTCGATTGCAACTACATCACCAAAATAGCCATATGCAACCCTGGCTCTTGCATCTGTCCAGAACAAATTCCGCAAACATCCTTTCTCATTGAGATCCACCACATAAAAGAAGTTCGGATTAATTAATTGCATGTGGGTGAAGTAATTAAGTACTGCTTGAGCATCTCCTACTTTAAGCTTCAATTGATTGCAGAAGTCAACATTACTCCCAAATACTCCTTCATCAACATCCAGACTTTCATTATCCTCAGCATCAATAACCACTGTCCGAAAAAGCCTAATTTTTTGTGCTTCTTCAGCACTTTCTAACTGCAATGCTCTTTTGGTTCCAACACCCAGGTGCTTATGAGATTTATAAAATTTTCCACTTTTTGGGCTGATCAAGTGGTTGTGCTCAACCTCCACTTCAATAATTCTCCACCTTTTGGAGTCCATCAATCTGAACTTTATCATTGCTGGACAACCAGTTCTTGTTTCTGGCCTCGGGCGGTTTGCTTCACTTTTCTTTTTAAAACCTGCACTACTGCAGCTAAGTTTTCCTCTGTATCTTTCCTTACTCTTTCTATACCATGTATTGCTTACTCTAACCCCAAATCCTTGATCCTTGGCATAACAATTGTAAAAGTAATACACATCCTCGTAAGACTCAAACTCCATCCCAACAGCAGGAGGAAGGGGATTCTCTCCTTGAATTATTCCAGCTTGGCCAACATATTCCGTCATTGCACAATCTCCTTCTATCTCAAATCCATCAGCGTCATCATCACCAACTGGTTCACTGTTAAGAGAAACTTCATCCATCTAGAAGAGAAAAAGAACTGAGGAACCATAAACAACATTAATAATAGAAACAACAATGGTAACAAGAGAATATATAAACATTGACAGAAAATAAGAAAAAGAAGAGAGAATCATAAGGAACTTGTTACCCAATCAACATCTTTTAAAGGACTCTACATTTATTTCAAGTTCTCAATGGATGAAATCTAGTAGATTAAAGGACACTTTAGAAGAAAAATTATGGTCCTACTATAGTTTTTTAATATTAACTAGATAGCTACTCTAAGGTCATGCAACTGTCACTCAGTGCATGGCAGTATCTAAAAAAAATCACCTATATATGCACTGACAGATAAAATCAAATTTCAGTATTTCACCACATGAATGTTGTCAGGAAATTATGCTCACCACACTAATCAAATAAACTATCTTATCAATCACAAATTGTCTCATGTTTATAAAATAAAATATTAATAGTTCCTCCATTTTAATTGTCAACTTTCTCTCCACATCACTCAATGCCAGATTACAATTTGTAAAAATGTATAGTCCAAACTAGTATCTAATCCTTCAAAGAAATCCATCAAAAGCTTCTTAACAGAATCAGAAGCTTTGACCAGAACCTTGAACATGGGCAGATTATGAATATGGATGCTGCATTGGATTGATCTCATGAAATTAATACTTCCACCGGTGACAATGTAAATCCCTTTCTAAGCTTTATACCATTTACTATTCTTCTCTAGAATGCATCCAGAAAAGCTTCATGACTCTTGGATTGCACCTAAAGACATACCCAAGGCCAGAGGCCAAGCAATTTCGCTCACTAAAAGATTCAAAAGATAGCTAATATATATCATCTAGATTAATATTCTTGAGAACACTCTTCTTAGGTTGGATTTTCAGCTTGGCACATCCAAATCTTGGATGGTCCATCACAAACTAACAAATTAAACCTCATAGGCTATGTATGCAAGATCAGAGGTGACAAACACACATGCGCACTCACACACACAAACAGAAATAATCCCTGATAAGACCCATATTTTTGTAGCATATACAAATACAGTTCAGTATCTTCTCCCGAATTAATGAATTAGGAAGGATTTTTTTTTTTTTTTTACGTGACCGATCTCAATATTGGAGTTTTTTTTAGGGATTACTGTTTCAAGTATTGCTCCCATTGGACTTCTTATGTCAATATATGGTTCAAATAGTAAAATATTCCTTTTTAGGTGGTCTACAAGTTTGCTGCAAGTAGCATACACAATTATACCAGTCATGGAAAAGAAAAGACGAGAAAGTATGAGAGATAAATTTCCTTGGGAAAATTCCTGCAAACTCGTGTCCTAAACAAACTTCAGCTTCATCTTTAATCTTACAACCTACACTATTGCTAACAAAAAAAAAAGTAGCTTTCTATTCCAACTCCTCCATTTAAAACCAGACCCCATTTTCTTTTCAAGCAGAAACCTTCTCTCATATCCTATCCAAAAGAAAGATTGAGCTGCACCTATCATTTTCTCTATGGTTTACTCTCTGCAATCGCTATTTGCTAAAGACAATGATCACATTAACACTCAGCTACCTAAAGGTTTGTTTGTAGCATATAACAACTCTTTACAATTGTGCCAAAAACTTGCGTTTTATGATACCAATTCGCCCGAATTTCATTTCACTGCTCATTTTGAAGACCCAAAATTAGAACTAAACTCATTTCATTCTCTAGCATTAGGTTCTACATAGCAAATCCTTCCAAATTACACACACACACACACACACACATGAATCAATGAAATCAGTATTTTTTTTTTCTCCGCAGCCAAACAAATTTGATTTCTAATAATAAACAACAACAACAAAAAACGATAATTCGGATTAGTAGAGCTGAGCTGTCAAAACTTAGACAGCCAAACAATTATTTTTAGACAAAGTATAAAAAGATTGGACATTTTTCTCGGGAAACAAACGGAGAGTAAGAAAAATTGAAAAAATAGAATTTGAGTTGGGAATTGTTTGGTTTCCGGGAGTTACCTGATCGGAGTTATCGCCGGAGAGTAGAGTTAGTGGAAGCGCAACAGGGGCGCGTGGGTTACACAGTGCTCTGCTCTCACAGTTCGCTCTTTACTCTCTACTCTCTAGTCTTTACCAACTGAACTGTGATTTTTGGGGTAATATCAGAAATGCCCCTGACTGAGTGGCTTTCAGAAACTGTGATCTATCCAGCCTAATTTAGGGCTGTTTGAGTGTTTGGTGAGTTAGTTTGAGTATTGTTGTTTGATTGTTTTTTTTATATGTGTTAGTGAAAAAGTACGTGAAAATATGTGTTATATTGTTTAAAATGTATAGTTTTGTGTTTGAGTAAGGCTACCAAACAGGCCTTTAAGTTTATACATATGAAGCTCCACTTGAATATTGGTCATTACTCTCACTCTTTAGAAGCACTTATGTAGAGTATTTATAGAAAACTGAGTAATGATAGATTTATGTGTTTTCTAGTGTTTAGTAGCATTAAAAAAAATGAGTTAAAAGAAAATTATTTTTAGGCAATAGAAAAAAATATGGCTTATTTTTAGAAATTGTTTCCCACTAAAATTTTTTGTAAAATAATTCTATTTTACAGCAAGTTAAATAAGGGAAGTTAAGAGATTATTTTTTTTAGGTGAAACTACACTATTGGTCCCTTAAGTTTACGCTGTGTGCGCAATTGGTCCCTTAAGTTTGAAGCGAGCACAATTAGTCCCTTAAGTTTTAAAACTGAGTTGTATTGGTCCTTTTACTAACTGCTGTTAATGGTGTTACTTACGTGGCTAATGGAACAATGACTTAGTATTTTTTTTAAATGATGTGGCATGTTTATAATTACAAAAAAATAATTTCCACGTTAGATGAAATTGAAAAATCATATTGACTAGATTAAAAACAATCTATATTTGTTTAACAAAGGCACAACGAAGAGAGAGAAGGGAAGCGAGAGATTGATAGCCACAAGAACTCAAATGGAATTTCCATCACAAGCTCTTTTTTTATAATTAAAAAAAAAATCAAATCTAAAAAACTACTCTACTAACTAATAGTCCATCTACCCCACCACAAATTTGTTGGGCTTGTGTGTTATCATTTTAGCCAAGAAATGGTTTAACATTAGATTTTGCTTTTAACAAGAAAATCCAAGTAGCTCTAGATGCATCATCAACAATAGTAAGGAAGTATTTATAGCCATCAGAAGTCAAAACAGAAAAAGGGCCCTAAACATCCATATGAACAAGATCAAAAGGATGAGAACATTTATTATTATTGAAAGGAAAAGGAATCCTTTTCTATTTTGCTAAAGGACAAACTGTATAAGTTTTATTACAGCAATTCTTGAGAAAAGGAAACACGTGGCTTAAGGACTAAACCTTCACATCAGAGGGATGTCCAAGCCTTGAATGCCAAAGGGAAAATAGATTGCTGAAGGGATTAGATGAACAAGTAGCAGAAAAAGACTTGAAAGACTACTTGGAAATAAAATCAGCAAGAGAAGTAGTAGCTAGATCCAAGCTAGAATCTTGCAACAGATACAAGCCGTCATGCATTTGGCCCATTCCAATTGTGCTCCAACATGTAAGGTCCTGTATAAAACAAAATTTGGATAGAAAAACAAGACATATGAGTTGAGTTTTAGTCAAAGCACTGACAGATAGTAGGTTAAAGGTGAAAGAAGGTACACAAAGTACATTGGTAAGGGTAATGTGAGAAGATAGGTGTATGGTTCCAATATGTGTGACAACAGCAGCCTCCCCATTAGGTAATTCAACCATGGTATGTGAAATTTCAGTATAGAAAGTCAACAATTTCATAGAACACACTATTATCACTAGCACCAATATTAATAACCCATGTGTTGAAATCATAAGCTCTCCTATTTATTATCTTAGCAGAGAAGACTAAGTGCTTAAGGTTAGTAAAATTACCTGCAACAACATTAGATGTACAAGTCACAGAATTGGCTACATGAGAGGCCTAACCTGTTGTGGATTGTGAAGTAGAACAAGAACCAATCAAGGTCAGAAGTTGCTAGTATTGATCATGAGTGAAAGTAGGAGCTTGAGAAGTAGGCATGATTGAAGCAAAATCATGAACTCCATTGGACTGATTGCCTTGAATCAACTCAAGATTATAGGAGACTTGATGAGCAGTGGCATTTTTGTTGTTCTTGAACTTGAAACTTGGTGGAAATCCATGTAGCTTGTAGCATTTGTCCACAGTATGATCCATTTTGCCACAATGAGTACATACAGGTCTCTCTTTCCCCTTGAAATTATTGCCTGAACTTTTGGTAGCCAAAATAGTTTATTCAACTCTAACAAGGTTGGTCACAGACCTTTGCATTTCTTCTTGGATGAACAAGGAGTGAGCCTTATTGACCAAAGGCAAAGGATCCATCAACAAGATTTGAGTTCTTACTTGAGAGAAAGCATCATTTACTCCCATGAGAAACTTTATGGTGGACTCCTTAGCTTGAAGATTCTTCAACCTTTGATTGATGCCACACACACTAACCACAAGTACATTGAGAAAATGGACTCAAATTTTGTAATTGATCCCACAAAACCTTGAGTTGGGCGAAGTAATCAGTGAATGATTGCTCTCCCTGATGAATCTCAGCAATTTGTTTTTGGATATTGAAGACTTTGATTCCATTCCCTTGACTGAAAGTATCTCGAAGATTAGTCCAAATCTCTAAAGCAGTATCTCTATAGATAATACTAGCTTGGAGCTTTGGTGAGACAGAATTGATGATCCAAGTGCCCACCATATTGTTAGCACGAACCCATGCTTGAGTAGCTATTGGTGAATTCACCAATAGTGAGGAGATGGTTAAAGATCCATTGATAAATCCAAGCTTGTTCTTGGCAATCAAAGATTTTCTCATTGATCTTGCCCAAGCAAGATAATTTTCTCCCCCAATTAATGATTGAGAAGTGAGAATTGCTCTTGGATTTTCTACAAGATGCAAGAACAGAGGATCACTAAGATTATACGAATCTTGTGAAGAAGATGAAGCCTCTATAGTGGAAGCATTAGCTGTTGCTATTTCTGCCATTGAGAAAGCTTGAAAAGCTTGTAGAGCATAACAATGGTGGATGAGAAAAGCTCGAAGTGAATAAGAAAAGCTCGAAGAAGATGATAATGGTGGATGAGAAAATGAGAAAATTCCCAAAATTGATTTGAGAAACCCTAGAAATAGAAGTGTTTAGAATTTTGCTTTGATACCATATAAGAAATTGAATTTGTGATTGAAATGAGAAAATATATCATTAATTGAAGTAATCTATACATATATATACTAAAAGACCTAAAACAGAGTTGTAACTAACTTAACTAAATTCTACACGTGTGAACACACACTAGCAGACTTAATAGACACACACGTGAGCCACTAATCTAGCTTTAGTTATATAAAAAACTACATGTAGTTCTCAGTACAGCTCTAACTATGCTACACCTCTATTCTGTGGTTTAGATGCATTTGTACTATTCTTGATTTTCTTCAGCTGTGTAATACAAGATTCAATTCTTTGACAATCAGTCAACTCTTCAATCTTTATATTTTTTACTCTGGCACTTGTTGTTGTATCATCAGATTGCTTTGCTTGTTTTGATGCATGCTTGTGCTGCCCTGGTGCACTATTTGCTGCATTGTGTTGCAGCCTGAGCTGCACTGAAGTGGCAATTGATGCACCTACTATAGAACTGGTTTCACCATCAGGCCTTTGACATCTATAAGGTTCTTCATTTGTGTGCATTTGACACATGACAAAACTTCATATAAAAACCAAAGATGAAATTTTATAAACAAACAACCAAAACTTGGAATCACTTTTTTTTTTTTTTTTTTTTCTAATAAGCAAGAATTTTATTAAGCATGATGATTAGCTAAACAGCCTCACCCAACCATAAACTGACATTAAGCATAACTGAACCCATTAATGTCAATATGTCCACACAAAAAAGTGGACCAATAAAAATAGTAAAATATTACAGGAACAAGGTGGGTTGTGAAAATAAGGCTGATTGGCTACTGTAGTTCACTTCTAAACATCAACCTGATCAAACATCATATTGCAAGAAACTAGAAGTAGTTGCTGCTTATTGATGTTCCATCCATCACTTAATGGGAGATAAATGGTAGAAACCTAAAAATAATGAAAACTAAAAATACACACTACAAGACTCAACATGAAAATAATAATGAAAGTAACATATTATATATAACTTTTTCAATTTTCTTACCATCCAAGTCCAAAACAAGTGTAGTAGGAGGGCAACTCCGTGTTTGTTTTGGTAGCAGCATGGGCCGAAAGGTTGGGACAACAGCTGACAAGTCTGGTAAGTTTTTTTATGAAAAAATAAGGATCAAAGTCATCAAATTCCTCATATTGATCATCCTCCACATATACATCAACTGACATAGAATCTTGACCGAGCTTATCAATGCATTCAAGCTTAGAATTTTTCATGGCAAGATATATAGTTGAAACTTCAGATGAGAGATTTGCTCCCTTCGAATCTGCATTACAATAAGAATCTACAACGTTTCTACCTATAGTATGTATCTAATCAAGGCTCTGCAAATTAAATTTTTTTGGATCTATATCCATATCATCAGGGAATGTTACTAAAGTTACTGCATTCTCGGTGTAATTCTTCTCTTCCCCAACAATGGGTTCAGAAATTTCTTGACCAATATGAACATTCAACACATTATCCTGGGAGTATTCTATTTCACAATCTTGATGATATTTCTAGTCTCCACTCCTAAAGTATTTCACAAAATCAACTAGAAAGGGAAAATAAAAAATAAAAGTTAATAATGTATAGTGAACACACAGCTCAAACTGAAAGAATATACACTAAGATCTGTGTAGCATTATTTTTGGACAAGTCTCTTAGCAATTATTTAAGGAAGCAAAGAAGCACAATTACATTTAAAAAAAAAAAAAAAATTAAAGAACCAATTCTAAAAATCTACCTCCATTGGTGATTTCCCCTCCAGCATGTTTAGAAATGTGAAACAATGGAGAAATATATATGCAAAAAGAAAATAAAAGAAAATGCTAGGGATTCTCCAAACATCATGAATGGCAAAAACCACATTTTATATATGCAAAAATTCATCAGATCAAAGGTAGGGTGGAAAAATATAATCCACCACCTCTCACTATAAATAAAGATTAGTGTGTGCCGCACATAGCGCACTATGTACACACTTGTAAAGAAAAGAAAATTTATTGAGTAAGAGTAATTAACACCATGGTATAATGCACATTAATATCCCAATAGCTATGGCTTAGAAATTTATATATATATATAGATATAAATTTTCATAAATTCATTTTCATTAGCAGCATGACATTAGCTAAAGCTCAAATCTTTATGATCTCTATGTAAGATTTTAAGAAAACTTTATGTGGCCCATATTTAAATGATAAATGAAAACTCATGTCTTAAGGATTTTATTTGTGAAAGACGTTATGGTGAATAACAATTTCTAAGTAATTCTCAATTGGTATAACCTCTTTGGTTAATAAGCACCTTGAAGTTACAACTCCTTGATGGTAGGAGGTTATGGAATAAATCTTAATTTAAAAGGGTCCCTAGTCTAGCCTATATATATAGCTTGTCTCCATCAAAAGGATATATGTAAGGTAAAGGTCATAGACTAGAAGACACCTTTTATAAACACTATCATCATATAATGAGTCTTCTTTTCTCCAAATACTTAAACAACTACAGCTCGAAGTATGTTTATGCTTGTTTTGTTTTCGTTGCATAGTCTAAATTTTGTCTTACATTTGGTATCAGAGCCTCCTTCATGCTATGTTGTTTAATAATTTTTCAATCATAGGTTTTCCAATGATTTGGCTAAATTTCCGATGCACATATGGATTTAAGGATATAAAGTATTTGCATTGCATATTCTTTTGTGTTGGGACTTTTCAGCTAAATTAACTATGCCATCAAAATTTGGCCTTTTAGCAAATGTTAGCAAACTCAGTTTTAAGAGACATGGAATAATGTTAAGTTTTATGCCATGTATCTCATGTATGGGTCATAGCATATAGTATTGAAACTTATCACTGAGATAGCATATACCATCATTTGGGCTGGATGGCTTTAATATGGGATAGTTTTCAAATATAGGCAACTATCTATGAAAAATTATCCCTTTTGCGTTTGGCATTGACTGAATGTTTCTATGAAGATCATGGATTTTCAAATTTAAGCTTCTCATGAAAGTGGACATCTGTCATGATAACTTCTTGCATATAGATTATTATGTTTCTTTGATAGAAATGAAACATGGTTTGGGCTAGTAGAACTTATCCTTTCTGACTTGCATATAGCGTTGCAATGATTTTATAAAGTTTGAGACTATATATGAAAATTTGATCATTACATTGTTAAAATATATGATATTTTTAGTGTATTTACAGTTTCTTATACTTGTCTTTAAATTTCATATTATGGTTTATTTTAATTGACATGATCAATATTAGGATTGGTTGATCTTTATAATGGCATATGAAGTAGTGAATATCAAAATGACATGGGAGTAGCCATAGCATCCTAAGCCATGGTGATAATCACATCAATAAATTTTTATGAGACTTCATTAGGAATAAAGGCATCTAAGTTGATAGGCCAAAAACGTATTGACCCCTTGTGATAAATTAATTGATTAATTAGACAAGTTTATTAATTAATCAAATGAACATGCAAAGCACGTGTAAGCACAAACGAATCACCAATTAAACTAAGTATGTAGCGGAAATTAAATTGACATGGTGATTTGTTTAAGAATGGGGAAAACCTACACGGCAAAAACTCCATCGGGTGATTTTAAGGTCACTACTCCTAAAAATCCACTATTATCAAAACAAGCGGTTACAAGTAAAGGAATCCCAGTACCCTATACCAACCTACAATTGAACCCTTACCCCAATACCTAATTGGACTTGTTCTGTAGTGACAATCTCTCATTTCAATGCACGGCTCCTAGTACATGACTAACTAATTGCGTGGATCCCAATACGCGACTTCAATCACCAACTAGAGAAGGTTGTTGGCTGCAAAGTCCTTCTATTCATCACACAATGAAAAACATGAAGTTTCTTGGTCACAAAACCCTATGGTGTACAAAACACAGCAACTTCTTGAAGAGAATGAAGAACTAGGGTAAACTAGGTTTCCGGTTACACTCTTCTTTACACTTGTGCAATTGTGCGTAACCTTTTACGGCATTTAAAATAATCCTTATATATATTTAGGGTTGTGAGAAAAGAAAGCCCAAACATATACTCACGGATTGGATGAAAACAGAACTGAAAAATCTATTTTTAATAAACCTCGATAGATACCTATCTATCGAGCAGCTGTTGAGACTCGGGCTGAAACATCTCTTTTTAAATCTCGATAGATGCTAGCTATCGAGCTTTAATGAGCAGCACTTTCACACTTGATTTTTGGACAAATTTGCATGATTTTAACACTTGAACTTGAAACCTTGTTTCTTGAAGTATTAAACACATCCTATATTTACCCAATTATAAGTAAAGTGCATTTTGTCAAAAGATTAGCGAATTACATAAAATAGTGACATATGTTCCTAACAAGTGAAACACATATGTCCTAACAATCTCCTCCTTTGGCAATCCGTGACAAAACCACAACAAACAAATAAACATATGAGAGAAGTCATAAATCACTCAACTTATACTCACTTTTGAATACAATAAAATCTATCCTAACATAGACTCTTGAAAAACTTTGCAAGAAAAGAGTTTATGGCAAGTAGACTTTGACAACCTGTATTTCTGAAACACTTTAAACAAAACTCATCAAGGCATCTTAGTGTGAAACAGAAATAATATATTGCATACAAGTTATAAGAAGCATGTGCATAAAGAGAGAAAAGAAACAACACATGTAAGGGTAGGTGAAAAACATACATCAATATATAAAGAATATAAGTACAATGTATGTCAAAATGGTCACAAGACCAATATACAAGATGTAATGTATCTGAAATAAAGAGAAAAGAAGAAAATACATCTAATAATCACTAAATCCCTCAAAGTACACACTCCCACTAACAAAAATCTCCTATACTAACTCTCCCCCTAAGTATGACTACTCTCATATCCAAAACTACTCCCCCTTTTTGTCACGAGTGACAAAGGGTAAGAGCGCCGTATCCGTATGTGCATCAATGATAGAAAGAATGCAATGAGAGGGAAAATCTATAGTAAGATGCTCTAACAAAGAAAGAAAAAATCGAGCACGGGGCTCAGTAATAGAGTTATAACGAGAAAGATGATACAAAATAAAGGTCATAACCATGTTAAGAAAATGAGGGCCTTTAGCAAAGGCCGAACAAGGAGTGAACTAATGGTCACCCCAATCAAAAGGATGCTTATAAAAAGTAGATATAAGTTCGTCTTTAGACATAGTCTTAAGATGATCACAACCGGGGTAGTCAGGATGCTCTACCTTCAAGACACGGAGCACATCAGATTCAATATATGATGTGACCACTATGTGCGTACCTCAACGCGAGTAACAAAAAGAGGCACTGAATAATCAAATCCATGCATGTAGGAGTAAAACTCTTGGATCAGCACGGATGGACAGGTGATCAGGACGTCACATAATGACTCCCATTCCCTATTATGGATGACAGTGGGAAGGTCAATGTCATAGAAGTTTGACAAAATGACTTAGCGTTTCGAATGAACGTCTCATCTAGAGAAGTTATCAAAGAAGTCCGTTTCGGCCTTTTCATCCCAAAACCAGATGTGTGAGGGAGTAGGATCAGAAGAAGAGGTGGATGCCCCAAAACAAAGAGGGTTCCGAGATGGAATAGACTTACGTTTTGGTGCCATGATGCACTAACGTAAACTAGAGAGTGAGGGGGGGGGGGGAGAGAAAGAAACACTTAGAAAAGTCCCAAAACAGTTCAAATATATAAGAATATATAGAATGTAAAGGATGTATGCATGAAAATGCATTAGCATGTGATATGCAATAGTAATTGCATCATAGGCTCAACCCAATTTAATCCTACCAGCACACAATCAGTTTAACATATATAACACATATCTAAATGCATGAAAATATAGTTATAATGCACATGAGATGCAATGCATGAAGTTTTAAGATCACATAAGCATAACCTAACCCAAAAATTTCACCAAAACTTCATCAATTTCGAAAAACCCCAAATTTTAAAAAATATCCCAAAACCTAGGTCAGAATGCATGAACATGTATGATGAAAGACAAGAAAAGAGATCATATCTATGAAAATGCAAGCAACCAATCAAGGAAAGAGTAGGGAAGATGAAATGGTTAAGTTGAGAGTGTTTGGGAGTGAGAGAGATGAGAAATTGTCGAGAGAGATCGAAGAAATGAGATCAGAAACATCGATGCACATATATATAGAAACCTCATAAAGCTCGATCGATCGAGATGTATCGAGGAGCTATCAAGATTTGAAACACGTCTCCTAGCTGTCGAGCCAGCTATCAAGGATCTATCGAGGATTAAACAATATTATTCTTCATAAAGAAGCTCAATGGATCGAGGTAGCTGTCAAGGGGATAGAAAGTTTCTTGATCGATCCACCTAGCTATCAAGAGTAGTCGAGATTGCGATTACAAGCAACTGAAGAGCTCGATAGATAAGCTAGGTATTGAGAGGTGTTAAGGAGTTATTGAGATTGCCATAAAAATAGTTTTTCAAGAAGGGAAAAATGTAGACATGAATGCAATCAAACATGCAACTCAACCAAAGATCCAAACATCATTTTGATCTCTCAAAATCATCTCTCAACAAGAAAAATGTTAAGCACATAGATCCCAAAACACACACACACACACACACACACACACACACTAACCAAGTCTAACCAATTTTATATTTTAAAAATAAGTTAAGACAGTTTAATGAGCATACATTAACACATATAAACCTTGTGATGGTTAAATCACATTGTATCTGCACATGTATCAAGATTAGCAAAGAGTATTGCATGTTGTGTGTGAAAAATATCGTAAGATTGCATAAGCGTCTACATGTTATGACGATTTGAGATATGAGAAAATCACTTTAACTCACACACAATCATAACTGATTGATGGGGATTATCACCTTCGAGGTACATTCTATAACTCCCACATCTCCTAGAATACATGCTTGCAATCATATATAAAGCATTTTTATTCTTTTTGCTTGTTATTTTCTTTGCATATTTTTCTTTTTGAGCAAATCATACATGGGCATATAAGAGAGAGAAAAGAAATACCCTATTATATTAAGCATTTTGACATTCCACTTTTGCTATGCCGAAGCATACAAATGTTATTTCATGATTGGCGGGCAACAGTGATGATATGGTTATTTATGCATTTTTCTTAGGATTTTCTAGTCCTTCCCGTCAAAAAGAGTGATACGAGTGTTAAGTATAAGAGATCACTTAATTTTACTCATCACAAACACGAGCCACAAAACTCACTTACTTAGTTGTGCATAGAGATGCTCATCTAAATTACAAAAAATACAAAGTTTAGAAAACTTTGTTTCAATAGCCATCCAAGGTAAACAAGTACCAATGTACACATACACACATTATTTTTGTATTTTTCAATTTTTATTTTTATTTTTATATGAAAAACAAAATAAACCACAAATAAAAAGAAAAACAAATTAAACAAAGCAATGCATAAAACAAGATTGACTCAAAACAATAAAGCAAAACACACAAGTAATGCAAAACAAAAAATAAAAAATAAAACGAAAGGGAGAGAGAAAAAGTGACAGAATCACTTTGTGCCATTTTCCTTCCACACTTTGGAAGAGCCTTTCCTTTGAGTGGATCCTTGAACCGGAGGTAAGGGGAAGAATTGAAACTGTTCAAGTTTGAAAAGAATATGAGGGCTTTGAGAAGGTCTTTAAGAGGAGTGAAAGAGGATGGAAGTTGATTCTGATCTCCCGACGCGATCATGCTATTGCTCTTTTGAGTGGTTAACCACTTGTAGCAATTAGGTCGAGTATGTCCAGCTGCTTCACAGTGATGATAGAAATGCTGCTTTTTCTGTTTTGGCTTTTGAGAGTTTCCCTTCTTAGCCCTAGGGTTTTTAACTTCTTTCTTATCTTGCTTAGGGGGTGCTCCTAAGATAGATTTATCTTTGTCTATGTTCTCACTAGCTAAGTCAGTTTGACATTAGTGTTCTCAATTTCAAAATTATTAGCAGGAGGAACAAAAACAGTAGTACTAGTAGAAGCAATATTAGGAGAAGAGAAATCATACCCTAGACCGGTTCGATCAGAAGCAGATTTCTGAAGACTTAGTATCTCATCGAGCTTAGCACTTAAAGTTCTTTCCAGCTGAGCTCCGACTTGGAATAGTTTTGCCTCAAGCTTTTTGATCTTCTCAGCGAAGAAGTTATTCTCAAACCTTAGTGCTCCAATAGTCTAATTGGTTTCATCAAACTTTGTAGAGATTTCTTCTCGCTCCAGCTCCACATCACTAAGCTTCTTGGTGGTCAACTTATATAACTTCTCATGCTTTTCTGAGACCTTGTATAACTTTGCATAGGCTGTGTGAATGTCATCTTGTTCATCCATCTTCTCAAACTTAGACTCCACCAATTCCTTTTCTTCATCCATATCTTCAACAACCCTATCAGTAGGATTGATAATGGCAATGAAGACATTCAGGATTCTGTCATTCTCATTGTCGGAATCATCCTTAGGCTTAGTGTCACTCAACGTAGCAGTGAGTGCCTTGCTCTTCCCAGTGGTCTTGAGATATGTAGGGCATTCTTGTTTCATATGACTAAAACCTTAACACGCAAAGCACTTTGGTCCTGAGGGAACAGTGTACTGACCGCCATCCCTAGTGTCCTTCTTCCCTTTGTCTTGGCTTTTAGACTGAGAAGAACTCAACTGTCTACAGTCCTTGTCGAAGCCCTTTGCATTGACATTCTTCATGAACTTCTTGAATTGCTTGGTGATATAGGATTTCATCTTAGAATCTTCATCATAAGAAGACTCATCAGTATCATTGCTCTTGGCCTTCAATGCCATGCTCTTACTCGATTTCCCGATCCTTGTCAAACCCAACTCATAGGTCCGTAGATTTCCAACCAACTTTGTCAAAGGAATTTTGTCAATATCCTTTGATTCCTCAATCGCGGTGATCTTGGCATGGAATCTCTCGAGTAGAGATCTGAACATCTTTCTCACAATCTTGGGTTCAGAAATGGTTTCCCTAAGATTAAAAGCTGAGTTCACTATGTCCTTGAGCTTGGCATAGAACTCATCAAACGACTCATCCTCCTCCATCTTAATCTCTTCGAAGCTAGTAGTGAGCCTCCGAAGCTTCGATTCTTTGACAGCCTTGGTTCCTTCATAGGTTGTCTGGAAAATGGTCCATGCTTCCTTTGCAATTTCAGTAGAGGATTTCTTCTTGAATTCCTCATTAATGACTGCACTAAACAAAGCATTCAATGCCCTACGGTTGAAGTTTGCCTCCTTGATCTTAGCATCATCCCAATCGGCCGGTGCTTTGGCTTGGTTTAGCCTATCTTAATAGCTTGCCACACTTTCTCATTTAAAGATTGTAAGAAAGCTTTAATGCGTACTTTTCAGTATGCATAATTAGTGCCATCAAATAAAGGAGGTATAATGAGAGACTATCCTCTATCCATGACAAACAGGAGTCAATGGATCACATAGAAAAGATTAACTCTAATTAGAGTGTGCCTGCTTTAATACCACTTGATAGGCCAAAAACGTATTTACCCATTGTGATAAATTAATTGATTAATTAATCAAATTAACATGCAAAGTGCGTGGTAGCACAAACAAATCACCAATTAAACTATGTATGCAGCGGAAATTAAATCGAGATGGTGATTTGTTTATGAATGGGGAAAACCTACACGGCAAAAACCCCACCGAGTGATTTTAAGGTCACCACTCCCGAGAATTTACTATTATCAAAACAAGGAGTTACAAGTAAAGGAATCTCAGTACCTTATACCAATCTACAGTTGAACCCTTTCCCCAAAATAGACTTGTTCTGTAATAAGAATCTCTCCTTTCAATGCATGGCTCCCAGTATGTGACTAACCAATTGCGCGGATCCCAATACGCGACTTTAATCACCAAGTGGAGAAGGTTGTTGGCTACAAAGTTCTTTTGTTCATCACACAATGAAGATCGTGAAGTTGCTTGGTCACAAAACCCTATGGTGTACAAAACACAGCAGCTTCTTGAAGAGAATGAAGAACTAGGGCAAACTATGTTTCTGATTACACTCTTCTTCACACTTGTGCAATTTGCTTTTGTGCAATTGTGCATAACCTTTTATGGTCCTTAAAATAATCCTTATATATGTTTAGGGTTGTGAGAAAAGAAAGCCCAAATACATACTCACGGATTAGATGAAAACATAACTAAGAAATCTGTTTTTCATAAACCTCGACAGATACCTATTTGTCGAGCAGCTGTCGAGCCTCGAGTTGAAACAGCTCTCTTTAAATCTCGATAGATGCTAGCTGTCGAGCTTTAATGAGTAGCACTTTCACACTTGATTCTTAGACAGACTTGCATGACTTTAACACTTGAATTTGAAACCTTATTTCTTGAAGCATTAAACACATCCTAGATCTACCAAATTACAAGTAAAATACGTTTTGTCAAAGGATTAGCTAATTACATAAAATAATGACATATGTTCCTAACAAGTGAAACAGATATGTCCTAACATAAGTGGCAATTAATTTATGAAGATAATGACTTGGCCCTATAGGAAGGTTATTATTTTTATGATTTAATTGGAATAAAATGGTGAATGTAGCATTAAGATGAGATTTTTCCTAGGCCCATAGGTATGGAAAATTTGATTCTTAGTGTTTCTATTTACTAGTTTTATGAATAAAGTTTTATATTAATTTCATGCATGATGAGCCTCTACCCATAGGAAGGTCGAATTTACTATTAAATTGACATTGGTTAATTTAGAATTAAAGTTTAAGTTTCATAGCATTAAAGTTTATTTTCTTTGGGTTTGTGGATCTATGTTTTGGTACTCATGTGGATAAATCACCCATCTCATTGAATAAAATATGTTGAAATGAGAAATTAAGTATGAGGGTGGAAGTGATCTTATTGCTCGAGAGTAAAAACTTGAGAATTTATTCCTTTAAGGTAAAGGTTTTGTGAAAGCTATTTATATTAGTTTATAAGATCCATTAAGGTTTGACTCCCGATAAAAGTTTTATATTGCAAAAGTTAGGCATATAGGCATCCCACTAATGGTATATAAAGGTTCACCAACATTGTTGTGTCATTTGGTTTTACTGGGCACATTGTTAATCGGAGTATATACCTTAAGATCAGTGGGAGTAAATGCATTGATTCTACACATAAATATGAATGGCATACTACTTGGAAGTAGTGATTTGATATTGTCATGTAAGATATCTTATATGTTATGAAGCTATAAGACAGGCATTATGGATAGGTCTTAAGGTTGTCGATTTTATGATGAGACCTTTAAAGATTTTAAAGATAACTCGGCTATAATTTTCTTCTCTAAGGACAATGATTGTGAAAGCCGAAATAAACATATCGACATAAAGTAAATCAGTCTAATAGAGAATTTTAAGAAACTAAAAGTGTCCATTGAGTTAAAATTATTGAGCTAATGTATATTAATTTCATAACTAAAGGTTTGCCGACAAAGCAGTGTAAAATTCTTTTGGACATATGGTGATAGGCCAAGAATGTATTGACCCCTTAGGTAAATTAACCAATTAATTAGCCAAGTGAATTAATTAGATTCAATTACATGTAATAAGCGTGGTAGCACAAACAAATCACCAAGTAAAATGCAACGGAAAATAAATTTGATATAGGTGATTTGTTTATGAATGGGAAAAACCACTGAGGCAAAACCCCACCGGGTGAATTTAAGGTCACCACTCCCGAGAATCCACTACTATCAAAACAAATGATTACGAGTAAAGGAATTCCAGTACCTTATACCAACCTACAGTTAAACCCTTACCCCAATACAAAATTGGACTTTTAATGTAGTGACAATTTCTCCTTTCAATGTATGGCTCCAAGTATGTGACTAACCAATCAATACACGGATCCCAGTACGTGACTAACACACCAACTTGTAAAAGATGTTGGCTGCAAAGTTCTTCATTCCATCCACACGATGAAGATCAAGAAACTCCTTAGTTACAAAACCCTATGGTGTACAAGCGTAGCAGCTTCTTCAAGAGAAAGATAAATTAGGACAAATTGTCTCTGGTCACAATATGAATGCAACAACAATTGCAACAACCTTTGCATCAAGTTGCATCACCTTTAACAGTCCTTAAAATAATCGTTATATATGTCTAGGGTTGTGAGAAAAGAAAACCTAAACACATATCTTGGATATGCGTGAAAAACAAATTTGGAAATCTGAATTTCGTAATCCTTGATAGATACAACTGTCAAGCTATCTGTCGAGATTTAATGAACAACACTTCTTCACTTGATTTTTGGACAGATTTGCATGGCTTCAATATTTGGACTTGAACTCTTGTTCCTTGAAGTATTAAACACATCTTAGATCTACCCAATTACAAGTAAAGTGTGTTTTGTCAAAAGATTAGCCAATTCTATATGACATATGTTCTTAACATGTTCCACAGATGTCCTAACATATGGAACTTGTTAGCTCATTTGGTGTTTAATTTCTCTCTAATTATTATATGTTTTAAACGCATATTTTGTTAGTTTTGGAGAAGAAAATATATGAATTTTATTTTGTGCACATAAAGTATATTTATTAAGTTAGATATATCTATGGAGATATATAAGGATGATATATCTGTGGGGATGTATAAGAGAGGACTCGAATGGCTAATAGGTAGTCCAATCATAAAGAATTAATGGCTCATAAAGCACTCACGTAAGGATTACCATACATTATAATACATGGAAGGAAGTACTCATTATAATTAAGGGTATGACCGTCATGATTCATGTATTGGATTCTTTATATGAGTGGGAGTATTTTATAACTAGTTGACATGAGTAATATCATGGCTATGTTAAAGTTCATATCATTTATCAAGTAATTCAAATGTCAAGTGGGCCAAGTGGGAGAATGTAAGATTTTAAAAAAATTTTATGTGGCCCATATTTAAATGATAAATGAAAACTCATGTATTAAGGATTTTACGTCTTAAGGATTTTATTTGTGAAAGACGTTATGGTGAATAACAATTTATAAGTAACCCTCAATTGGTATAACCCCTTTGGTTAATAAACAACTTGAAGTTACAAGTTTTAAACTCCTTGATGGAAGGAGGTTATGGAATAAATCTTAAGGTCCCTAGTCTAGCCTATATATATAGCCTGTCTCCATCAAAAGGATATATGTCAGGTAAAGGTCATAGACTAGAAGATACCTTTTATAAACACTATCATCATATAGTGAGTCTTCTTTACTCCAAACACTTAAACAACTATAGTTGGAGGTATGTTTATGTTTCTTTTGTTTCCGCTGCACTCTAAATTTTATCTTTCACTCTACAGTAGATTTTCCATATTCATTTGACAATACTACATATGGCCTCTTGATAAATAGATTTCAGCAGTATCCCTTAATGGGTAAATACAATTGACAAGAATAGAGATAGCCATTCTATAACTTTACAAGCACATAATTACATATAGACCAGATTCAATTTCAAGTATTATGCACTCGATTCTGAAACAAGGAAACCATTTAGCTTGCCTAGAGTTTATTAAATCCATTCGGGAGTTCAGAAACGACAGCTCTCTAATTTTTCTAGGCTTATAATATAGACCCATTAAATAGAACCTAGAGCTTTAAAATTAACTTATGAAAACAAAAAAACTTCATTCCCTATGCCACTTAATACACCCAAATAACAGTCACATGAACATTAATCAGTAACCATAAACTAAAAGCTTAAACCCAAAACCCTAAAAATCACAACACTTTCAAAATCACTAGCTCATATAAATTAAAAAAGCAAACCCACCAACAAATTAACGGAAACCATAACCACAAAACACCACATCAGCATCAAATTTGAGAAACCAATACAATGAAGAATCATAAAATCACAACTAAGCTGTGCACAATAACTAAGCAAAACCCTAAAAGTAAAAAACTTCATGAATCAAAAAATCGAGACTAGAAAACAACAACTAGTACTCATCCTTCTGGATTTCCTTTGGATTTCGCATCTACAGCAGGGCAGACAAGGTAAGCTAAAATAGAACATGTGCATAAAAACAAATCCAACTAAGAGATTATGCAAAACACATGCCATTAAGTGATATCTCTATAAAAGAAAATTACTACAACATATCATGACCTTTGAAAGTAGATACAACTTAAACTCACCCAAATTGGGTTTGTCTCATTGGCTAATTCCCAGTCCCAATACTTCTCAGTTTTTGTAGTCTTTCTTCATTTTCTTTTCACCCTAGTCAAAAGTAAAGTAACACACTCAAAACCATACTGAGAAAAGTGCAATGCCTAGAATTGGGAATGCCAATTCATAAGATCCCATCTCAAAAACACCACTCAATTATCCAGGAAAAGAATGAGCTAAAATTGTATTCTTAAGAAATGCCCATAGTTGAATTAAAAATAGTATTCTTAAGAGAAACACACCATTTGGAGAGCACCATTTTTGGTTCCACCTATGCCATTTGATATAAAAAATCATCCCCGTTTTCTTCTCCTCACTGGTTCCTTGATTGGTCTCACCTTGTCTGAAAAAAACACAAGCAAATACTAATATGCAAATCATTTAACTATAAAGAGATGTATATGTTAACGGTATTGAATCGAAGTATAGTACCATCTCCAGTCCCATAGACAGAAGGATGTGTTCAAGTTCGTTGTGGCCTTCGCGGTCGATCCTCAACCAGCACAATTTGCTTACCCTATATTTCCTTAATGTGTGAAGCCTCTGGTGGGGGGTTGGGTATCTCTGTTTGGATGAACTCGATATGCACAAACTCAGGGGGGTGGGGGGGGGGGGGGGGGGTAGCACCAGGGGTGGGTTGCCTAGGAGTGGGCATGAATCTCATCTCATCTCTACCATGTACATCTGTGGGGGTAGTGCCAGTGGTCAGTGGGGGAGACGTATGGGTGGTGGGTAGGGGAGATGTAGTAAAGGATGTGGGTGGGCAGGCATCATCATGGACCATGGATAGGGACTGAGATGTGTCCCCATAGGCAAACCTATGGGATGGACCTGCATCATCATGTGACACGGATCGCAGTGGACTAGTCGCATCGCAGCCCATGTCATAACGAGTGTTCAAACACATCTCATCTACTGATTGACTTGCCTCCTCCATGGTGCGGTCATGCATAGGTGTGTGACGCTGACCAGATTGACGGTCTCCACACCCTCGATGTCCACCTACTCGTCGACCATGCCCTGTAGCAGGTTCATTCGTGTTGCCCACAACACGTGCATTGTCCAAGGTCAACCGACCGATCACTTCAATAGCTTTCAAGGCATCCATACAATCGATATGGATCTCAAAACCTGGTTCACACTTTGCCAGAATCTTCAAATGTGATTCAACCTTTCACAAGAATACAATAGTAGTGTTAGTATGTTGAACTAAACTATGCAAAACGATGTACATTTTTAACAGAAGAGCCTTTGTAAACTTACCAAAGTGTCCCAATTGAAGGTCTATTTTGTAATATGGCGTCGAGTGTGGGGACAAAACCATACCATATACTCTTCATTATAGCTCATCTCCCCATGAAAGAGTGGTGCATCGGCAATTGTGGCGTGCGCAGCCCATTTAGCAATATGTGTACATGTTCTACAACCCAGTTTTTGTCTTACTTGCCTTGGAGTGTTATTTTGTGAAGTTCAAGTGAAGTATTGACATCGACCGGTATGCCTTACTTCATCTCAAACTATTAGAGAACACGTTCGGGGTGATGGCCTTCAACCACCCAAAAATGTATAAGCGACATGATAGACCTCCATATGTGTTGGTCTTCCGTACAATATGTGGATAGGGAACCTAACACAGACTTGTATGGCTCCCAGACAATCTGCAATGATCCAACAAATGCAAACAACTGTATTAACAATATAATTAGAAAAAAGATGTAAAATAATACATAATACAAAGATGTATCTCTATTCTAAAAAGTTTAACTCCAAAATAAAAAATGCTTATTCATGCTAAAACGAATTGTAAGTAAAACAACTATATGCCAAAGCGGTTCCCAACAAAGGCACGATACCTAATTTGGTCGTAGCAAAGCAAGCGACATACGATAGGCGCGTAGAACGTGCGTTGTATGTTCAGTTGTGCACTTAGCCTCTTTCCATCTAGTAAACAACACAGACATAACCTTCATATTAGTTACTTACATAATCCCCATGCGAAAAATTTAATGCGGAAATGTAAAATAGTAACTATCTAAGATCCTACATACCTAACAGCAAGTGGACCTAGGGGCAGTGCCTGGTGTGGATGCATCATCATAGGACATATGTGTGGAAACCTAGCCCATGCCCACAACTGCACCAATAGCAGTATACCGCCAATCTGCTTGACTGTCTTCTCTGATGCCTTATAGAGGTGTCTATATAGCCTACTTAGTGAACAAGTGTTAATTTTTTTACACACTATTGGGCATGATGTGAGGTTTCGAGTTATTGGTAGGAGGTTTCGTAGATCAGTTGAGACAATGCACCGATACTCTAGGCATGTCCTTAGAGCAATTTTGCAATTATACAAACACATGATTAGAGAGCCTGACAAAGATACACATTTGGAGATAAGAAATTAACTCCTATTTCAAGGTAGATTCCAAAGGCTTTCATTTTCCTTATATATATATATATATATATAGATATATATATATATATATATATGTATGTATGTATAAAGATATAAGATAAATGTAACTTATATTGGTTGTAATTAGGATTGTGTGGGAGCTATTGATGGAACTCATGTTCGTCCATTTGTTCCAATTCAAATACAAGGAAGGTTTCGCGGCTGAAATGATGGAACAACACAAAATGTCCTCGCTACTGCTACCTTTGACTTAAAATTCACTTATGTATTAGTAGGTTGGGAAGGATGTGCACATGATTCACTTGTCTTAAGTGACGTACTCTCCAGGCCAAGGGGATTAAAAATTCTTGAAGGTATTATAGGAATAGAAAGTGATTTTATTATGGAATAGCTTTTGGAGTGATTTCTTTTCATTTTGACTATGAACGTGTAGGTAAATATTATCTTGGTGATGCTGGTTATGGAGTTCAGAATGCAATTATGTTTGGATGAAAGGAGGTGAGGGCAGAGGATACTATAGATTAAAAGAAGGGCCTCTATTCTCCTATTCTCTGCCTCTGTTCCGGACATACTCTCCTAAGCCATTCATAAACTTGCATAACATGTGACATCCATACCAATTGCAAGTCTAATGGCACATATTTTTGTAACTATTTTTTTTAATAAAAATGGTTGATGTTTTGTTATGATTGGTGCATGATAAAAGTAGCGTCGTCGATAAGACCAATTGAAAAATAACTTTACTCTAATTACAACTTACCACTTTAACAAGTTGTGAAGAGTTATGTCCTTAAATTTACTCTTTAAGGGACACCACCGCCTCTTTATGGGGAAATCACAACTCTACTATGTCCTACAACAACATAAAACAAAGGCATATGTTGCATGACCAACTTAAGCTCCATTTGAGAAGTTGGTATTTGGTGTCACCATTACACATGTAACTATATTCATATGGGGGTGGATCCCACACATGTGAGTGTCGTTACATGTGTAATAGTGACATAAAATCTTTTTTCCCATTTGTAGCTCTCCAAAATGTTTGGTTATGGAAAATTTATCATGGACTTGTTATTAGAACACCCTATTTCAAATTAAAACCCAAAGGTTGAACTTGACCTTCTCATGAACACAATACAATTATTGCTTGGTGTCACTTAAACACAATTCTTTGAAGTATTATTGTAACTCAACTAACAACTCTTAGTTTTTTCAACAGGGATGACCACGATTCAAATCTAGGCTCTGCTTGGGAGTTCATAAAGGAAGAGAATGGAATGGAATGGAATGATCATAAGAGAATGGAAAGGAATGGAATGTATTTAAGTAAGGGAAAGGAATAGAAAAGAATGGAATGGAATGGAATTAAGTAACCTTGATTGGATGTTTTAGAATAAAGGAATGGAAAGGAATGAAAATGAATGGAATGTAAGTAATCTTGTTTGGGAGTAACATGGAGGGAATGGAATGGAATCATTTTATGACAATATTACTATTAGACTCCTATTTTAAAATAAAGAATTGACTATATAGGGGTATTTTGGGAGTTTTAGTAAAAAAATCATTAAATCTAATTTCATTCCCTCTCATTCCTCTTAATTTTGGAGAGAATGAAAATTTGAGGTTTTAAGGGAATAGAGAGGAATGAGTGTTCCCTCCTACCCATTCCATTCCCTCTTACTTAAACTCCCAAACAAGGGAATGGACTTTCCATTCCATTCCCTCCATTAAAACTCCCAAACAAGGGAAGAGAAGAATATTCTAAAATGATTCTTTTCATTCCTTTCCATTCCATTCCATTCCCTCCTCCCAAGCGGAGCCTAATGGCCTGTTTGGAAGTTTAGAGAGGGAGGAGAGTAGAGGGGAGTAGAGGGAAGGAGAGTAGTGGGGAGGAGAGTAGAGGGGAATGATTATCCTCTACCTTGTTTGGATGTTTTTAAAATTAGTAAAGGAGAAGGGAGTAATTAGCCATTTTTCTTATTTGGATGTTTTAAAAATTAGGATGAAGAAGAGAGGAAATGATTTAAATAGACAAATTTACCCTTATTTGATTTGTTTTAAAATTAAAAATTTCCTTCATTTTCTCATTAACCAAACAGAGAATAAAGAACATTCTAATCACAGATTATCACTAAAATACATAAACTATATCAATTTTCCTATAAAAGAATCCAATGAAAGATAAAACGCAAGAAAATCAAGAACTAGAATTAAAGGAAAAAAAAAAAAAAAAAGGTATCCACAGAATTACCTTCAAGTGGATTGGTAAATGCCTTAGCTTGTGAAGGCAGAGCTGCCGAGAAGACAACTACCACGAGACACAAACATAGATACTGTTCGGCCATATTTCTTTTTCTCAAGAATCAGACTAGGAATTCTTGGCCATATATAACACTCTAACTTGCTTTCCCAAGTAAATAAAAAATTTCAATCCAAGGCAACCAAGTAAGTAATTGTAAAAAACTTGTATACATAACAGTTTTTAACTACAAGTTTCTGTCATTTTCCTCTGTTTTCTCAGAGTCCAAACAGAGTAGAGCAGAGTACTGCTAAAAGTACCAGTGCACATTGATAAAACACGATCCAGAACACAATTCCAAACAAATAAAAAAGTAAATTGAAGTTAAGAAATATATCATGAAAAATAGTGAAATTTTGGACCTCCAAAGCCAAAAGAACACTGAAAATCAGCCAAAAACAATCACAGAAACAGTCACTATTTAGACGATTGAGATTCAATTTTTTTTTTTCATTCATCTTAAATTTTCTTAAAAAACAAACAAAGATTATTTATATAATCAATTTGTAATTTTGTTAATTTAAAAAGGGTAAATGGAAGAATTTATTTGGTCAATAATTTATCTACTCTACTCTCCTTCCAAATCTCTCCAATTTGGGGGAATTAAAAATAAGAGGTTAGAGGTAATTGAAACCCCTCTAAACCCCTCCAAACCCCTCCCCCTCCTTCCTTAAAAAACTTCCAAACAAGGTAATTAAATAACTCTCCCTCCCTTTACTCTACTCCCCCTCCTTTTATAAAGATCCAAACAGGCCATAAAACTCTCAAACAAGGGAAGAGAAGAATATTCTAAAATGATTCTTTTCATTCATTTCCATTCCATTCCATTCCATTCCCTCCTCCCAAGCGGAGCCTAAATCTCTTCTACTCCATCTATCGAATTATTAAAAAAAATAAAAAAATAAAGTTATAAGTAAAAGGGAAATCTTTCAATCTGGTGGCTAGCTTGAAGCTCATTATTAGTACAAAAATTGAACCCACCTATCTAACGATCGGACAATTGAACGGGTCAAGTCCGGATCATACAGTAATTCAGAACCCGAAAATTTTCATTGCCTACTTTGCCTTCAAAACATTCTCAAAATTCCTAGTTGTACCACTATACATTGGAATTCAATTTGGCGCGGATTCCATTTGTCCCAAAATTTCCATTTCCGCTCCCAAAGTCTCAGGTCAGCTTCCTCTAACTCTCTCCATCCCTTTTATCTGTTTGGTTCCCGAGAAAACGTAGAAATTTTTTTTTTTTTTTGGGATAAAACTAAACTTCTTTTTATGCTACTCAACACCTTGGCTTTTACACTTCCACTGTTGTTTGTCTGTTTTGCTTTCTTAATCTTTTCTAGCTTTTCTTCTATTTTCTTGCCAACCAAACAGAGGGCTAAGGGAAACTCCGTTTGTTTGCTGAGAATTTTTATGAACAAAAAGATCCAAAGCAATCACCCAGTTGTCAATTGTGGGATTTTCAGCCCTAACCGTGTCTTAACTATAATCATCTACATTTTGTTTATTTGAGGATTATTCATTTCTTTAGTAATTTAGTAATTGAGAAAAACAATGACGTTCAATTAAACAATCCTAGGACTGTTGTCTGGTTGTGTTTAGTTGAGGTGATTTACAAATATATGACATAAATTGAAAAAAAAAAAAATCTTTGATATTATAGAAGCAGAATTTCTTGAGATTAATGAATGACACTAGATGAGTGGCTTTTGCACCAAGGTGCTTTTTATAAAAAAGATTTTTTTTTTTTTGTTTGTTAATTTATGATTGAAATTCAAAATATAGTGTTGGGATTGTCATTTGTGAAGCATATGGTATGCACCAATTTACTTTTTCTATCTCTTTGTTATGTTGATAGTAACACATGGATTTGGAAAGAGAAGGCAAGATAAATGGTGGGTTTTGAAGCCATGATCTCAACCTCCCTCATGTAATTATAGGGGAAGATGTGCTTGAGTCCAATTGATTAATATTCATATATTAGCATGCATTCAAAGATGAAGTTCATTCCACTTATATTGTTGGATTAGTGATTCTATATAAAATATGTCGATTGTTTTAATCATAATCTTAACACTAAGCTAGAAACTGTAAGAAATATGAAGCTATGTGAAAAGACTATTCACTCAAGGTCCCTTAATATTTTAGCTCATCCAGGTAGCAAAGAGATTTCAAATTTCATTAGATGTCTAGAGTGGTGGAATTATGCAACATATGTTTAAATTTTTTTGGCAATCTCGTAGCTCTCTGCTTTTGATGGTAGTAAGCTTGAATTAGGATGTTTGTTTTTGAAATAGTCAGCATCCAAAAAATCAAGTTGTTAATGCATGATTAAGTATTCACATTGCATATGATATATATTGACATATACACTAACATGCTCTGTGTGCGTGTCCTCTGGTGGATTGTCTCCAATCTTTAGCAAAGAAGTGAGAGCAGAAGCAAAAAGACAGAGATATGAAGTTCAAGGCGTTCCTCACAGAAAATGGTGTGAATCTTTTAGAAAAGAGGTTCCTACCAGCCCTAGACAAGATGGGGAAGATCTGTCACCTGTACCTCACCAGAGACCACACAATGTTTCTCCACAACCTCCTCAATGGTGACGGAATTCAATCTGTTGCCCAGTTTCGTAAAGAAGCTCTTTTTGATGACTACCGCATCTCTAGCCAGAACGAGGACCGCATTGCTTTTGCCATTGACATTTCGCTTCTCCAGCGGGCTGTTCGTAGCAGTGTCAGCATTTGTACAGAATTTGGAAGTGGGCCCACTCAGAATCGTCTCCAGATTAAATTAGTGAAGAAACTACCTCCAAATTGTACTCAACCAATGCCTTTCCTTACCTTTGAAACCAAGGGTTATAAATCTGCGGTCATTCAAGATGTACCAATCTCTAAACCTTTTTCTAGAGCTCAAGTTATTGAGCTTCAAACTGCTCTTGATATGGCTCAAGATCTGCCTCAGACTCTGGTTCAGGTTCCAGATTTGAATCAACTGCAGAACTTTGTGGATAGGCTGAAGCATGTTGGTGATTTGCTCAATGTCTCTATTAGCAAATATGGGGATCTACTTGTACAGATTTCAACAACATTAATCACAGTTGGTGCTGAGTTTCAGAAATTGTTGGTCATAGGAGAGCAAGCAGATGCACCAGCTGAAGATAGAAATCTGAGTGCTCAGACCCGTTCAGCAAGGGCAATTTTGAGGGGAGATGCTCAATCTGTGCAAGTGAGTGTCAAGCACTTTGCAAAGAGCCTCCAGTGTCACTTGGCCAAGCCAGACTGTGCTTTCTATGGGATTGCTCCACAGGGTGCTTGCTTGACAGTGATATTTCAGTTCTTCATTCCTGGTTCTCGTCAGACTGATAAATCAATCAGTCTGCATTGCAGGCTTCCTGTTCTTGACCCAGGGTCAAGTTGAAGGCCAATGAGTTTGCCATCAGTGGTTGGCTTTGGAGTATAATGGCCTGTATGAAATGTATTGACTGACTGTGATTCGCACTTACAGGGCTCTGTATGCATTTGTTGTACTCTAGTGTCAACATTTTGTATTTGCAGTAGCTATTTCTTAATATCTCTTCCTTTCGGTGCTGGTTAGTATATGTGTTGGATCATGAGAGAGTAAAATCACAGGAAAATGTGAACATTAGTTAATGTAAATGAAAGAAGTATACCTTAACAGTCGCGGAGTTTGACTCTTAGCATACCTTTTACATTCTCCCTTCAGGTAGTCTGGAACTTGATCGCATGTCTAATATAAAACGGTCTCAATTCCAAACTAGTGGACAAGCAATTCATAGACAGGATAATTAATTAAAAGTAAACTTGCTGCTTTTAAGTATTGCAGAAGTTAGCCTTTGTTTGACATTCTTTTGTGATAGTAACTATGTAGTCCCACAGGAAATTCTGTCTTGCAGGGACTTAATTGCTCAGAAATATGTTCTTATAAGGTAATAGTACATCCATTCATATATGAGGTGTTCTAAGGTCCTTTGAATCGAAGGCTTTAAATAAAACTTGGCATGAATAGACCTTTGAAGTGAACAATTGTTTGATTTTTGAGACAGCAATGGAAAATGGAAGTCTATATTTCCAAAAGATAAAGCCGACATTGTGAACACTAGATAATTAATTTGCTCAGTGGATACCGGGCTTAACTATAGATCCTACGGGGCTTAATCATAGTTGCCAAAACGTGAATCGTATCGTGAATTGATTTTTAATTTTTATATTTCATATATCGTATCGTGTATCGTAAGATACACAAACACTTAATAAAATTAAAAAAAAAAATTATAAATATACATATATAAAGGGTATATTCATTATAAATTTTGAATATATTTAACAAATGACTACTTTATTCATCACTTATGTAATAATATTTAACAAGCTAACTAAATAAATCAAACTAGCATGTGTTTATAACATACACATTCAAATTTCTTAAATTCAAAAGTGATAATATATTACAAATGACCCAAAAATAATAATTTATTTTCATCATATTCATCAAATTGTCTAATCAAACCCATCTAAGTTAATGCTATCATCATGCTTATAATTTTGTAAACTTATTTCTTCATTAAAATTTTCTTCATCATCATTTGTCATTAACATTTACTATCTCTTCTTGTTCTTTTTATTTTAATAATATTTTTATAAAATTTTTTTTGGCATTCTAGTTTCTTGGACTTATAACAATAATGATAAAAATAAAAAAATTTATATTGTCAATTAATATTTTATTTGTAGTATATAAAATAAATTTGTAAATATTAAAGTAAAGAATAAGTGTGTACTATGTAGTTTAATTGTAGGAGAGAGAGTAAAAAAAAACTTATGAATATGTTATTTTAGTAGGGTAAACTAAATAAACTAATAATTCTTTGTTAAAAATAAGTCTAACAACTTGTTAGATTTAAAATAAAAAGTACAAATTTTAACAAAAAATCTCATTTTAAAGCATTTGTCCATGTATCGTACGATACGTACGATTTTACGATACAATACGATTTATACGATACACACACTGTATCGTACGATTCATGAGCACTTATGATACGCCGATACGATACAGAACTTTTTACACACGATACGATATATATCGTACGATACTAACAACTATGGGCTTAATTATCTCAAGACTAGATAATTAATTAAGCCCCGTGTTTAACTATAGATACGGGGCTGAATTATCTCAAGACTAGATAATTAATTTGCAGATTCAGTAATGTTTAACTATAGATCCTACGGGGCTTGAATTGTGAGTGCACTAGATCAGCTGGCCATATGTTAGAAGTTTTTGAGAGCATTGAGCTTCATCTTATAGCTCCAAGGTTCTGGAGATGGGGGGTTGAATATATATGACTCGTTTGGTGTCCCAAGGAGGTATTATCAGTCCCCAACATGAGGGTTTGTTTTTTTTTTTTCGCTTGTGCTTGTATTGATGTAATCTTGCCCATCAGCAAAACTAAAAACCCAACATTGGACATATGAATATTGCCATGCGTTTCATTGTTCTTTCATTTAGAAAGAGTCAGGCTCTAATCAACCTTTTAGAGCTTAAATGCATTCCATGTTCCGGCCGTAAGTAGAAGCTTGACCGCACCATAGACTAAAGGTTTAGAGTTTCCTACATAATGAATGTAGTAGATAGGGACAATTAGTTTCAACTGGATGAAATTATAGGTATTAAATGGCGTATTTTGAGATCTAATCAAGGTCCAGATTGGATATGGTAAACATGCCAAGCTTTTCTCTCCAACGTTCATCAAAATGTATATGCACAGAATATGAAGATAAAAGGTAAAAAACAACCCTTGATAAGGGAATCAAAAGGCTCTCAAACTATGAAAATTATGAGGTTCTCACAAAGTACAACGTGAGAGGAGGGATCCACCAGGAATGTGAGAGGAGGTAGTACTACGTCATTGTACTCTAAGAGTACCTAATAATTACTCATTCAACTGACTCAATCCAAAAATGCGGAGAGTGCATAGCTAGCTAAGAGTTTCTCCAGTAATCTTCAGAGGTCAGATCCGTTAAAGAAAGAATATGTGCTTCAAAGTGATTCTTGAAAGCAATTGAAAGTCAGTGCAAGGAAGAGCCAAAGCTGTCTTACCAAAGAGGCAGGTCTACTCTTACAATTCCATTCTATAGTGGTTGAAGTAAATAATTTTCTCTGGTTATTATTTAATTTCAGTCCCTCACAAGTCCGAGCTATGAGAAGTGATTGTCTCCTCAATGTCCTCATGGTTACAGAATGCACTGGAAGTATTAATGCTCTAATGCTCTTCAAAATCAGATGCTATACAGAGAAATAAGATTAGATCAACAATTTATAGTCTCCTTTATTAAATTCTCACCAATAATCTTTACATGAACATGAACCATGCCTGAAGTGATGAAATCGAGTTTTATCTCTAACAATTACTTCCCTATTGTAAACCTTGGACACCAATTTTGCCACTCGGTGACAGTCCACACACATTCTAAGGTTCTTCACGATTCTAATTGTGACCCCAGGTCCTGAATTAAACAGCGCAAAGGCAATAGCTAACTTTTCACTATGCCGGTTAAGTGCAGTCTCTTTATCTTCTTCCCCTACATCAAGGGAAATCTCTGATGTATCAGGTGAATACCCCGAAAATTTCAAGTTCCTTGTCATCTCATCTAACTTTGAGTAGATTTCTTTAGATTGAGGATGTGAATGGTCCCCAGCTACAAATTCATGAACAATACCACTCATCTCTATCAAACTGCAACCTGGGGTTTTCTTGATTCCCCTATCTACCATAAGTTGTCTTAATTTGCGCAAGTTTTCCCATCTTTTGCAAGCTGCATATATATTACAAAGTAGAACATAAACAGCCCCATTTTCAGGCTCCAACTCAAGAATCTGTTTAGCCGCCATTTCGGCCATTTCTACATCTTTATGTACTCTACAAGCACCAAGAAGTGCACTCCAGACAATTGAATTTGGTTTCATGGGCATATTCTTTATAACCTCATGAGCTTCTTTTAGATGTCCAGCTCGGCCAAGAAGATCAATCATGCACCCATAATGTGCCACATTGGGCTCAATCCCATGTTTGGAGGTCATGTCAATGAAAAACTTTCTTCCCATATCTACCATGCCAGTGTGAGTACATGCACAAAGAACACCAATGTAAGTTATGTCATCCGGCGCTATTGAATCTTTTAGCATTTCAGAGAACATATCAAGAGCTTCTTCACCTTGTCCATTTATGGCAAGACCCAAAATCATCGCTGTCCATGTAAATTTATCAATCCGAGGCATTTCCTTAAAAATCCTTTGTGCTTTTTCAACGTTCCCACATTTAAAGTACATGTCTATTAAAGCATTTCCCACATAGACATCATTCTTAATTTTGTTTTTCTCAATATATGCCTTTATCCATTCTCCTAATTCAAGAGCCCCTAGATGTGCACAAGCAGTTAAAACACTAACCATAGTGAATTCATCTGGTTTTATATTTGAAGTTTGCATCTCACGGAATAGTGCTAAAGCCTCTTTGAATTGGTTCACCTGAAGGTATCCATCAATCATGGCAGTCCAAGAGACATAGTCTCTTTCAAGCATCTGATCAAAATACTTCCTAGCTAAATCAACTTCTCCAACATTGGCAAACCCTGCAACAATGGGGGTCCAAGAAATCACATCCCTGGTCTTCATGTTCTGAAAAATCCCAAGCGCAAGATCCATTTTCCCACAAGCTGCATACATATCAATCAAAGCATTTTCTAACATCAAAGAAGGTTCAACCCTGCATTCTTTTACATACTTATGAACCCGCTTGCCATAATCTAAGTCCTTCAATTTGGAGCAAGCTGATAGAACTAGAACAAGGGTAACTGAAGTGGGCAACAGTCCCTTTCTCTCCATCTCATCAAAAAGCTTTATTGATTCAATAAATTTCTTAATTCTGTTGTACCCAGACATCATTACATTCCAAGTAACAACATCGCTTGTCTGACTCAAATCAAAAATACCACGAGCCATATCAATCCAGCCGCATAAAGAGTACATATGCACCAAAGAATTTTGAACAAACACATTAGAATCAAACCCATATTTAACCACATGACAATGCAACTCTTTACCACGTTCCAATGCAATATCACGCGTAAATCCCTTCAGCAAGAACGGGAATGTGTAACGATCAGGCCTGAAATTCCTACTCAACATCTCTAAATACATAGAGACTCCATTTTCAGGAAAATCAATCCTAGAATAGCCTTTGATCATGGTGTTCCAAATGAACACACTTGGTTCAGACAATGTGTCAAACATTTGACGCGCATATTTCATATCACCCCATTCACGTGTACAACAAGACGCTATGATTCTATTTTGTAGGACAGGGTTAGATGTCAGCCCTGTTTTGATTGTGTGAGAATGGATTTGCTTAAGTTGGTCCATGGATTTGCAGGATTCAAAGAGAGAGGCCATTCTCTCGAGGGTGGAGGAATGTAAAGCTGAGAAAGTCAAATGAAAGTAGTGAGACTGAAAGTGAGTGTGAGCCTTGTGGAGAAGAGAGGTTGTCATAAATGAAATGAATCAGCGCAACAGACTTTAGAGTTGAGACCTGCAAGTGAGCTCTAGCAGTTGCATGAATTACGTATTTTTTCTTGTCGGCTCTTCATATCTTCTAGACTTCTTCTTCTTCTACGTTCTTTCCTCTAAATATTACCACCTTTCTTTTTATTTTATTTTTTTATTTTTTTTTATTTACAGTAGGTTGGGTTGGTTTTAGGTCATAAGATTCACAAATCAACCTAATCCGATCCAACCTGGCTATATTTAGTATATATTTAAATTTAAAAAAATATATTTAAAAATATATTATACAATTTTGTTAGTTACTTTTTTACCCTTCTTTTTAGATAAAACCCAAACCCTAAGTTTTTCTCAAATAAATTGTGTTAGTTTGGTGTTACACTGAAGATTATTTGGTTATAAATTTACTTTTATTTGTGGTGGAGTTGTTCTAATGCTCAATTTAATAATACTAATAGTAATTAAAAAAATTTGACCAACCTGATGGGTTGGGTTGAATTGTTTTAACCTAACATAATAGGTTAGGTTGAAAAACCCCTCAACCTGACCAAACAAACCCTTAAACAAAACATTCAAAAGAAGAAACAAGGGTCACTCATTGGCACTACCCAACAAAAACAATAAACAAAACAAAAGAAACTGCCCTTCAACTTAAAAACTAAAAAACATGGAGTTGTGAAATACAAAGTTTTATAATTATTCATACCTACAGGCTCCCGCTGAAAGTGAAAAGGGATCAAGTTTGGAGCCAAAAAATGATGCATAGTCATAGAGGTTTGATGGGATAAGAGCCTTGGAGAGAAGTCTATTTTTTTTTTTTTTTTTAATTCTTTAGTTTTTCTTCTCTTTAAAATATCATATCATCAAACAGTAAAAAAGCCAATAATTTGGATTTATAGATGTAATTTTACAAAATTCACAAACCCAATCAGTTCATAAAATGTCATTTGGGTTACATGGATTGCCACAAATCCTTTAGATTTTGTATAGAAATGGTCCAATTAAACACTCGAACAGGTCTAGGTATCGAGTCACTTGAGTTCCAGTTCAACTAGCCAAGCCGGTCTAGGTTTAATAATATGGTAATCCCAAAATTACATTTTAAAAAAAAATTTATTTGAAGGACCAAAATTACTTTCTAATTGAAATAAAATAAGATAAGTGAAAAAGACTATATGCTTTTTTTTTTTCTTTTAATAAATAAAGGTTGAGAAAATCATTAATATTAATGTATCGTGATTTTTTTTTAAAAAAAGAGAAAGGAATAAGATATATCCTAATTGCTTTGGAAGTGGAATATGACATATTAAAGGACACGGTAGCATTTTATAAATTAATAGTGGAGTGTGGCAATTACAGCAATCACGAAATTTAAAATAAGTTGGCGCTTAAATTATTAGAAAAAAAAAAAAAAAAAAAAAAAAAGTCATCATTAAAAGTATGGAAAGAAGGACATCGCATCTAGGGGTGTTTAGCGTGTCCTGTTTGTGTTGTGTTAAGGTAGGAGTATTTGGCTAAATGGTTTAACTCGAACTTGAACTAGTTAATAATTATATCATGATTCTTCAACTCTAACCCTAATACGACCTGTTAACGAAGTGGGTTGACACAACATGGCCCACTTGACATGCCTAATAAACAGATTGACACGAATGTGACACGACTTATTTCAACCAGCTTAATATTAAATAAGTTGGGATGATACAAATTCAATCTATTTAACCGGCTTAAAGAAAACATTTGTTTAATCTTGTTATAAATTTAATAAAGAAGAAGTTTAATACAAACTCATAACATCAAAATATTTATTAACCATACAATTTGAAATTTAATAATAATATCAAACACTTAAAACACATCGTCCAAAAGAAGTGTATACACTTCAATCCAAATTCAAAATAACATAATTTAACAAAAATATAACATCCACATAATTCGACAAATGCTAAGTGTGCGAGTAAAAAAAATGAAAAATCAACTTAACTCGTGACACAACTAATTTGTATTATGGGCTAATGATAATCTACAATGGAAGATTTGAATAAGAATAAGCATCTACATAAAAACCATGTAAAAAGATTATATTACTCAAGTATGTGTAAGGTGTTACAATTTTCCTCTCAAGAACAAGCTCGTGAAGGTGCTCTAAAGCTCTCTTTTTCTCTCTATGATTCTCACTCTAGGTCCTCAGTAATTTTTTTTTTGTGTCCCCCTCTTCTACCCTTATCCTCCCTTATATTTGCCCTACTTCTAGCTCTAGGATGTGTTGCCCCTATAAAGCTGGAGATTTTTCTCTCCCATCAGGCTTTTCCTTCCTTAATTTTATGCTGAATAGACTTTTAGGGCTCTTTGCATTATTCAGGCTAGTTATTCAGTAATAAATGGGATTGTGCTAGGCAGGTGAGCTTCATTAATGTG